>NC_044030.1:64862746-65165776 GCF_900496995.4 Aquila chrysaetos chrysaetos
GTTTCAGTTCTTCTGAGAATGAACTTTGAAAGACACAGGACCAGTTGGCCAAAACTAGAAATATTGCTTTGGTTTAAAGAGATTAAGGGGTAAAACCCTGCTTTTTCTTTAAGTAGCTCAGCTTCAAATGATTGTGAGACTCTACAGGGTGCATGCAAATATAAGAGGATAGTAAAACTACCATCAGGAAAATGATGTTCCTTTTCATATGCAGATTCCCATCCTTGTGGCCTTTTAATTAGCTTGATTATAGTGGTGCTTACTTGTTAGTGCCTCAGTGCTGTAATTTAAGAAACTGACTGTGTGTTCATTATAAATTCCTATTTTCAAAGATTTATAAATAAAGCTGAGCAGCAGCAACAACAACAACAATAAAAGATAAATTTACTTGGAAAGTATGATGAGAGAAATGTTGCTTGGGGATATTTCCAAACTCTCCAGCTGAAACTTGACTTCAGCTTGGCAAATTTAAGAATTCTGCATATTACAGAGGAATTCTTCCAGCTTTAAAGTGTGAGGTTTTATAGCATTTAGGTTGTTCAGTGTATGAAATACTTAAACAAAACATAACACCAATGTATAGAAACAATATGACTGGTATAAATGAAAAGGTGGTTTGAGAAGCAGAGCTTGCAGTACGTTGAAAAAGTTGGATTAGAACTGGTAAACTTTTTCTAAATGGTGTACTCAGGAAACTATTTTTTCATATTTGTGGATTGTCAGTCTATTACTCATGAGGAAGTTATTGTCAAAAATGTGTTTAAATAAATTCACGTACCGTAATATTGCAAGAACCTGGGAACCTATATATGTACACTTAGTGAAGAAGACACAGTTAGCAGGGTTGGCTCAAAGGCAAAACTCAGTTTTGCAGTGACACCAGAAGGGATTTGAGTGGGAAAAGAGTTTGGAAGCAAGACTGGAAAGAGTCTGCAGGAGTCTCAGAAAGTGAAGATAAGTGAGGAGGGCTGGCAGAGTGTTACGGATGCACGCATAACCAAATCCAACAGGTGTTAAAGCTCAGATTTATTCCTCAGTAGAAAAGTTAGTTAGAACTCCGGTAACAGTAGTGAACTACAGGCTCAATGATGCAAGGAGAATTAGTACTACACAGCTGACTTAAGAATCCTTAAGATTCAAAAGTGATGGCTCAAAACGCGCGTATCACTCACCTAAAAGCTGAGGGCTCTCTCCCTCGAGGAGTTACCTCAGGCGGTGCCCCGACCCAAGGGGGAGTCCCTGACTGCAGACCCGCTGCTCCGAGGAGGACTGATGCCAACGTGTCCTCCGGCAGGACCCCGTTTATACCCCTGTTGAATCTGACCTGTGGTCATTTAATCCCTATTGGCTAAGAAGGTCACCTCAGTGTACCTGGCACGTCTTGATTGGCCAGTTCAAATTTCAACCTGCAGCCTCTAGGGTTTAGGTTTTTTTTCCTTCCCATTCTTCCTGCCTGGAGAAGTTTCATTTCCTGCTGGCAGGATAGGGGTGTGTGCGGGGGGAAGTGTACTGCCACATGGAGATTTTCAGGATTGTCATAGTTTAACGCCAAATGGCAACTAAGCACCACACAGCTGTCGCTCAGTTGCCCACAGTGGGATGGGGGAGAGAATCAGAAGGGTAAAAGCTAGAAAACTCCTGGGGTGAGATAAAGACAGTTTAATAGGTAAAGCAAAAGCCACGCATGCAAGCAAAGCAAAATAAGGAATTCATTCACCACTTCCCATGGGCAGGCAGGTGTTCAGCCATTTCCAGGAAAACAGGGCTCCATCACACATAACAGTTACTTGGCAAGACAAACGCCATCACTCCAAATGTCCTCCCCTTCCTTCTTCCCCCAGCTTTATATGCTGAGCATGATGTCATATGGTCTGGAATACCCCTTTGCTCAGTTGGGTTCAGCTGTCCCAGCTGTGTCGCCTCCCAACCTTTTGTGCAACTCCAGCCTCCTCGCTGGTGGAGTGGGTTGAGAAACAGAAAAGGGCTCGGCTCTGTGCAAGCACTGCTCAGCAGTAACTAAAACATCCCTGTGTTATCAACCCTGTTTCCAGCACAAATCCAAAACGTAGCCCCATACTAGCTACTATGAAGAAAATTAACTCTACCCCAGCCAAAACCAGCACAAGGATTCAGGGTGGAGCTCCCGAAAGGATCACAGGATTTCTGGGGTGGGGAGGGACCGGTGGAGTTTGGGGAGGCAGTGAATGGGACCTCTCTTTTTTTTTTTTCTTCCTCCAATGAACCAGCTCTTCTGGGGTTCTCTTCTCCAGTACCTTTGAGTATAACACTTGTAGCCACAAACCCTCCCTTCCTCAGCTGTTCACCTACTTCTAGCCTCTGAGAGAAGCCACATAACTTCCCGCACATTAGCCCCAACTCATCTTCTTGTGACTCCTTTCCGGGAAAGGAGAGGAGGCAGGAACACTAGCCAAGGACATTGCCATGGGGAAGGAAAGGGGAGAATCAGAGGAGAGCACCTAAATGACAGGAGCTTCTGCTTCTCCAGTTGCCAGGACAGGGGCTGGTCATTTGGCTCCTATACCCTCTCTCAGCAACAGCCAATGGTAAGAGGTAGAGATGAGGTGTTGAGCCGGATCAGCTAAACCTTGTCAGCTCCAGCTGTCTACCCTCTGCCTACAACCTTGTGCCAGCTCTCCTGAGGTCGATGAAGGAGTGAAGAGGCATCTGTATTAAATGACTGCATGACTGCAGCTTTACATACACAAATTGGGTAGCTACTTGGTTTCCTTAAAAGCTCATCTTGCAATACTTCATGGATAGAATAGAATTAGACCATGTAATTTAATGGACCATTCAAGCTACAAGCAAGCTGCTGCAGATTGGACAGCTGTGATGGCCTGTCCCAGAGGCACACTGGTTTGCCTCATCTCATCACATTCGTGTGGTGTTCTAAAACTTCTTTTTAATTATTCCAGCCAAATATATCATTTAAACGGAGACACACTACTGAACTCAAGACACACTAAGAGAAAACAAGCCTGTTATTCTCAGAAAAAGGAGATTAATTTCCTTCTTGACATAAAGGCGACTCTGCAAGCACTATGGCTATGCATAGGTCTAATCCAAGAACCATATTCAGTGTTCATCAGCAAATCTCAGGTTTTTCAGATCAACCGAGGGAGCCCATCTGACAGTGAGCATGGTCACTCACGATTGTTTTGGGCAGATTCCAGAGTGAAGGCTGATTTCCATTTACACGGTAAGGAGTACCAGCATTTTAACTTACCACTAGCAATGGACCCAAACCCCTGAATTTAATTCTCATTTGTAACTGTGCAAATTAACTTTTGCAGAATCTGGGTCTGCAGCTGGATATGCTTTGATACTTTATATTTTGACAGTGCTACTCTGATTTTCCCTCCTTAGTAAATGAAGTTTCAGTGGAGACCTGACTTACCCCCAGCCTTGAAAGAAGTGGCTACAACTTCAGATTCTAAAGACAAATAATGAAAGAAGTCCTGGAGCCTGATCTACATTGGCCTGGACATGACGAAGGTTGGCTTAAAAGCAGAGAAGACAATATTTGATACAATGGCTTTCATCCACAGCTGTAAGCTACAGTTGCCAGAGGGTACATTCTTGTCCCTGAATAAAACACTGAGAGGAAAATAGATGACTACCCTTTGAAAGCTAATTTGTGCTTTAAAGATACTACTTGTTTCCAGGAGAACTATATATAACATAGGAAATATAGCTAGCATAAGCTTTTGAAGTGCACACCTGCTGAATATTTTATAATAGTCGTTCTTCCAAATTGAACAAGGTGCATGTAACTTGTTACCAAACTGGTCTTTGACAGGAAGGGCAAAAACTCTATGCCATAAGCAGTAATCACAAGGAGGCCTCCTACAGTGTAAAATCCCACAGCTTTCCCAACAACTTTTCTCATATTATCTCTCTAGATTTTATCAGCAGTGTGACAGACAAACAGGCTGCTAATAATTTGTTCTTCCAACCTCTCCTCCTCCTTTCAACTATTTTTAAAGGGAATGTACAATTTCACAGTATCTGACGCTTAATATAATCTGTGTGCAACAGGAATTACATCTTCTTCCTACCTACTGGAAGACATACTCATTTAACTGGCAGATGTTTTCAGAATTAAGAAACAAGGCCAGAGGAAAGAAACAACAGAAGTTACGTACCAGAAAGGAAGAAAATAAATTAACTTTTGATTGATGGACAGAAATATGCTGGTTATATGACAGAAACCAAAGGTTTGCTTCCCCAAATAGTCCACCGCCCCCACTCCCTGCAACTTTAAAAGTCAATACAAATAAGTAGGTTATACCCACAAAGTATTCACAACAACTACTAGCTGGGGTAAGATTGAACTAATAACTACTTTTGATTGCAAGATCTGGTGAATGCATGGGAAAGTGAAACACTCTGTAAGCTAATGTTTTTAACAGAAGTTTCATGGTGATGTACACTACTAATGCATGGACAGTCATAAAGTTGCCATGTCAGTGTGGGCATAGGGAAGAAGCCGAGTAGGCGAGCTCAAAGGCTTAGCCCTGCTATAATCTTGCTGCATTTGTGGAGCAAGGGAGTTTAGGAAGTCTGCTTTGTCCTGCATGACCAGCAAGCTGACTGGAAAGGCCAAATCCTCAGCTACCAGATCTGGCATTTACAAACACAAATGTCAGCTTTATTGGGTGCAAGCAGATAAAGTTACAGTTGTAACCTGCATGCTGTATACTGGGGAGAAGGGTGACAGAGTGTCAGCAAGGGTTTGTTTGAATGCTTTCTCTGCATGTACATGCAAAAAGCAAAGCAGAAAATTTAGAAAGACTTTAAAATACCTGGAAGGATCTTGAAATTACTAGTCATTCACAGCAGCAGAATCTGAAGTTGTATGAAGAGCCACTAATAAGGACTAACAATTTAAAATGATTCTCAGCATAAAAGCAGAGGCTGAGCAGGAAAAACCTTAATAGAAATGTCTCTAAGTTTAAGTTATGCAGGGTTGTTTGAGAGGGCACAGCCACAGGAAAAAAACATACTGCAACAAAATGTTTACTGCAGAGTGTGCTCCAAATAAGTAAATTGTTCCAGATGCAATTATAGAGAAAAAGAACAACACCCACCTGCCTTTTTTCAATATAAAACCAGGTTTTATTTTCATCTGAAAAAAAACCCATTCCTATTTTCACAGACGAGACTCTGGATCTAGATTTACCTGGTGGTTTTTAAGAGCTAGGCATGCTGAGAAGGCAGAAAGGTGGGGACCTGCAAAAGCCTTAGGCAGTGCCAGGTGGAGAGGTCAGCAAAGAACTGGCAGGAGCCACAGGAGGTGGCTGACTTAGGGTTCAGGGTGCTGATGCCTCCCTGACAGCACTGCTGAAGTCCAAAGTTGGAATAAGCAAGCAAAGTTCAAAGCACCAGATCTTACATTTAAATTTTTCCTGTACCTGGTGGTTGCCTGGCAAAGCATGTCCACGACACAGTCTATGAAGAGGGTAGGGCCAAGACAGCTCCTCTCCAACTTCCCTGGGAAGAAACAGGCTACTGGAGATTGTGAGGAGATGGTCTGTGAATTGGCACCTACAAGTTCATTCTTTTAGTGTGAATTTTGGCTTGTCCTGAGAAGCAAAGGTCACCTTAAATTTGGATGCACCTTATTGTTGGACTGGCATGACACTTGGCCTACCTCCACTGATCATTACAGTCAGCTCATGGTCATGAATTTCCTTGAAAGAAGAGAAGAAAGGGATGGAGAGCATTTGTGAACCCCAGAGGCTACAGAGGAGGAACATTTGATGTTAACCACTGGCTGTAAGTGAGAGTCTGTTAAAGAGAGAGCAAGAGGAAGCTGCATGATCCTCTACTAACAGAGCTGAGGGCCCTTATAAAGTCTATGAAAATGGTCACTCCTAAATGTTGCAGCATGTGTACCCCTGCAGACCTACTGGGCCACAATGGAAGCTGTTGATGGCTATTTGGATACTGCCTGGTACAACAGAGCCATGAGGTACTTCTTAAGCTAAGACTGAGCATTGCAGTTCTTCCTAGGCTCTGAGGATATACGCACAGGGTGGAGCAGTGGTGCAGAAAAGGGCATGCACACATGTGTCCATGTAAATATTTCACTCAAACTTCTGTGATGGGTTGACCCTGGCTAGATGCCAGGGGCTCACCAAAGCCATTCTATCACTGCCCCCCCCCCCTCAGCTGGACAGGGGAGAGAAAATACAACAAAGAGCTTGTGGGTTGAGATAAGGACAGGAGAGACCACTCACCAATAACCGTCACGGGCAAAACAGACTCAGCTTGGGGAAAATTAACTCAATTTATTACAAATCAACCAGAGTAGGGTAATGAGAAATAAAACCAAATCTCAAAACACCTTCCCTCCACCCCTCCCTTCTTCCCAGGCACAACTTCACTCCCAGATTCTCTACCAACCCCCCCGAGGGGCACAGGAGGACAGGGAATGGAGTTTACGGTCAGTTCATCACATGTTATTTTCTGCCGCTTCATCCTCCTCAGGGGCAGGACTCATCACACTCTTCCCCTGCTCCAGCGTGGGGTCCCACCCAAGGGAAACAGTCCTCCATGAACTTCTCCAATGTGGGTCCTTCCCATGGGCTGCAGTTCTTCACGAACTGCTCCAGCACGGGTCCCTTCCATGGGCTGCAGTCCTTCAGGCACAGACTGCTCCAGTGTGGGTCCCCTGCGTGGTCACAAGTCCTGCCAGAAAACCTGCTCCATGGGCTCCTGTCTCCACAGATCCAGAGGTCCTGCCAGGAGCCTGCTCCAGCGCAGGGTTCCCATGGGGTCACAGCCTCCTTCGGGTACCCACCTGCTCCGGCGTGGGGTCCTCCACAGGCTGCAGGTGGATATCTGCTCCACCGTGGACCTCCGTGGGCTGCAGGGGGACAGCCTGCCTCACCACGGTCTTCCCCAAGGGCTGCAGGGGAATCCCTGCTCTGGCGCCTGGAGCATCTCCTCCCCCTCCTTCTTCACTGACCTGGGTGTCTGCAGCATTGTTTCTTTTACATGTTCTCACTGCTCTGTCTGGCTGCCATTTCTGTCTGTCCTGCAACTTTTTTCCTCTTAAAAATGTTATCACAGAGGTGTTACCACTATCACTGATGGGCTTGGCTTTGGCCAGTGGCAGGTCCGTCTTAGAGCCGGCTTGTATTGGCTCTGTTGGACACAGGAGAAGCTTCCAGCAGCTTCTTACAGAAGCCACCCCTGTAACCCCCACCACTACCAAAACCTTGCCACACAAAGCCAATACAACTTCATATCCAGCAGTGGAAGAGTGACAAACATCTGTCTGTGAAGAAACTGATGTGCTATTCAATTACATTGTCTCTGAGAAGTGTTTAAAACACTATCCCAAATATACTTTCAGCATTGTATGTAGTCTGCACATAAGTTTTTATCAGGTAATCATATGTCAATGTCTTCCTTAGGAGCTAACTGAAAGCTGTAATTCTTGCTCACATTTGCGATTCTGAATACCGTGTTAAATGTTCCCTTAAAGGTCCTGGGCAGTCATACTATCACAAAAAAATATCAAATGAAGATGCAGGAAGACTGAATGTTGTAGCATTTTGTACAGAATTTGCTTTCAATACTGATACGCAATTGAGAAGAGAAGAAGTGAAGCAGTGGTATTTTACTCACATTTCACCCTGGCAGAAACCCTTTTCTTACTCAGCAGGAAAATATGCTTTTATTAGCATATCCTCATATTATCTTCATTAAAGTGAACAGCAGCCAGAAATGTAAATAGCAATTTAAGACACTGTATGTGATGGAGAGAAGCAAGGGATTATAAAAGATAGTCCAGGTATTAATTACACCAACTGTGAGACATAACCATGCACAAGAGTTAAGCCAGAAGTTTAATTACTGCAAATGCTGGCTCAAATCAGTAAATATGTGATTTTACAGACCTGATCCATGAGGCATAGATTGTTATCCAGTGGAGTGTTTAAGTTTTCCCTACACTTCTGCTGTTTTGCTAACAGTACAAAGGAAGAAACTGAATGCAGTGTTTTTAAATAAATGTCCAGTGTACACAAGGCTTGACATGGACACAGAAAAAAATACCACTTGATTTATAAAATACACAGTTTCCCAAACTCAAACCACACAAAATGGAAAGCCTGTCCAAATAAGTTACAGTAATGATTTCAGTTAAGAAGATTAACTTCTGATGGTTTGTGTGTAGTGTGGGAAGGCAAACAGTGGACGCAATTCCTGCAACATGGTACATGAATCCCAGAAATGCTGTACTCTTTCTCCTAGCTGAAGACTACCAGACCACAGCAAACTCTCTGCCAATTCATACAGCCACACTAAGCCAAAATCTGGTTTTCCACATTAGAGGATGGGTGAGTGTACTTTGCAAAGAAGGGAGAGCTGTTTGCATAGATTCAATCATTTGGTCAGGTTTGTGGGAGTAAAAAGATGTGACCCCGTAAGCCCGTTTAGGAATGGTGGGCTGGTAGAAAAGAGGATGGAGAGAGACTTCAATTTGCCTACTTTAAAATACTCACTTTGTGGGAACACATACATGAGTGGATGTTGTAATTGGCAATGCTTGATTCATTTGCCTGCAAGGGCTATTAACAAGACACTATTAGGATTTAAGGATGGATGGGTTTATTGTGTTACCCTGACAATCTGAGATTAACTTGCCCCTGTATTAAGACACAGGATTTGTCTGGTTAATGGAGAACATTCAAGATTGCTTCTAGGCTCAACTTCTGCAAACTGTGATGGAGATAAAACTCCATTTTCCTTAGTACTTTCTAGAAGTTTTTAAGGAACTTTTCCTCAGTAGCTGAGAAGCTAGAATGGGTCATGGAAGCAGTCATGAGTCTGAACTGGGAAGTCTGAGATTCATCCAAGAACAGTACCAGAGAGATCACAACAAAGGCTGCAGCAGGTTTGTGTCCATGGGAGCCTGCAAAGCCCATTGCAGAAACCTGGTAAATGAGCAGTGACTGGAGCTTCACAACATAAGACATGACTCAGCAGTGAGATACTAAAGTTTCCATCTAGGTATTATGTTCACTTCAGATATTCTGTGTAAGGTAAGTGCTAGAGAAAGCTGAATAACTCCAGATGATCCTTTCACAGGCAGGTAACTGTCCTAGTTTCAGCTGGGATAGAGTTAACTGTCTTCCTAGTAGCTGGTACGGTGCTATGTTTTGAGTTCAGTATGAGAAGAATGTTGATAACACTGATGTTTTCAGTTGCTGCTAGTAGTGTTTAGACTAATGTCAAGGATTTTTCAGCTTCTCATGCCCAGCCAGCGAGAAAGCTGGAGGGGCACAAGAAGTTGGCACAGGACACAGCCAGGGCACCTGACCCAAACTGGCCAACAGGGTATTCCATACCATATGACGTCCCATCTAGTATAGGAACTGGGAAGTGGGGGCGGGGAATCGCCGCTCGGGGACTAGCTGGGTGCCGGTCGGCGGGTGGTGAGCAATTGCACTGCACATCATTTGTACATTCCAATCCTTTCATTATTGCTGTTGTCATTTTATTAGTGTCATCATTATCATTATTCGTTTCTTCTTTTCTGTTCTATTAAACTGTTCTTATCTCAACCCGTGGGTTTTGCTTCTTTTTCCCGATTTTCTCCCCCATCCCACTGGGTGGGGGGGGAGTGAGTGAGCGGCTGCGTGGTGCTTAGCTGCTGGCTGGGGTTAAACCACGACAGTAACTAAGGTGGATGGCAGAGGAAAATGAGTCTTCAGAAACAAAGACTAAAAAATGCTGGGTTAGAAAACTTCGAATAACGAGTCTGCATTGCTGTTAATTGGTTATTGATTTGGTTTTCAAACTAAACTTTCACCTCTTAGGAAGTAAAATAGAGTGCTGATACAGCAAATGAGGATGTAGTAGGACACAAGAAGAATACAAAAAAAAGTCCTATGCCACCATAGCACTGAGATGGACTGCACAGAGATGAATGTGATATTTCAACCAAGTTATTTACCAAATGCGAATAAAATATGGTGTGCAGTTAGGTGACAAGAAATAATCAGAGATACAGAAAGCAATCCTCCTCTGGGAGACCGAGAAGATTAGGTTTGTTTGCCTTGCAGAGGAGATTAATCACAGTTATTGAACATAATAAATGCAAAAGAGGAAACAGAGGAGGAAAGAATGTTTACCAAGTCTTACAGCAAAAGAATAAAATTATATCCAGTAAAAAATTAAAGGCAAGAAATGTAAGACTAATTGCAGGGTTTCTTTCATACGATAACATAAAATTAGCCTCTGGAATGCATTGCCATGACACGTGAGCTCAGTAAGATTTGGAAAGCGAAATGTATATGGCTAATGAGAGTCTTTGCAGTCACAATAGATGAAAACCAAGGATAACTGGAGATACAAACCAAGGACATCATGGATAACTGGGACATTACATATGTAGTCAATCACAACCAGCCTTTCCTTTGTCTTCCTGAATACCAGACAGTGCTTCTGGTTCTTCAAATAAGCAGCAAAGTGCAAATCACAATGCTATATTCTGTAAAAGGAGGTAATCTCTGTCCTGGAGCATATGTGGGGACATAAAAACATTAGTGCACTGGAGAGTCCAAGGCACTTTGAAAGACAAATGGGATTTTGTCAGTGAATGCTAAACGTCAGGCAACCTGTCACAAATGAGTTTTGCAGTCCTAGACTAAAACACAGTGATAGCAAGCAAAGTTTGGCAGGTGGCTTTCTCTCAGCCTCTCTTCTTGTCTGTTACTCACTTGAAAGGCAGATACTTCCCAGTGTTATCCAGGCAGCTGGTGTTAACCAGGAGAAAATCAGGCAGCTATTGAAATCTCCACTGAGCAACTGTGTTATTTAGGATTCAGGATGAGCCATATTTACAAAAGATAGGTATAGTAATTAAAATGTGTCTAGTTTTTGGGAAAAAAAAAATTATACTCTTTAAGAATGAGGAGTAACTTGGTTTAAAAAATTTCCAGGCTAAGGATTTCAGTTCTCTCTGTGACAAAAAGCTGAATTTTGAACTGTGTCAAAAATACACATAAAGCATGTCAGTTGAGAAAACATAAAGGTTATTGCTGAATTTTTAGGCATAGTTTATATCAAATAAATTTAAGAGGGTAGCATAGATGGTGGAAATGTTATTTCAGTTCAAAGAAACAGAACAGCAGGTGCTTTCTATTTTCTATTATTGCGTTATATAAGAACCTCACAGTCCATTAATAATTGTTCCTCATGACAACTGACATAATAAAAGTAAGAAAGGTGAATTAGTTTCATTTGACTGGCATGAACATGAGACCTTCATGGTCATTTAGGTATGTATTGGCTTTGTGTGGCAAGGTTTTGGTAGTGGGGTGTTTACAGAGGTGGCTTCTGTAAGAAGCTGCTGGAAGCTTCTCCTGTGTCCAACAGAGCCAATACAAGCCGGCTCTAAGACGGACCTGCCACTGGCCAAAGCCAAGCCCATCAGTGATAGTGGTAACACCTCTGTGATAACATTTTTAAGAGGAAAAAAGTTGCAGGACAGACAGAAATGGCAGCCAGACAGAGCAGTGAGAACATGTAAAAGAAACAATGCTGCAGACACCCAGGTCAGTGAAGAAGGAGGGGGAGGAGATGCTCCAGGCGCCAGAGCAGGGATTCCCCTGCAGCCCTTGGGGAAGACCGTGGTGAGGCAGGCTGTCCCCCTGCAGCCCACGGAGGTCCACGGTGGAGCAGATATCCACCTGCAGCCTGTGGAGGACCCCACGCCGGAGCAGGTGGGTACCCGAAGGAGGCTGTGACCCCATGGGAACCCTGCGCTGGAGCAGGCTCCTGGCAGGACCTCTGGATCTGTGGAGACAGGAGCCCATGGAGCAGGTTTTCTGGCAGGACTTGTGACCACGCAGGGGACCCACACTGGAGCAGTCTGTGCCTGAAGGACTGCAGCCCATGGAAGGGACCCGTGCTGGAGCAGTTCGTGAAGAACTGCAGCCCATGGGAAGGACCCACATTGGAGAAGTTCATGGAGGACTGTTTCCCTTGGGTGGGACCCCACGCTGGAGCAGGGGAAGAGTGTGATGAGTCCTGCCCCTGAGGAGGATGAAGCGGCAGAAAATAACATGTGATGAACTGACCGTAAACTCCATTCCCTGTCCTCCTGTGCCCCTCGGGGGGGTTGGTAGAGAATCTGGGAGTGAAGTTGTGCCTGGGAAGAAGGGAGGGGTGGAGGGAAGGTGTTTTGAGATTTGGTTTTATTTCTCATTACCCTACTCTGGTTGATTTGTAATAAATTGAGTTAATTTTCCCCAAGCTGAGTCTGTTTTGCCCGTGACGGTTATTGGTGAGTGGTCTCTCCTGTCCTTATCTCAACCCACAAGCTCTTTGTTGTATTTTCTCTCCCCTGTCCAGCTGAGGCGGGGTAGTGATAGAATGGCTTTGGTGGGCCCCTGGCATTCAGCCAGGGTCAACCTGCCACAAGGGATCAAAGAATGTTCTTCAATTTCTGTTACTGTTTCTATTTATCTACAAATGCAACAAAATTGATGAGACAGAAGGAAGAATGTTAGAAAAATTTAGAAGGAAGTGAATCATCAGAAGCACTCCAGGACAGGATTCATCTCTACCAGATATTCAAAGTCTACTTTTAAGGAAAGAATTTAATGAAGAGTTTAAGACAACTATTACCTGACATCATTGATAGAAATGGGTCAAGTTGAGTGCTACCTGAAACAGAGAAAAAATCTGAAATTTGGTGATTCATCCATCTTAATATCTTTTTTATTTCTAAGGTGACCGTCAGTCTTCCTTAAAGCCTATCTAAATGTTGAGAACCAATTAGTGCATTATTTTGTGTGTTCTTTCACATGGGAACCAAACGCAATCAAGTGCCTGGGATCCATGAGAGTGAGGCAAAGACACAGCAGCGTGCTATCGGCATGGCAGGAGATAAAAGAGCAAATATTACAAAGTACAGTCACAGTTGGAAAAATGATTATAATGTTTTCTGTATATTTGGCAACCCTGCAAAAATGACCATTAGTTTTGTGCAGAATGATTTGTACAGATTGCACGCGGTAGTCACCTGTGAACTTCATGCCATTCAGCATAACCATGTCAGACTTGCATTGGATTCAGTGTGCGTGTGCCTACACTTTTATCCAAATTTGCTCAAAGCAGTGGGAACCCCAACATAAGAGAAAGAGGATTTCTTACGGTTGAGTAAAATGAATTACTACTATCACACTCAGTTCTATGGCTTGTTGCAGCACAGAAAAGAAACACCTACGATTGTCTCACTGGCACAAGCAAAGTCTAACCAGAGTTGTTCGTATACAGTGATATTTTTTAGAAGGATTCTATGTGGGAAAATATATTACACTGAGAAAAGATGGCTATAGGTGTGTTATTTGGTACTGGTAGAAGTTTTCCACCTTTTTTTTTTTTTACAAATTTAGCAAATTTAACACTTCAAGAACAGGGGCAGCTCAAAGGTTAGTGTTAAAAAGATAGGCAAGAAAAGAATCTTGTTTCGTTTCATTCAATGAAATGCTCATAAAGTTAGAGAGAGTCAAATTAATGTATTGTATATTTCCATAACTCTCTGTTACCATTTTTAAAGTCACTGCTTGAGTTTTCTACTTTTGAGAATATTTTTCTTCTTCTGTCCTTCTGCTGTATGAAAGATTTATACATGAATAGTAGGCACGGTCCCAAAAATACACATCCACAAAGTCCTGCATGTAGTACAAAGCCAACAAACTGAAAAAAAGAAGATAATTTTTAAAAATCATTCTAGATTTAATCTTTTTCTAGCATGGGTTGATAAAATCTTTTTCTTGCATATTAATATGTGAAGTTACATGACAATTAAACAAATCACCACCTACAATAGACTCTGAGCAGGTTTTAGTAAGCATTGCCATAAAAGCTTTCTTTCTAAAATGTAAAATTCTTTGGCAGAAATTAATGACCTAATTTTGGAATATGAAGAAAAAATTGTACCTGTCATAAGCAAAAGATATGCAAGAAAAAGATTTCAGAAATAAATGCAATAGTATTTTTTTAATTAAAAATTACTAAATGGGAATTTTTGAGAAGTATTGTTTATGCATCTGTTCACACTACCAATATACAAGCATTCTTAATCCTCACAACCAGATGTGGTTTTGCTTTTGCAGTATGAAGGGGAAGATATCCTAGACAGCTCACAGAGGGATGGCTTTTCCTGTAAGCTTAGAAGATGGAGAGGAAGTTGGTGGTCTTTAACCAGGAATATGAGAATATCTCTTAGCTCTTGCCTTCTGCCTGGAATGGCTCAGCTGGTGATCTACCATCCTGTTCAAAACCTCAAAGAATTAGGTACTACTAGTAATTGAATTTGATATTGGATACAACAGATCTAAAGATGAACTGCTTCCCAGCAAAGTGGAGAGGTATTCCTATCCCCTTGCTTTTCAGTGTAAGGTGCTGGGATGGTTCTGGCTACCATTGCTTCAACATGCTGGCCCTTGAGATGCAGGAGGAATGACTGGTACGTGTTCCACAGGAGTGAGGTTTCCAGCACAGTAATGCTGTAGTTGGCCTCCTTGGGAAATCAGGGAGCCTGAGGCTGTCCATGTGAAACAGGAGTATGAAGGACATGTGACAACAGACATGGACAACAGCTTAACTTTCAGAAGTAAAAAGAGACTTCCCTTGCATGTATCAAATAGGAGAAATGTCTAGGAGAAAGATGTATATCATCAGCCCTGGCACAGTATATCTCTCTGCACTGTACTCTATTTGTAGCATATAACAGAAGTGCAGGTCACTACTGGCCCAGCATGAGTAGACAAGATCTAACAGATACAGTGGGATGAAATCTTTTCAGACCTTTGCAGAGGTTTCTCAAGTGTTTTTAAGAGGCCCTGGGGACATAATATATGACAGAAACCAAATCTGGAGTGCCTCCAAAAAACTGTCCCAGGGTTGAGTGTGTTTGTGGACTGAGCCATTACACTCAGAAGGTTCAAAATTCATCAAATGGTATGAAGAGGTGCTTGAAGTCTACTTGTGCAAAGTCCCTCATCAAGGGAAAGGCATAGAGACCTCTCTGCTGCAGCTGAGAAGTAAAAAACACCACAAAGTCCTTTCTGAAGAGCCTGAAGGCCATGTAGAGTCCCAATAAGCAAAGCTTTCTACCAGTAGATATCCAGGCTTATAAGTAGGGTTATAACTAGGGTTATTGTCTGTGTAATGACTGAATCAACAATACAAAACCAAACATCCTGAAGTCTGAGAGACTTTAACCAGTTTTGCTTTTGGAAACAGTGCTATGACCTCAGAAATGGTCATGGCCCTGAACTTGTAAAGACAAAATTTGGGAGGCCACGATGAGTCTGGGATGCCCTTCTTTTTCGTGAAAAAGGATTTACAGAAGAGTAGGTAAAAGTACCTGGAGAAAGTCCATGTCTCTTGGCATACTCTCAAATTCTCTTTCCCAGTGACAGAATATAAACAGCTGATGAAGGAACAGCATTTGGTCCCTTGCTGCATTCTACTCTGGGGGATATTGATGCACAAGGCTGCTTTTCAACACTGAGGATGAGGATCTCAGTGCAGAGGTGAAGCACCTGAATGCAAGTTTCCTTTAACTGAATCTGGAAAGATCTGCAAGGGGCTCTGAGATTGGATAAACAGGATAAGTACTTAATTTGAACTTGTTCCCCAAAACTCTGTACCCCTCAAAAGACAGATTTTCCACCACACAGTGCAAGTCTTGGGGCTTCCTAGTACACTGCAACCAGAAGACATGTTGGGAAAAACTGCCGAAGCAGTGTTGTTTAAACAGAGAAGCAAGAGATCTGTAGACACTGAAGAGGCAGCTGCACTGGGATTCCTTTTCTTATAGAGCAACACCTCCAAGAAGAATATCTCCAATTTTACTGTCATTGCAGAGCAGGTGTTGACAGAGAGAATGCATCACAGCTGGAGATGGCTTCTCTGCAATCACAGCATAGCAGAAAAGTCAAACTTTTTCCCCAGTGTTTCAAAATATTTGTAGCCATAAATGGACCATAATATTCTTAACTCCCTTACTGGGACATCGCCAGTACTGTCTCTCCAAGTAAATAAAAAGTCCAGGGCTTTCAGCAAGAGTGGATATTTTTTGTCATTACAGTATCTAGTGACATTTTAAGAGGTTGGTATCTGCCCAAATGTATGTGGTGTGTGCCACGAGAGGCTACTGACAGATAAAAATAGGTGTTTTCAGAAGGTGTCTCAAAAGGTAAGTCAGGGGCTCTGGAAAATTTCTAAAAACGGTCTGCAGGATCTGGATGCAAAGCTTCCTAACTCTGAAAGAGCCTCTCTTCTCCCCTGTCTCCCACCAGTCCCAGGACACTAATGACTTTTATCTACACGTCTGGTTTATGTGCTCTGGGCACAGCAGGACAGAGTAAGCTCTGTGGCTACTACCAAGGCTGAAATGACTGTCTTCTGGAGTGACTGAGGTTGTGCACACAACATAAATATGGGTAGTGAAGAGACAAAATTTGCTATGTCCCTGCCGTTAATGTGTAAGGAGCTAAATATGATCCCCTCCCAAGTTGCTTTTCATGAGCCTATATCTTTCTGTACTGTGGAGTTGCCATCTAATTCTGAACGATTTAAAACTATTCCTTATAGTTTATAGTTTCATAGCATTTCTTCCCTTCAGTTTCCAAAGGTACAGCAAAATTACTGTGATTTTTTATGATCCCACTATCTGCATGGCACTTTTCTTTGTAATTTTTCTAGACAATCACTGAGTCCAAGCTAAAACGCATTTTGCCAACTCTTGAAAACAAAACCAGAAACTACCTTAAATATTTTGCCATAGTCATGCATTTGCATAGCTGAACATTGGCAGCAAGATTAAAAATGATTTAAAATTAGATGTCATGATTCAAAGATTGCACTGCAAAGCTGTGAAATTGAACGCTCTAAACCTTCTAAACAAGAGATGCCTTAGGTAACAGTCTGGTTAGTAAGACATTTGATTATTGACACTTTTTAATATTTTACCATGTCAAACTGTCAACGGCAACCACAATACTTTCACTGACACTGTTTTCAGAAATAATGCCAGTGTTACTAGCACGGTCGTAACTTCTCTTTCTGTAGGAATTTAATTAGAAAAGCTCCTAAGCCTTATGGCTGCAAAAATCTTCACAGGAATTTCATCTGCTGTTGATATACATGGCAGAACTTCAGCCCTAGAAACTATAAAGATTTAACTGTGTTGTAGTGTAGTCACAGAAGGGGGCAAACTGGGTTGCCTGGAGACCCATAATTCAGGCACTTCATGAGTCTGCAATGCTGCACTGTACAACAAAAAAATTTTTTTAACAAGTGTTTTGTATGTCTGGTATTATATACAGGTATGTGTCTACATATATGAATAAATCATTCTTTAAAATCTGGTTTAAAACAATGCTATTAAAATTTTGGAAGTCAGTAGTCAACCAATATGTTACGCCAGTATGTCTGTGCAGTCTTTCTTAATTTGTCTTTGTATATGGATGGGTTAAAAGATGGGATTTTGGTCCGTGGAGGAACACCTGGGGAGAGGTAAATAGCTGAGGAAAACGCAGTCAGCACAGAAAATGGATGGTTTGTTGCCTGTTGCTTGGAACGCTGACCACAGAGATAAGAGAGCTGAGCAATACTGGGGGAGGACGGGCGGCAGGCTGTTGCACAGCGCAGCTGTGTGCATGACTGGTGCGTGACTGCTGGATGACAGAGCCCATGAACCAATAGACACGGTGGCTATGGCTCGTGCAGCACATCTGGCCAGCGAGCGCATGCGTCATAGGCTCCCTATGTTACAATCGAGGCATGTTTAGGCACCCGCTGTCTACGTGTGCCGAAACCCATTCCTCCGCAAATGTATAAATACCGGGATTTTTCTGAAGAGCATCAGGCTGGTGTACGGCGAGGCCACCGTTGCCTCTGTGGGGACGCCCATGTAAAGCTGGCACCTACCGATTGCTGGGCTGAGCTCGCAGCACAAGAATGTACAGATCGTCCATCTTCCTCACAGTCCTCGGGTCGGTATGTTAATTTGCTTTACAAGATACCCTTAGCATAACGCACATCTGTAGTTAATAAATGCTTGCTTTTTCCCCTTATAGTCAGTGTGTGTGTGTTCCCCTTCTCGGGAATCCTCGAAACCACCCTAAAGCAGTCTTGTACCATGATACATCCTCTAATTACATAATGACATGCCTAATTTTTGGTGCTTACTGGTTCACATTCCCAATCTCCCTAAGAAATCTTTGTACAATTTCTCTGCTGCCCTCCTCTCCCGGATCTTTATTCCCAGCAGACCAACCACACATTGCCAAATGAGTGCCCTTTCCAGTCTGGAGTTTGGAAATGTTGGGACAAGAGCAGGAGATTTCATCTGGAGGACTCAGAAAGCATAAACTAAACATTAACCTATACAATCTGAGATTTTCTTTAATCTAATAGGAGGAACAGGGGGAAAAGACTGTAAATGTGCTCTCTGGATATATCACGTACATCTGACGTCATATTTTCAGATATATTCCTTGGCATGTTAGCGGGGAATGATTGCTAGAAGTGACTTATTGATATGGCCCTCCTCTCCTCTTAAGGGAAGGTGAACCTCCAGGGTGGATTGCAGTGGGTATAGATGAAATCCGTTCCATAATAATTCCCTAAGCAACACAGCCTGCAACCTTAGATGTTAGCAGCACCAGGGGAGCTTGGTATGCTGAGTCTAAGAGAAACAACACAGAGGGTGGAGCGGAGTGGAGACACCGCAGCCAGGCTCTGTGATATCACTGCAGGGGTGGGGAACTGGAACTACTGGAACAAGAGTTGAAGGTCCCTGCGTTGAGTCCACTGAACCAAGGAGGTAAAACAATGGGGTTCTGTCAACACTATCGTCTTACTTCTGATTTATATCATAAGTGCCCAGTTCTGGAGTAGTGACACACTAAATCATGTTCTCTGGGTGAACTTTGCTCATTATAATCTCATTATAATACCAAAACACACCTCCATCCCAAAAGCTACCTGCCTCCAAGGTGCGACCACCCCTCACTGAGCACGTGCCCTGAATTTTCTCTAGCATATACCTTTAAAAGTAAAGCAAGGAGATTTTACACCAATCATAATAAAGGTATGTGTGACTAGAGTCACTCAAGCTCCACCTAAAAAATAAGAAAATATAAAAGGGCTTAAGAAAGGAGGAATGCTAGGGAAGACACCATCAT
This sequence comes from Aquila chrysaetos chrysaetos, assembly GCF_900496995.4. Taxonomy (NCBI): domain Eukaryota; kingdom Metazoa; phylum Chordata; class Aves; order Accipitriformes; family Accipitridae; genus Aquila; species Aquila chrysaetos. The sequence continues at coordinate 64,881,994 of NC_044030.1, forward strand.
AGACAAGTTGGGAGGACATCGCTGACTTCTGGGATCGGTCAATGGGCTGAACCTCCCTTCCCCCCCAGTAGGGATGCCTATTGTGTAAGATTCAAACCCTCGGTTATACTGAGTGCTTCCCTGGGAAACTTAGAAATCTCTATAGAGATTTTCCATAATTTATTGTGCTTGTAGTCAACTGTATTATTATTTGCACGTGCTTTGCAGACAGTGTATTTATCACCGGCAATCCAAAAGAACCTGTACTCCTGTTGCTTTAATAAACTTTATTATTCATTAAAATCTAGCCATGATAGTTTGTTGAACATGACCAAACTCCTTACGTCTGGCCGTGATAGTTCATTGAACGTGACTAAATTGAAAGTACAGTGTGGACACATGTTTAGCTAACATCGGTCGCAAGAGCATTCCAGAGGCCTTTAGAAGACCTTGAACAGAATAAACAAGAAGACTAAAAAAGAAAGATGCCAATTAGAAGAACACAGGTGCGCATTCCACGATAAAGGGAACTTGGCACAAAGAACCTCAATTCGGCAGTTTATCTTGACCAATTAGACTGAGACAAGTTTCGCGTGTTTTAATTGGTATAACCAATTATGTCCTATGTTTATGCGCGTGTACAGAGTTAGTATAACCAATTATATCTTATGTTTATGCGCGTGTACAGTGTTGATATAACCAATCATATTTTATGCTTGTGCGCGTGTACAGTGACTTTGCAGAATATGTGACTATAAGTATGTGTGTGTTTTAGCAATAAAGTGTCGTCTGTTGTCTGCTCTCAAGATTACAGGCGTCCGTCTATTTCAATCTCCTCAGTACAGTTCACTATTTGTGCATCCATAATCGTGACAGTTCAATACATTGAATGCAACTGGACTTATAGTGCTGAACTGTGCATCACCCAGAATCTTAAGCCTAGCCGCCCCCAGCCTCTCTGGTATCTAAGGACAAGCTGGAATGCAAGGGGGTTTATTTTCTGCCAAACTTCTTTACCCTTTAACGCAACAACAGGTTAGAACAGTCATTCATTGGAACAACCTCACCAGGGACATAGAAATCATTCCTAAACACAGGTACTTGATAAAAAGGTCTTATTCCCTAAAGACCTGTGAGTATAACGTGTTGTATATATTCCAGCGAGCCAAAGATGTTAACAGAAGGGACAGTTTGTAACCTATACAGAGGCTTACTACCCTCAGTTATTTTAGTTTGACCAAAATGTAATTAGATTATAATATTATCACGAAAGGTATGATATATAGCTATTTACTCTCATCATTCTTCTCACAACTGGGCACTATCTATTGCAAACACTATTTTGCCACAGCTGTAGTGTAAATAATTCAGCTTTAATCAAAAACCACATTTGGTCAGGCTTAAATGGTAAAATGTCATGTCAAAAAAGGGCTTACCCCACCTGCCACGTGATTTCTATTATTTCTGTATGAAAATATCATGGTGACAAGCACCACATTGAAATGGTTGCATGCAAGGCACAAAGGCAAATTCAGATATAAGGCTGAAATTTTTATTTAAAAATACATCCTTGTGTTGCATACTAGGCAGAAAATTAATTTGTTTATCAGTGTTTGCTTGCTATGCAACACTCCCACCGCTATCATTTAACCAGAAGTCAGTGGGAGTTGCATGTATCACATGCAGAAGACAGCATTACGCTTGCCTTTAAAATCCACAGATTGTCACTTGCAGGGCAATAATATTCTACCATATGTCTCTACTGTAGTGGGGTGAGTATGTACAAGTGTAGCTAATGTACTGGCATGGTATGCCTGCACAAAACAAAAGGTCATATCTAAAGAATAACTGCATGTTATTCTAGATATAAGGAAGAAATTTTTTTATGACGAGAGTCGTAAAACACTGGAACAGGTTGCCCATGGAGGTTGTAGATGTCTCATCCCCAGAAACATTCAAGGCCAGGTTGGACGGGGCTCTGAGCAACCTGATCTAGTTGAAGATGTCCCTGCTCATTGCAGGGGGGTTGGACTAGCTGACCCTTAAAGGTCCCTTCCAACCCAAAACATTCTATGATGCTATGATTCTATGTTGGTGTTACTGTACTGTTGCAATAAAAAGCTAGAGTGAAGGTGTGTTGTGGCATGATTTAAAGTCTGTGACTTGGTGGTGTGACAAACTGTTTGCCATACATAGTAGCAGATAAAAGTAATAAGGTCCCCTACTCTCCTGTCCTGAAATTACATAGCATTTTGTCATGGGCAGATTTGACCACGATGCCACTTTTCTCCCAGTTACAAATATCTACTGTCCAGTTTATACCTAGCTGCAGCCAGTTCATTCTCAGCTGGTTTTTGCCAACGTTTTCTTTCAGCCAAAATAATTATTTTCCCTATAGGCTCTTACTACCTTGGTGTATTTACATGTTTGCTTTTAGCCTTTGCTTTACTAAACCAAGCAGGCCACTGTCTTTGGGAATATTTTTAACTGAGTTCAGCCTGCAGGCAAGTGTGCAAATTCCAGCTGTGAGTTAGCTCAGGTACAAGAAACAGACAAACCAAAGCAGCTCAGAGCCTAATTCAGAATAATTTGCTTTATTTCACAGCAAGACTGAAGAGTCTTCACTGAGTTCTCACCCCTGTTGCCTCTAGTTGGACTAATAATTTCTATGTGACTTCATATCAGACACTTACTGAAATTCAGATAGAGATTGCTTTTCTGTGGAAAAGCCTTCATTTTCTAATGAAAGATCAATACTGACACAGTCTACCTTTGACCAGCCCCTATTTATTTTGTGTTATTTTACATATCTTTAGTCATTATTCTTCTCAGTATGTCCTAATGCTTTGCATGTTCTTGAGATCAGGCTAATTTAATAATAGTTATTTGGATCACTTCCCCTCATACTCTTCCTCTTCTAAAATATAGTTATTTTACTTGCTATTTTGCAATCAAACAATGTTACACTCTGCTCACCAGGGTTTTTTTAAACACTTTATTTTGTGCATATGATTCAGGTATCAGCTTTTTTAAAATCCAAAGCTCTCAAATGCATTATCTTCTTTAAGATTTGCTTCCCTCTCAGCTGAGATAAAATCCAGTGTCATACCCTCATTTACATTTACCAACCTACTTTGTCATCACAGGACTGCTGTATTTGTTGAAAACTGGTGCAAAATACATATTTTGTCTTGGAACCATATCCAGACTTTTTTTAACTTGCATCCCACTCTCACTGTAGTTACACACTTCCATTTTGTTCCCATTTCATTTATGAGGGCAACAACTTTGCTACCTGTTTTAATTTCCTTCTCACAGTCAATATCAACTTCACATTTGCCAGGGTACACTTTACCCCTGCATGTCTTGGTCTAAAAACATGGCTTCATTTGTTCATCAGTTGAGTCCTTCCTTCTATGTCCTTAGTTACTCTCCTTTATATCTCCGGGTGATTTTTCTTCTTCTTCCTACCAGCTCTTTCCAATCTCTGGAAGCTGAATCCAGCATCCCAGCTTTACAGAGACTTCATCACCAGCATGAAGGAGACAGGTTAGTTAGTATGACTGGCAAGAACAAACAGAGAAGTCAGGGAAGGAAAATATGCTCAAACTTTGAAAGCCAGGAAGCTGAATTATTTGCTCCTAATAGATGATCATAATGATAGAGTCCCCTTGTCCGGAAAACTGTCTGGTTGCAGAATGTTGTTCTCTGAATATAGATAATAGATATTTTATTACTTCTTATAAAATGAGAAGATTATGTTCTGTTAAATCATCTCTTACACTAATGACCTTTTCAAAAATGTATAATATTGCTGGCAGAAAATGTTCCCTTCTGTGAGGGATAAACCTTTATTATCAATAGGCTTCTTCAGCACAGGATATCTATCTACAAACAAAATATTATTGCCAATAATCTTTGTGGTTCCTATACCAGCTGATTATCATTGATTTCAGAGGAAAGGCCATAGTACTGTCATCAACAAATTTGTCAACAACAGCATGCAAAAAGATATTTTCATGTATTTTATTCCAGAATCACTTTTAGTCTACTAAATATTTTTCTGATTGTTGTTTATAGCTGTTTATTTTGACAGCAGTGACATGTTTCTTTTAAAGACTTTCTGAGAAAAGTGAGTTTGTACTTTCTTACACATTTATCATTGACTTTGGGCTATTTCTCTTTCAATTTATTCCAATTACTTGTCATCTAAATTGTCAGATGAGTTCACCCAAGAAAGTTAGTCAAGAAAAGATGTTATAACCATCAGCTGGTCAGATGTGTGCCTGTCAGCAGAAAACTTCCCTTTGCAGCTTACTAGTACACAGTAAGGCTAAATTTAGAGTGGATTCAGTGGAGTGTTCATCTCCCGTAGTCATTAATGGGCATAGATAGTTCAGCTCAATTTCAGCATGATTGCAAATATCTCCTTAGGAGAAGCCAAAAGCCAGGATAATGGGATAAAAGCAGTTGCTGCAATTCAAGATTAAGGTTCTGAATGGAAAATTGTACATGATCTCACAGTGCTTTTCTCTACATACTGTTATCAATCCTTTCACATTAATAAGCATCAGCTTTACTTAATCTAACCTGGAAAACATGAAGGAAATTCCACTATGAACTGTTGTGTGAACAAAACAGGAAAATATGAACATCAGACACGATGTGGTGCTTCAACCTGAGAGGTTTTCAAAAGACTTTTTCCCCAGTTGAAAAAGAGAGAGGTAACCGGATCAGAGATAAGGTGGCAGAAGCAGCAGTCAGCATAAAATTAAGCCCTAAAACATGGTTTTGCTGTGTGAAAGACAGACGTTGTACATGAATTCAGCATCTAGCATCTAGAAGATGTGCTGAGGAGGACATCGATACAGCAGTGTCTAACAAAAGTAATGCCTTTAATAACCCCACATGCAATGTGAGATAGATTCTTTCTACAGCTGAGAAATGCTCCCAGAGAGTTACTTGCTAAGGAGAATGTGATAAAAGATTAGGAAAAATGTTCTGTGGAAATCATTATAAAAGCTTCACTTATTAAAGAAATAGATAAATTTAACTATTTTATAACAGATTTGTGGCCAGCTCAGAGGCATTTGAGTAGAATGAGGATGGCTTCAGTGGGAAAAATGGATTATTGACCAGGGTTTCCTTTGCGTAATACGCATCCTCACAAACAAATCTTTACACAAATCTGTGGTATGAGCACCACAGCATGGAACTGGAAATACAAAGCCAGTCTGAAATAAAAAATCAGAAAGGATTTTTTTAGAGAATCTTTCTATCTGAGCTATGATGTCAGATCATCACAGTGGGGCATTCATGGCCCAGAGTAGAATCACAGCAGGCAATTCACTGTGTATCTTCACTACAGAGTTCATCTGAATGACTGACTCTGGTGATACTGGCTCAGGTGTGAGTGTCTGCACTGCTAGATCACACTGAAGTTTGCTCCATGTAGTAGAGGTGGGCAAGAGAACACAACTTTTCAGGAGGGCATGTATGTGTACGGGCGTGTGTGTACGTGTATGGTTGGGCACACAGAATCATTGTCCTAGCACCACATGATGTTAGCACAAATGATGAATCGTTTGGGAAAGTATTGCCAGAGAACATGACCGTTTATTCCAGATACGAGTGGTAATAGTCTGCCAGTAAAATATAGATACCATGAGCTTTTTCTTCTATTTTCTTCTGTGTTGTGGCTTCTGTTCCAAATTCTAACACGCTTGGAGAGGACATATTAGGACACTGACTTGTTCCAAATCTCATCATTATGGTTAATCCTGTTTCAGTGAATAATTGTAGGGCATGCGATATAGCTGTGAGCACTGTATGCTCTGTTTGATACCAGGGGAGAAAGTGGTGAAAGTAACATGCAGAACAAAAGGCCAATATATCTACATTGTTGCATTCAGGGAAGATTAATTCAAATAGTTCAGTAAGCATTAGATTAAAGATGAATTTTTGAGCTGTATTTTCTACATAGATTTAGAATTAATTAGGATAATTCATCTCATGAGCATAGTTTGTAGTGCTTCAAGATCTAGTCATATCTCAGTGCCTTTCAGAATTAATATCATCATAAAATCACCAGGTTTGAAGGCTTCTCCAAAATCATGCGTCTGAGGAAAGATACAAAACACTAGGTATAAACTTCATCTCTGTCATTGAGCTGAAGTCAATCCATCAGCCATTTAATCATTACATGAGAATCCAAACAGCAGTGAGTCAGTCCCTGGAAAGTGGTTCCACAGACCAGCTCTCACATTAAAAAACATTTTTTTCCCAAATTAAAATTGTTCTGGTTTTAATATGGCCTATACTACATCTTATTAGCATTTTCTATTTGGCTTTTGTGTCTTTTATTATCATTATGAGAATGTCAATGACAAAGACTGGGAGTCATGACTAATGTCTTACAGGGACATTTTTAATGGGTAGCATTTTCTTTCCCAACTGCATATTTCATTAAACTCTGTCCTGAGTGATCCACTGTAAGTAACACTCACAGGCACTGTTCTCCTGTGAGTAGGTATTTTTTAATCGCGCTTCCAGAGCTTTCCTGCTGGGGATCCCATTTCCAGTATCTTATGAGACTTGTGGCCACTCCCAGTCGGCAGCTCAGGTTCTGCAGCTGAATTTTCACCTGACAATTGACTCCATTCCCAAGGACCATGATTTAGTCTGGCAGCAGCTGCTTCAGAGTGTGAGCAGGTGTTATCAGTCCATTTCTGAACTCTCATTTGTAGTGCAAAAGTTACCAAAGTTAAGAAAAAGCTTTCCAACCTCTGCTCTTCCCATTTAAATTTCTTGCTTTTCATTCCAGTTGGTGTGTCATTTTTTCCACTGCAGATATATCTCTAGAGATCTCAGAATCCCAAATGCTTTTCTGAAATGGATCGAGAGTGCATTTTTGGGTTCCAGTTTTGTCTGTTTCTTATTTGCATTTGGCACCAGAAAAAATTCTGAGAAAAACTTTTGTACTGATTCTGTCATCAGTTCTCATCAGTTATATGCAGTGACCCTGTTGGCATGGGCCATCTTCTTCATTTTATAGTCATTTGTTATTATTTGCTTCTCTTTCCTGAAGCTTACCTCTGCTGTCTGCTTTTTGGCCACTTAACCTCACTTAGACTCAACTCAGAATGATGTTCTGTATTGCAAAAATTGGAGTACTTAGAGAAAAAACAGGACTGAAAAACTCAGGACCCGTTTCTTGTACCCTGCTGTAAGCAAGAGACTCACTATCAAAATGTACATTGGCCATCTTTACTTGCTGTATTCCAGCTTAGGAAGTTCACAGGAGAGCATGAATACAGTAAAACCATGCATATTTGATGCCTGTTAATAACTCTTCAACCTCATTTAACGCCATTTGCAGGCTGAAGTGTTAAAGTCCAAGCTGATGCTGTTGGAAAGGGACTTCTCAGTATAGGCATCCAGCAAATTCCATTGCAACAGGTGGCACTCAGATTCCAGGTGGTAAATGATCCCACTTCATACACCATGGAGGAGTGTTTACCTCTTGACTTTCAGATTACCAAGACAGTTAAATGTACATTACATACAAGAGTGCCATTCTGAATATATTCTGCCTGGGAAAAAAAGGGTTTTTTTCTTACAGGTTCACAAGACATTTGCTTCTGAGGGGAATAGCTGTGAAATAAGAAGATTGTAAGGAGTGGTGGTCAAGAGAGGGAGCAGGGGACAAAATTGACCTTGCCTTACAGATGAAATACCAAAGATGATAGTACAGGTACTTACGTTATGATGATCATATCTAAGCCCATATCTTTTCTGATTTGTCTACTTCCCTATTCAGCTCTGTTTTTGAGAGGAATGGGCAGGAATTCATCCTTTCATATAATCGTATAAAGTGTGGTTAACTTTGTAGGACAGTGAAACACTGGAGGAGTGTTAAATTTTCTTTCGTAAATTTCTTGATAGTGAAAGAGCTCGGACAGTAGAAAAAAAATGTGTTCAATATTCAAATATAGGGGTAGTCTGTGTGGATTTGGAGTGGTTCTCCAAACACTTACAGCCTCAGGAGGAAAGTTTTGTGAATGTTAAGTTTGTACTTCGGCCATGAATAAATGCACCAGTGAAGTCTCTTTGCTGTACCTAGATATGGCTGTATAGGTAAAAATACAGCTTGCCTTTAAATACAACATATGTGGGAAGCTGTTAACTGTCAATATACAGCCAGCAAAACACTGAAGCCTGGTATATAATTACTTATAGTATTGAGCTCCATCAAAAAAACCCATCTACAGCAGTGATTACTCCTTGTACTTGAAATCCAGTTGGGAGATGAAGGTTTCCACAGAATCTAGCAGTTTATTGGTAAGGTAGAATATCCTATTTTGAGTCAAAATTACTAGTGATCCACAGTCTGCTTTGGCTTCCAGAGGGACTTGAAAAGCTGTTTTAAGCTTTTGCTTTCCACTGGTATATGAGAGCTGTTTACAAGTTTCTTAACAATGATTTATCAATATAGAAATTCACCCCCCCTGCAGAACTTGTCCAAAATAATCTCCACTTGTTCCCCAATGAAAAGGCTAGAATGTTTCTTCTGGCAAAGGTGTTTCTAATAGGACAGACATATGCAAAAAAATGAGGGGAAGAGCAGTTTATTTGTTTTTGTTCTACTGTGAATCTTGTTGGCCATGTGTAAAGAAGGCTTTTATGCTTCTTAAGGTTTGTGTATTGTATATTTAATTGGTGGAAGCAAACTTAAAGGCTTAATTAGACATCCTTTTACATAGGCTGTTGAAATAGAGACAACCTAGTTATTTACCTGATTCATAGTGAAGAATTACAAACATTTCACACTTTGTTTTTCTATTACTGTCTAATTCAAAAAGATTCATACCATATATTTAACTTGTTCCTTCTTCTTAAGTGCCTAATCAACCTAAGGCATATGCGTTTTCCAAAAATTATTCACCTACCCTATTCTTTCCCATTTTAAAGTGGGCCTATTATTTTATGCACTAAATTGAAGAGTAATTTTTAGCAGGTTGCGTGAAGATTTAATTGTGCAACTCTCATTAAAGCTAATGGAAATTGTGTTGTTAAATCACACCGTGCAGAACATTTCATATTCCCTTAAGTGTCTTTATGTTGCTGGACTGGGAAGAGGCTGCACTGCCAGACACATGTGCGCATCTATTTCAGCAAGGATCTGTCTAGCAGGCTTAATTTCATTTTCAGGTCTGAGCCCAAAGTCCTTGAAAAACAGGTCTCATACATGTAATCAAACTAAACCAGGCCTTTTTTTGTTCAGGAGAAGAATTAGTAAATGAAATGGCCAGATTTAGTTCAAATTAGTAATATATTGCCTTTCTGTGGGATTTGGCCCATGACCTGTAACAACTTGCAGACATGGTACCTTCATTTGTGCTAATAGTCACTTCCGTGAAACCTAGCAAATGAATTTTAAATGGTTGGAGCAGGTGAGCTATTTGGGTCTAACAATGTCCAAGGTTGATATCTTTCTTTGCTACCCTTTTCAATAGTTTTTTTGTTATTTTTATTTACTTTACAGATTTCAGTACAAATGTGGCCCTTGAAATACTGTTTTATTCAACTAAGGGTTGAGATGAAAAGTTAGCTTTGCTTTATGTCATCTTAGCAGGGAAAGATATTTCATGCTGATTTCAAATTAATCTGAATTAATGCTAATTTCTTTCACTGTAGAAATAAAACTTTAAAAGGAATCGTCTTCAATCTGTATGTGGAAGTATTACTTTTCATTTCAGCTACACTGAATACTGACTTTCACCTGTCTATTAAGAGGAATCACCTGAAATTTATATCTATAGATGGATAGATAGATAGATCTTTTCAGCTGAGGCACTTTCACATGCTTGATGTTGAATATTTACTCTAAGTTCTTAATTTAAAAATCTGTTATCACCCTGGAACAAAGTAAAGGTCCCTAGAATAAGAAGTAAACACATAATAGCAAAAAAAAAAAAAAAAATCTTGATTTTGACTGTACAGTTTTAACACAGAACTATACGGCTGAGGATACCATTTCCACTAAGAGCAACGAGGGGTTACTACGGTACTTTTTTGATGCGTCCACTACTAACCTCTCATGACCAATTCCTGCCTGAACTGCTAAGGAACTCTTTCAAGACTGAAAAGAAGGATGGGCAGAAGTGGGGAAACATGCTCTACTTCATTAGCAGAAAACAGGAACTAGACCTCAAAGAAGTGCTCTGCAAGGGAACTTTTTGACATATCTAGGACACAGAGACCTCAGCTGAGCATAAGAATTATGCCACATCCCACAGGTACTTTGCTGTGTGTGTGTACCAATTAAAAATATAAGGAGTTTGTGGATAAGCCCTTGTTATCCATCATTTTCCCTCTTTTTTGGCTGGTGTCAACTGTATATCTCAAATGTAGGTAGCCTTACTTGACCTAAGTCTGCTCTCCCTCCCACCCAAGGTTATTAGTATCATACAACCTCCAAAGGAGGTAAATTTGCCACCTTCCCTGCCATGCTATAAAACATATGGAAGTGTACCATACATAGAAAAGTAGCAAGTTGGTCAAAGAACAAACATGCTATCTCATTAAAGAAGGCAAAGGCATTATGTATTGAGCCTAGAGAAATAAAAGCTAGGGATAGACATAATTGCTCTGTATTGAGTAGGTAAGCTCAGGACACTGCTCAAGATGTGCATTTTTCCCAGGAGCAAAGGAGCTATTGAAATGCCATCTCCCATAGGTTTGTTTTCTTCCATTTCCTTTTTGCAGTACCCACTAACATCACACTTGCTACACCTCAATTTTCCCTCCTATCACATCTGCTTGAGGCTCCTACTGCAATCTTTCTACCTCTTCCTGCCTCTGCACCCTTTCTTCTCCCTCCCATAGCCCAGATCTCTCACCAGTACCTTACAAGAACTTTGTACATGCTTTACACAACTATTTGCTGTCAAGTGGGCAAAAAGCAGCACATTAGGATTAATGCAGACATGCTGACAGGCTTCTGTCAAACATAGTGAAAAAAGACTGAGCTTCCTCTGCTCTGCTGTGGTGGCAGGAGTCTCTCACCTCTAGCAAGCTGTTGACTTATTAACAGGACTAGTAGGAGTCTGCTATTTGCAAGACAGCCCCCTGCCCCTCATCGTATTTTCTTGAAAGTCTCCAGAACAGTCTCAAAACAGAAAGCCCAGTCACACAAGTGTCTATCTCTCTGGAAACACCCTAAAAAAAAAGAATATAATGTTACAGCAATATTTGGAAATAAACTGATCGAGAATACATTTTAGGCTGGAAATGACAGAGTTTTAATTTTTTAGGGTATGATTTGAAGGCAGCCTTCTGACATGAGTTGTGCAGAACAAGAAATATATTTTTAAGGTGTAGCTTGATAACATTTCTAAAAAGCAAGCCTTGCATGATGTGGCAGAAGACAGGATGTGATATCCCAGGATGTTCCTTCCAATTTCATATTCTTCTGGCATTTGCTCTGTGATTTAACAGTCTTAAACAGTGTCATCCAGCACTATTAAAATACAGGCTGAAGCAAAGGATTATTCTCTCATAATCTTAAATCATAAAATAGTAATTTCCAAGAGCAGATGAATTCAGAACTGATGAACCCATGGATCCAGACCTTCACCTGGGGATGGGGTAGAAACACTGCACTTCTTACTAGGAAGGCAAAGAGCCAGCAGAGAGTCTTTTTCAAAGAACCCTTTGAAGTGTTGTGTGAAGCTTTTATTTCTTCTGGATCCAGACTGCTTTCTGGCTTTGTTGTACCTCTTAACTGGCATAGGTACCAACTGCCATTAACTGCCAACCGCCGTTAAAGCCTCATCTGAGTTGAGATATGTATCTTCAGCCTTCTTTGATTGCATTGAGCTCATACACCTGTCCTGAGTTAGAGAACAGATGAAACAGGAAATAGTCAGGAGGAATCAAAAAAATTGAAGAAAAAGTCATAAGAATACAGTGTGCTTGGATACCTTAATTACAGGCAACTGAAATGAATTTAAATACTATCTAAGATTCCCTCTGCCAAAACTCTCTGTGCCAGAGTTAATGGGTTTCTGTAGTTTTTCATGTTCTTTTATCTTGTTTCCAGGATGACTCTTAAGATCTCTGCCAGCTGTAGGACCTCCGATATTGCTTTTCTTTGTTAATTGAAAAACCAATATCCCATGCACTTTTGTATATTTTTGTGCCCTTTAATAAAGAATTGAACAACTCTGGAATGGAAATCACTCACTGAAGCCTTCTACAAGCCATTTAATCAGCTTTTCTGTAGTTTATGATGTATACAAAATCAATTAAAACAGTCTCTAATTCATGAGTCCTTGTTGTCCTCTGTTGTAAATCAACCATTGCAAAGTTTATAGCTTGTTTCTCATCTCATTGAAATTTAAGGTCCAGCTAGTGGAATAGCAAACATTTTGATGAGGTTTGTGCCTTCCCCAGTCTTCAAGCTAGTTAGAACAATGCATGTTCACTTTTGAAATGGAAATATTAGTTGAAACCATCAGATTGCAGAAGCAACCTTAGCATAACTCAGTAGGTGGCATTTTTCCTTCTGCACTGCTATAAATGAATGCTGCATTGTGGTGCTTTTAAGGATTCTGGAGCAAAACATGAACTGGTACTAAAGTACTCACATTAGTCTTTGACTAAGATGAAGAACTGAGATCACAAGCTATTTACAGAGCTTAAAATGACCATAATGTAACTGAGAAGGGAGGGCTTGTAGTTCATAAAGTCCTAGTCAAAATAACTGAGGTACTAACAGTAATATAGCCTGTGCTGAGGATCATGAAATCATGGCTTCACCCAAGCACTGTAGTACCCAACGAGTCACTGCTGTCCATGTTGCTATGGCTTTGCTGTTCATCAGACTCAAACTGCTTAGGTCAAAACTATCTGAGATTAGCCTTTTTCCAATCATAGGATAAATTTACATACAGATTCTGTGGCATTTTTATAAGATGTGGGTCTTGTTGAAGTCATGACTGTATCTTGTTCATATAAACACAATCCATTTTTGCATACTATCTTGAATGCTTTTCCCTGTGCTCTCCTGTTTTATGTTGTTATATATTTTTCCTCATGACTGACAGTTATATTTCGGTACCTCATGAACTGATTCATTTTTATCTCATGTCTGTTCATTATACTCATGTCTGAGATATGAAATTCAATGCTGGTAATCTAAAACACAAAATTTAAGTTTCAAGTGCAGTGTTAATTTTGCCCCTTACTTTGGTGAGATTTTTTGAGAAACCGAAAGTTATCTTGGTTAAACATTTGTAAAAATCTCTCCTGTACCCTAATTTCCATATCCAAATATAAATAATTGTAAACATGAACCCTCAGGAGTGAGCAGGTAAGCACATGGCATTCTTAGGTTTTCTTGAGCTTTCAAGAGAAGTGGGACAGAATTAGACTTACATTTATTCTCTTCTAAGATTTTCTAACTTCAGAAAAGTGCCAACTGAGATACTTACTGCCTGCCATCACTATGAATAATTTTCTGACAATGCAGGGTAATTAGTCTATTAAAGACAAGTCAACTAGCAAAAATATTTGCAAAGGAATTCTATTTGCTAAGAACCTTATGCTATGGGAAAAAATGGGCTACCTTTTGCGTTAAAGGGTAAAGAAGTTTGGCAGAAAATAAACCCCCTTGCATTCCAGCTTGTCCTTAGATACCAGAGAGGCTGGGGGCGGCTAGGCTTAAGATTCTGGGTGATGCACAGTTCAGCACTATAAGTCCAGTTGCATTCAATGTATTGAACTGTCACGATTATGGATGCACAAATAGTGAACTGTACTTTCAATTTAGTCACGTTCAATGAACTATCACGGCCAGACGTAAGGAGTTTGGTCATGTTCAACAAACTATCATGGCTAGATTTTAATGAATAATAAAGTTTATTAAAGCAACAGGAGTACAGGTTCTTTTGGATTGCCGGTGATAAATACACTGTCTGCAAAGCACGTGCAAATAATAATACAGTTGACTACAAGCACAATAAATTATGGAAAATCTCTATAGAGATTTCTAAGTTTCCCAGGGAAGCACTCAGTATAACCGAGGGTTTGAATCTTACACAATAGGCATCCCTACTGGGGGGGAAGGGAGGTTCAGCCCATTGACCGATCCCAGAAGTCAGCGATGTCCTCCCAACTTGTCTATGATGGTGTCTTCCCTAGCATTCCTCCTTTCTTAAGCCCTTTTATATTTTCTTATTTTTTAGGTGGAGCTTGAGTGACTCTAGTCACACATACCTTTATTATGATTGGTGTAAAATCTCCTTGCTTTACTTTTAAAGGTATATGCTAGAGAAAATTCAGGGCACGTGCTCAGTGAGGGGTGGTCGCACCTTGGAGGCAGGTAGCTTTTGGGATGGAGGTGTGTTTTGGTATTATAATGAGATTATAATGAGCAAAGTTCACCCAGAGAACATGATTTAGTGTGTCACTACTCCAGAACTGGGCACTTATGATATAAATCAGAAGTAAGACGATAGTGTTGACAGAACCCCATTGTTTTACCTCCTTGGTTCAGTGGACTCAACGCAGGGACCTTCAACTCTTGTTCCAGTAGTTCCAGTTCCCCACCCCTGCAGTGATATCACAGAGCCTGGCTGCGGTGTCTCCACTCCGCTCCACCCTCTGTGTTGTTTCTCTTAGACTCAGCATACCAAGCTCCCCTGGTGCTGCTAACATCTAAGGTTGCAGGCTGTGTTGCTTAGGGAATTATTATGGAACGGATTTCATCTATACCCACTGCAATCCACCCTGGAGGTTCACCTTCCCTTAAGAGGTGGAAATATCAATGTCACCTCCAGCAATCATTCCACACCTGTAAAAAGTGTCCTTCTTATATCAAGATGAAAACTCATCCAGATACTCCAGGAAATTTCATTTTTTAGTGTACTACATCAAAGAATTGGTAAAGGAAGATGAGATGGTCAGAGGTTTCTTTTTGCAAAGCAGGCATCATGACTTATCTGAGATACTTTGGTTTGGAGGGTGAGTTTGAGTTCATAGGAGACCACATTTCTCCTTCAGCTATGCAATACTTCCTAATTTAGGTCTAGCTCAGTGTAGTAAAAAAAAAAGAGGGTTTTGTATGGTTTACCATATTTCAAACCTACAATAGGCAAAATACACATGAAAACTTAGAAATGATGAAATAACAGAACCTTTTTAATCCCTCAAAAATTAAAGAAAAGGGAAGATATCTTTTCCCTGACTGTCATTACAGTACAGCACTGAAGTTTTTTAAAATTAGCTGTGGGTTTTTTTTCACATGAGTGCTCTTCTCACTTAACTAGTCCAAGTACATGTGATGAGTATGTGGAACAACTGTCTTTTTTCAGAATGATCTTCCACCTATTCCACTGTCTAAAATAATCTTTCTGATTAGCCACCTCTTATTTTTCATAATCAAAGTTCCCTGCCACTTTTTTTTTGTATTAAAATTCATAGCTATGTTATAAATACATTTTCACTGGTTCGTATCAAGAGTCTGTCTTGCTCAGTTTTCTGTCTCCAACAGTTGCCCTTATATGGATTCCCATGGGATCAACATCAACAGTAATTTTCCCTAAGTTTTTTCCAGGCTCCCAATTTTTCAATACAATGATTTTTTTTAGCCTATCTTGCTTTGTGTATTCAGTAATCCTCAATTTCTCTCTCTTCTAAGTACTTCTTAAGTACTTGCTCCATCCTAATTTGGACTTGTACGGCATCCACGCCGTCCTACAGCAAGGAGTCCACCAACCTGCCACGTATTCTGTGATGTACACCTCCTTGTGTTTGTTTCGAATCCAGCTTTGCTTGACGGCCTCTATTTCTTGCCTTGGCAGAGACTAGGTGTGTTTTTCACTCTGTGCATCAGTTTAATTTATCTTTGTTGAATTTGGCCTGTCATTTATCTACACTATTTTTTTTTTCCACTTAATCTGTGGACCTGAATCATATTTCTCCCCAAACAGTCTCAACTGCAGGATAAGGAATCCCAGCCTACTACTTGTTTTTTTTTGCATGGAAGCTGTCCAGTGCCTCTAACTGACCTTGTTGTCCTTCTCCGAAATTTTATCATATGTGCCCACACTACTTGAAGCAGTGACAAACCTCAAACTTATGCAGCAGTACGGTGATTTCTGTTTTGTTTCCTATGCCTTTTCATAATAATTCTTAACATTTTGTGTGTTCTTTGACTGCTGCCAGCTACTGAGATGATGTTTTCCTGGAGTCATCATAACCGCAAGCCCTTTTTCCTGAAATGTAAGGACACATCAGAAGCCATCATTTTAAATGTGAAGGTAGGAATGCTTTTCAACCTACAAATCAATTTCCTTTATCTACACTGATTTTGTCACTCTGTCCCGTGTCCTGTGATTTTTCAGCCTTGCTACAGTTTTATCATCAGCAAGCTTCATCACTTTACTGATCACTTTTCTATGTTGTATGAGTTGAATATGAAGCAACTGTGGAAAAGATTGCGATAGAAACAGGCAAATGTTAATATCCATTTTCACTATTCATCCCATAACTTCTTTTCTAGTTTCTTCTATTTCAGAAAAAAAAAACCCTGTTGCTCCTCTCCAGAAAAAGGTTTTAGTTGGAAATCTCCCAGTTTCTTCCACAATGAACAGTGCAAAAAAATCCAGTCAGCATTTCTGCAGAAGTCTCACCCTTGCTGGGTGCCCTCAAGGATGCCCTTACTGGGTGCTCCTGAGGTGCTCTGGTCATGCAGTGCTTTAGGACTCTCTGAAGTGCATCTTGTCCCAGATATTTTAATACCCTTGAAGGTTGCAATAGTAGCTTTGATTCCCTTAGTTACTTTTTCTTCAAACTCTTTTTTCGCTTCTCTGAGAGTTCATGATGTTTTCTATTTTGAAAACTGTTTCAACTTTTTGAGGCATTCATTCTCAATTCCATAAAACTCCTCTGCATAGGTGTTCAGTGACACTGGCATTGCTGTAGGGCCATGAAATAGAAGTACATGATGGTCATTGCTGTAATGTTTTTTTTTTTTTCAGCTGAAAGATTTGGAGCCAGATCCTGCACTTTTCTTGACTGCAGGTGGAGGGCTGCACTCCCTCTTTTGGGCTTGTTAATTGCCTGTTCCACAGAGCAGTCATGCCTGATGTCCAAAAATGTCCTCTCTGCTTCATGTCCTGGCATGACTTTTGCCCAATATACACAGGATAACTGAAGTCTTTTAATACCTTTGTATTCCCGCTCCTAAGGCCTCTCTGATCTTTCTCAGTGAATCATGGCCAATGCTGTGGTATTGCCTAGCGGGCAGTAACACAGACTCAGTACTGTATTCCTTCTATTTAGGCCTGTGGTTTTAATCTGTGTAGATGCCATGTTGCTTGGTAATGTGGTCAGATCTTTAACTTATTTTGATGCTAAGATTTATAACACATTGTATTGGTCGATTGCTGGCATGACTTACGTGTTATTTTCGGTATCTTTCACACTGCAATACTATTGTGTTGCACTTACTGCCTTCCTTCTACCACATTTCTGAGGTTCCTGCTATGCCAATATCTTCACTTAAGGCCAGGCCTTCCACTTCCCCCACCTAATTTCTTACACTGATTCAGCGTCAGTGTAGAAGCAATTGGAGTAAAGTTTTGGTTTTCTTCGTGGACTTTTATGTAAAAGGCAATCCATTTGTTTTCCATTTCTAATTCAGTTATTTCTATCAGTGATGAATTTCTACCGTAGAGAATTTAAAGATATTTACAATAGTCTTAGAAAAACAATCTGTTTTGGTTGGAATTTTCATAAATTTGAACATTCAGAAATCTTTAAAAACTCTTGGTATTGTTGCAAAGTGAATAAGTGATTAGTTTTACAGTTTGTTAACAGTAATAGAGATGCCTTCATAGAAAAGTAAAGAGTAGAGAATAAAAGAATCTGGAAAAAAAAAGAATCCACATTTATTGTTTATAACATTTCTCTCCACAGTTTTCCTCTTTTTTTTTCAGTCATGTGTGCTCCAAAATTAATTATTAAAATGGAATTCTACTCTAACCTTAAGGTTGTGTGAGAGTTATGTGTTATGTATGTATCCCTCACAGTCCTACCTGGTCAACACTGAGACACCTTCCAAGTCTTATCTCTGTCCAACACATGACAGAGACAAGAAGACATCATTCCCATTTTCCTTCCCATGGCCATGCTGTGTATTTCAGCCAGTTCAAGCCATTACTTCATACAGCAGCAGTTCCCACAGCCATCTGTCTGCATCACTGCTCAGCAGTTCTCAGGTAGCAATACTTGCAGGACAGTGAAAGCAAAGAGATGAAACCACCCAAATATATCAGGTCAGATGCAGAAGTAAGAGAATAAGGACACTGCCAGAGTCTTACAGCCCAAAATCTTTTAGGCTTCTCCCTTCCATTTGCTGCATCTCCATGTAACATGAAAGGCCATACTAGCTTAATCCACACGCAGCCTTCCAGTGACATTGAAGTTCAGGTTTCAGTACAATGCTTACCTCCAAGGTAAGCTGATGAAACATTAAAATATTCCCTTCTACAGTTTTATTCCTCTAGTGGCAATATTGTTACCTTCCTTAGTCTTTTACCCCCATGACACATAATGCTACCATAAATTCAAAGGGAGAAGGAACAGCACAAAGACTTCTGGTGAGTTCCTGAATGACTGTCGTGGACATACTGTCTTATCACTTGCTTGTTGTCCTCTCTGCTGTCTGACATGAATGGATGCATAGGATTAATTCGTCTGCCATATCCACACCCTTCTTTTTTCACCAATAGTTCTCCTTTAGTGCCTTTATTTTTCCTTTGTGGTGGTAAATGTCAATGTTTGTGCTTACCTCGACTTACTTGTCTGCTTCTGAAATCCTTGTGTATACATCCTTTTCAGCTGGGTCTTGTCAAAAGCTGGTACTGCTATTCTACAGAAACTTTCACCTTCTTCACTGTGGTCTCCATTCTTTTTACAGAATGACTTTTTTTTGTTAAGGCCTTTCATATTTTTTTTTCAGAACTCATTGTTGAAATAAGGCTCTTCTAGTGCAGACTCATTCATTTTTATTTCACCTGGAGTATCATAACACTTGCTTTGCATATTAGTAGACACTATATTGCAAGATTATCAGAAATGACTTAGAAGACCTGGATTCTAAAGGCAGTAGAGGCCTTGCTGCTAACTCACTATCTGTTCCTCTATTTTCTATTTTAAGTAAAGATAATATACATTTACAGCTGTAAACTGCTTTAACATCTGCAGTTAAAAGGCACCTTTCCTTCCCTTAAAAAATTTTGTTATTTCAACTATACCATTTTAGTTGAAACAATAAAGCCCCATATAGGAAAGTAAGATTTTTTCTGTCTGTTCTAGTATGAACTACATTCATAACAAGGCTTCTGCTGATATAGCTATCAGTTAAAAGAAACACTACCCCAGACAGCATACCTATGCAGGTGGACAGTGGGGATGTAGACCATTGCTTACAGAATATCAAAGATATTACACATTATATACATGCAGTGCAGAAAGATCACGTAATGCTTTAATAAGCTCATACCTAGAAATATTGGAAAAAAGGCAGCAGAAAAATATGATTGCTAAATCTGGGGCAAAATTGTTTCAGTTTATGGAAGGCCAAAAAATCTCAGGAACATTATGTTAAAGCATTACTACTAATCTAAGTTAAAAAAAAATGTTATAGTTTCAAACCACTGATGTTATAAGATGTCATTGGCTTCCTTTATTGGAGTTGCATTAAAGCATTAGAATGGACATAAAGAATTAGAATGGACTAGTCATGCTCCCACATTGAGCTTTAAAAAACATCCAACCCCACAAGTGAATACACCCTGGTGAATAAGAAAAAGGGATGATAGGGTCTCTAAAGGAAATTTGCAAATGTGAAGATTTAGTGAGTTTCTAGGGGACAAAGTACTTTGATTTTGTCTATTTGTGACTAATCCACATGCTCTTGACAGTGATGTCAAAAGAAGATTGAAAGTGCTCAAAGCTATAAAAACTCCTGGACTGGATTAGCTTTAAAGGGTAACAAATGATATGGATTTGGACAGTCTCCCTTATAGTAAGTCATATTCGCTGAATTAGAGCAGAGACTTTTACCTATGGCAATAGATTTCTAATATATAAAGAACATTTGACTAGAAAATACTCATGTAACCCATTTTATTTTCATTTA
This sequence comes from Aquila chrysaetos chrysaetos, assembly GCF_900496995.4. Lineage (NCBI taxonomy): Eukaryota > Metazoa > Chordata > Aves > Accipitriformes > Accipitridae > Aquila > Aquila chrysaetos. The sequence goes on from NC_044030.1 coordinate 64,902,185, forward strand.
TTTCCTATCTGTGAGCATTTTTGTTGCTTCATATAAGACAGGAGAATGTAGCACAGACTATTCTTCTGTGTACCTGACACTGACCATATATCTTGGCCTAGAGAATGTTTTCAAAGCAACACTATTCCACTAAAAACTGTGTTCTGCTATAAACATTAATAGGAATAGCACACACACCAACACCAGCATGAGATACTTCTAGGCATTTTATCATGCTCACACTGGAAATCTTTTCACTGGAAGTTACCACTTTACACATAGAAAAGGTCTTCTGAGGGAGAGGAGAATTTAAATCTCTGTTTTATAGGAGAGAAATGTATTCCATAGATCATTCAGACTTCCAAGGAGTCTTGTCTACTTACAGCTCTACTTAGAAGATAAAAGGACCATGTCTATTTAATCTTTTCCTTCTTAATTTAAATAAAAATAGTCCACTTGGACTATGTGCATCTTTTTCTACTTACTTTTTAACTAAAAATATCTGGTATTGCCATGGTATACCAGGTATTCCTTGAGATATATTTAATATAGGAAATATCTGTAGAACTAATCCGTCTGTAAACAATTGTAAATTACATGAACCTTCAACAAACACACAGAAGCACTCTGCAGTGAAGTTCCCATTAGAAAATACTTCTGAGCACAATGGTAGTGAACACCCAAAGGACCAAAGAATAACCATCAGCACCTAGGGCATGCTTCATGGCTTTGGTTACCTGAGAAATTAATGTCACATTTTGCTTCATGTTAGCCTTGTGATCAACAGCCTGGAAATGTCCAGGAGGAAGCAGAGTAAGTGGGAAGCACCTTTGCAAGATCCGAGTCTTTTGCAATTGAAGCTGAAGGGCAGCTAGACTTGTGCAAAAATGTAAAGAAGTGGGGGAATGGAAGGGGGAGGCTGATAGCTAGTGCATCTAGAGTGGGAAAGGACTCAAGCAGCTAGTCTGAGAGGTGCGAAAAAGATGGGAGGGCTATTAGCCAAGATATCCACTGAGCTAATGAAAAGCATAAGGAGAAATTAATCTCAAGCAAAAACTTTGAAAGCGGGATTTAGTTCTGAAACAACCATAACAATTTTGCTTAGGTGGGCAGAGTTATCTCACCTTTAGGAACTCTATAATGTCTGTGGTTTTCTACATAGGAATAGCTCACTCTTCAGGGATTAAAACCTTTGTTGAGTGAGGCCATGTTTTTCTTCTTCCCCCTTCCCTTACCTCCCTGCTAAATTTGTTCTTGACAGGCATTGTTATTCTGTCTCAAGGAACATGTCTATGTTTTAGCTGTATGTTTCACATGTGTTCCCCAGAGACTTTAGCTGCACAGTTCCATCTGAGACAGCATCATTTTGAACAGCAGGTAGGGTGGAAGGTCACCTAATGACGTCATTTTCTTTGCTGATGAAGCTGGTTCTGGGCTGACACATGTTGACAGGTGGCCATCCTGTTGCACTCAGTCAGAAAAGAACCCAAGCCAAACAGGCATGTGTAAAAAGTTTAGCCTTTCCACTATTGCAAGGAAAGTAATAGATAGGATATTTTTTTTTTTTTGCAGTCTTCAGGCATTGGCTTAAATATAAAAGAGCTACTTTGCATCTGGTTTAATTTGAAATGTATCCAGAAGTGCCTTTTAAAATTCTAAAAACCTTTAAAACCCATGATATAGTTTCAATTTATTTCTTATTCGTTGTACGCATTTTAGTGCTACCAAAATAAAAGTCTTCTAAAAAGGCATTCAGAAGAGTGTGTAGCATAAACATGCAAGCTTAACTGCACCATTTGTAGGATGAACAAAGCCTGCCCCTGCTAGGAAGAACTCACTTTTTAGGTGCTTGTCTAGCTGCTGTAATGTTAAAAGATTCAAAAATTTGAGCTCCACTTTGTTATATACCCATGTCATACACATTTGGCTCTTCTAGCTGTTGTCCACTGATTGTTGTTCACTGATTTCTAGGCCAGGGACTTCTAGAGTTTGGCTGCTGGGCCTCACATGACGACTTCGGTGATGTATTACCCCTAAGAAAAGTGAAGCTGCTCTTCATCAGCTCCTAGAGATTGCTGTGCTGCCTTCTTTTGCTCACCTGTGGTCCATAGCTGCTACTGCTTGATGCCTCCTGTGGCCTCCCTTTTGCCTCAGCTTCCCAATGACTGTTGTTCCCTCATCATCAAATTTATCAGTCTTATGGACTTTTTCACTGTGGGTCTATGTAGCCGGGTACCACAATATATTTAAGTTTCAGTTTCACGTACGCACAATTTAGAGAACTCCATTTGCACCTCTTTTCTTTTGGAAATTTTCATTTTATGGATAAAAATTTTGAGTAAATGTGATGCTTTTTGATCCACAGCATAGATGGCATTTTCATTTTCATTGCTGCAGCAGTTCTTGAATTCCTGCAGTGGAGGTTTTACATGTGATACAAGTGCAAATTATAACAATTCACACTGGGAACTCAAAAAAGACCATCTACTTAGAATTTGTCAACACTGCTTCATTTGCATTCTTTTCTTTAGTACTGAAAATAAATGGGTTTGGGAAACTTTGCCCACAAATACTTGTATAAAGTCATAATGGAATTGAAGTAGACATACCATATGCTTCTCATTAAAAACAGTCTTAATTTTTAAGTAATTAGAAACTGAGTATGAAAGATGATTCCTGGACTTGTTTGTCCCATTGCTCATCAAGAGTTCATGGCCCCAGTGTTGACTGCTGAGTACCAGGGATGAAATACAACAAAGCTGTACACTCTCAAGAACGTAGCAACCATGCCCAAAGTTATCAACCTCTGCCCTGATACATTACCATACCTCAGTAGCCCTGTTGCGACTGCCCACTACACATAGTTGTCTGTGGCACTCCACACTACATGTGAGATGACGCACCCTTCTTTCACTCAAATTGTCTGGTTAACCAATGGGGAAGCTCCTGAGGGGGAACTGCTGGAAGACAGCTTGGCACCTTCGTGACTTGCTTGTGTCCTCAAAGGCAGCTCATATGGCTCTGAGGACAAATTACTGTGTGGGCTACATTCAATACCTGGGGATATATCTCATGTTTGTTTTGGCTTCGTGTGGTGGGGTTTTGGTAGCAGGGGAGGGGCTGCAGGGGTGGCTCCTGTGAGAAGCTGCTAGAAGCTTCCCCGGCTCCAAGCAGGACCTGCCTCTGGCCAAGGCCGAGCCCATCAGCAATGGTGGTAGCGCCTCTGGAAGAACAGATTTAAGAAGGGGAACCTGGAGTGAGTAGGGAGATTGGAATGTGAGAGAAACCCCTCTGCAGATACCGAGGTCAGTGCAGAAGGAGGGGGAGGAGGAGAGGGGGGAGGAGGGGATGCCCCTGCAGCCCATGGTGAGACGGCAGGCTGTCCCCCCCCCAGCCCATGGAGGGGAGCAGGGGAGCAGATGCCCACCTGCAGCCCCTGGAGGACCCCACACCGGAGCAGGAGGATGCCCCCCAAGATGGCCATGACTCCATGGGAAAGCCTGTGCTGGAGCAGTCTGTGCCTGAAGGACTGCAGCCTGTGGAAAGGACCCACACTGGAGAAGTTCATGAAGAACTGCAGCCCATGGGAAGGACTCACATTGGATAAGTTTGTGAAGGACTGTCTCCCGTGGGAGGGACCCCATGCTGGAGCAGGGGAAGAGTGTGAGGAGTGCTGTCCCTGAGGAGGAAGGAGCGGCAGAGACAACGTGTGATGAACTGACCCCAACCCCCATTCCCTGTCCCCCTGCGCTGCTGTGGGGGAGGGGGTAGAGAAAATTGGGAGTGGAGTTGAGCCTGGGAAGGAGGGAGGGGTGGAGGGAAGGTGGTTTAAGATTTGGTTTTACTTCTCATTCTCCTGTCTTGGTTTGATTGGTAGTAAATTAAATTGATTTTGTTTTTTTCCCCAAGTTGAGTCTGGTTTTTGCCCATGACCATAATGGGTGAGTGATCCTTCCCTGTCCTTGTCTCAAACCCACGAGCCTTTCGTTATATTTACTCCTCCTCAACCCAACCTGGGGGGGAGGAGTGAGTGAGTGGCTTTGTGGTTCTTTGTTGCAGGCTGGGCTTAAACTACAACAAACTTTTACCTGAAAACTTATTTTAGTTTCATGACCTTATTGTGAGAAATTCTGTCTTGGCCTGTGAGGCAGATCAACAACTGAGAAACAAAATTAAGACACAATAAAAGAAAGACACAAGAAAATAAAGAGACCAATAAAGTCTATGACAACGGCAAGAGGTCTGGCGCTATAATGAGCTAAACAAAGATGAAAAAAAAATATAGTTTGACCTAAAGCTACAGAATCCTGGCTTTACTGGGGAGGTGACAAGCTAGCATCCTCTAATCCTTATTTCCATGAATAACTCATGCATTCCAGTGCAAAGCAACTCTAATGAAATACTAATTTGGTTGTACAAACACAGGTGCCTAGAACCACTTGAAATTACCAAGGGCATCTGAGTCTTCATGGGGCTTACAGATATGACAGAAGATGTATGGGAGACCCAAGTGCAAGGTCTTGCACCTGGGTTGGGGCAACTCCCAGTACCAATACAGGCTGGGCAATGAAGTGATCGAGAGGAGCCCTGTGAAGAACTTGGGGGTACTGGTGGATGAAAAGACAGATATGAGCTGGTAATGTGTGCTCGCAGCCCAGAAAGCCAACCATATCCTGGGCTGCATCAAAAGAAGCGTGGCCAGCAGGTTGAGGGAGGTGATTCTGCCTCTCTACTCCGCACTGGTGAGACCCCACCTGGAGTACTGTGTCCAGCTCTGGAGTCCTCAGTACAGGAAAGACATGAACCTGCTGGAGCAGGTCCAGAGGAGGGCCACAAAAATGATCAGAGGGATGGAACACCTCTCCTGTGAGGAAAGGTTAAGAGACCTGGGTTTGTTCAGCCTGGAGAAGAGTAGACTCAGGGGAGACATTACTGCAGCCTTTCAAGACTTAGAAGGGGCTTATAAGAAAGATGCAGACAGACTTTTTAGTAGGCCCTGTAGCGATAGGACAAGGGGTAATGGTTTTAAACTAAAGAGGGTGGATTTAGACTAGATGTGAGGGAGAAATTTTTCACAGTGAGGGTGGTGAAACACTGGAACAGCTTCCCCAGAGAAGTGGTAGATGCCCCCCAACCCTGAAAACATTCAAGGACAGGGCTCTGAGCAACCTGATCTAGTTGAAGATGACCCTGCTTGTTGCAGGGAGATTGGACTAGATTACCTTTAAAAGTCCCTTCCAATCAAAACTATTCTATGATTCTGTGATTCTACGATTTGCACACTTCTAGGGAAGCAGTCAGAGGCTAGTCAGTATACCCTGAAGATCCTAAAAAGCTATTACATGCAATGAATGCAACTCCTTGGATTAAGACAGCTGGTGAATGTGATACAGGACCCGAATGTGATACAGGACCTCAATCGCTGATTTTTTAGAGGGGTCGCTGGAGGCTAGGTGAGTTATCTGAGGACATCTCAAATGCACTAGACTTGTGTGTTCAACTGAACTGAGTCCAACATCTCCTTTGACTATCATGGAAGATTTTACACACAGCTTACATATCTACTGGAATAAATTTATATGGAAATGCAAGTGCCAACCTCAAACTGAATCCCACCCTAAATGATGGAACTGGGATTGGACAAGATAGCCTCCAGAGGTCCCTTCCAACCTCATCCATTCTGTGAATCCAGCTGCTCAACATCACTATTTGTTTGCTGTCACTCCAAAGAATTAGATGTAGGCAATTCTCAGGAGCATTATGAAGATAGGGAGTATTTTCAATCCATGTAAATAGAATGGTATGATTTTGAGGATGAATCAGTTTTTTTACTGCAGGTCACTCAATAAATATACCTATAAGCTCTGTGGTCAAGTCAAGATGTATTGTTTATAAGTATTGCACATTGTAGTTGTAATAAACATTACATGATTAGGAAGCATAAGAAAGACAGTGAATTATACTTTTTATTGAAGTGGATGTCCATGCTTTTGAACCATTTAAATGACACATAAAGGCATTTGGATGTGTTGTTTCACATTTTATTCAACTGCTATGCATACTAAGTTTTAACTCTTTCCTTTCTTGTGCCAGTCAGAACAGCATTTCTGAGAGACTCCTCTAGGATGGTCAAGATCATGCTACCTCATTTTTCTTAGCTTTTAATTAAGCTCTTATGGTCTGCAAGGATGGTATTCACAGGCTTTGCTGGAATGGGGCTTGTCCGAATGTCTGTGGTGATTTGACTGGTTTCTTTTCCATATCCACTACAAATTCCCAAAGACTTCTTGAATTCTCTCACCACTAACATTGTTCTGATTGTTTCCATTCCAATCACTGGAGCTGCTCCAGAGTTTTACTGGTATAAAAAGTCAGAGGATGCTAATTTTGAAGGGATGCAAAGGTAAGGAACACAAGGTAGACTCAGGCATACTTTTTTATCACTAAAATCCCCACTCACAAGACAATACAACCCCCCCAAAAGCTATTCATTTCCCTCCATGGCACCTCTTTTCATTCTACTGGGAACAAGATGAGTATTAATTAGGTGCCTTTTCCTGTGAAAAGTCCTCCCATGCCAATGATGTTTTTACAACACAGCTCCCTGAAAGAACACAGCTCCTGAGTCCTCATGTCTAGTCACTAGCTTTCAGAAGCATCACATTACATAAATGGATTAAATGCTAGGGGCAGAAGGCAGTATAAATAGTGTGCAATGCTGATACACAGACTGCAGGGTCAGTGGTGTTTAGTTGTTTATTGAGTAAGTTACAACAACACATTCAACTGCATTATTGATAGATCAATTGTACTATACTAGATAAGGTATCTATGCTATAAGGATACAAGTCACACTAGACAAAATAATGGGCAGACTAGCCCCTGAAATGAACATAATAGTTGCTATATGCTGGACAGGGAGTCTTTAGTGGCAACCAGTTTATGAAGTGTAGGTAAGATGGGGAGATTCTTTATTTTCACATTGAGAGCAGATTTCATTCAAAAGCAAAACAGCAAGGTTGACTGAACATGAAGTGGGAAAATAGTTTAAACTGCAGAAATAGACCCACTACAGTTTCCAGAGATGAAACTTTTTTAGGTTTTAGACAAGACATTTTTACCTTAGACCTCTGAAACTAACTCACAAGCAGCTCAGGGTTCCCAGCAACCTCTCTAGCAGACAGACAACCCTTTTATTCCTCTCTTCCTTTGTCTCTGTAACCCTTCAAAGTCAAAGAAGGTCTTATTTTAATAGAATCATTTTGGCCTCTCTATGGTATCTCCTTGTATGTGAACACAGCTTGTAGATGTGAGTGCTCTCCCATTCACAGTAGGTAGACTAGGAGTAACTTCACTGGAACCTGTAACTTCACTAAAATCCCATTAACAGAAAGCTGGTTTAAGAAAAGAAGTAGGCTGCATCTATAAAATTTGAAAACCTAGGATTGATAAATGAACCCTGGAATTTTGCTGTCATAGTTCAGTCATGGATTTCTGTAAGCACTGTATTTATCTGTAGCAGTCACACCATAGGAATGGGGGCTTTCCCCAACTAATGTGCAGAGTCAAGGATACAGTGGGAGAGGGTTTATCTGCTGCAAAACTCTGATTTATTGGTGAAATTGGTATGTTCTCCTCATACACCAGGGTTACACTTGGCAGCAGATGTGGAGTAAGAAAGACTTTTTGCCGTAAGGCATGTTGGTAAATCTAGAACTCCTTTCCCTTTTGCTCAGTGGTGTTTTCTGCTTTCCCTTTTGCTCTCTAGTAGAGATGATCCTAACAAGTTATTTGCTATTGTGGAGACCTACAACAAAGGCAAGTCCTACAATTGCGTCCTGTGATACATGACTATGATTCTGGCTTTTGGTGTTTGACTGCGGGCCTTTAGACTGTTATGAAGTGCTGGGAGGTTCTGTAGTCTGTAAGGCATAGAAGCAAGTGTATTGTTTGTCCAGATCTAAGTACTTCTTCCATCATTGCTTCCAGTCACAGGATATGGAACTTATTGAACAATATTGATTCTTTCAGTTTTACACACTAACTGTTAGCAATCAGCTTACATATCCCCATGCCCTGCAGCTCAACTTAAAATGGGAGACTTTGGTGGCCCTGCTCATGCAGTCAAACTTTAATGGACGTGATCCTTCACATTCTTTAGTGCACACCTGAAAGGCAAGTCCTACTTCCACTGAAAAGTTAGCATATTATTCCAACAGCATCAGACTCCTGCATAAAAAACTGACAAATCAATTCATCAAACCTTACAAGAGAAACAGATTGTACCCAGGTAAGTGCAGCCTCCTTGTGCAATATTATGAAAATTAGTCATTTCTCCCCACACATAAGGGGAGGTACAACTCTTACCCAAAATAACCTTCACAGCTGTATTAACCTTACCTAAAGCTGAACTATATTTAACTCCCATTACTACAGCCAGACACTGCCACAAATGACCAAGCCCAAACTCCGTCTATATTCTGACCATCTCTTTTTTTGGGACAGCTGCTCTCTGATGGTCTCTTTTGGCCTCACCTTCCAAGCTGGTCACTCCTCCTAGGTATGTCTGCTCCTACCTATGCTATGAGCAGAAGGGAACATACTCCCTCCAGGATGAGGAAGTGGAAAATTGGGAAGAGATTTCAAGGCAAAGCAATTGCAAGGATCCCTTGAAGAAAATGTTTAAATGTAACTTTCCCAGTTTGTGGTGTATTTCAGAAGGCCATAAAGAATTTTACCACCTGAAGTCTCATAACAGATCATGTACCATTTCAGAGGCTGTGTATCATGACATTACATGCTTATTGACTGATTATAGTATATTAGTCACTGTAAACCCAGCAGTTTTGCTGATGGATTTTTTCAATAGCTGACTTCTTTTTCTCATTACAAAGAGAAATTTAGTTGAAATACATTATCTTGTCCTCCTGGTAAAAACACTACACTGGTAATCACCTCTGATGCACGTGCTAGGAGCATACCCCCTCAGAAATCTGATCTGTGCAGTACGCACTGGTTACAGAGAAACTTTCAGAAAGGTCTGAAAACTTCACAAGTCTCTATTGAAACAATCTTCTTTGGCCCAGTGTCCTATGTCCAAACCTGCAAGCATGATAGCTAAGTTGACAATATAAGACCTGACTTATCTATAATAACCATCAAAGGCATCGGAAGTGAGAGGACTGATCTCAGGAAAAATGGGCTGGCCAGGCTGCAGAAGCTGTGTGCAACAGATGTCAATGTAATCACAACAGTTACGGTAATTTTATGTCTGAGCAAACCTAAGCTGGTTGTCCTGGTTATTAAAGGCTTTGCTCTCAGGGACCACGGGCAGACTTCTGGGGACTCATTCCTCTAGCCCTCATGAGATCATTCTATGCAAATGTTTATTCACCCTTAGAGTCTATGAGAACAGATACAGTTTGAACCGTTAATTAGCACCCATGTCATTGCAGTAGGCTCAACCCTGGCCCAGTCCCATGCTGTGCAAATTGATGATTGGCTCCTTCCTCAACAGCCAGCTCCTGTTGGCTCCTCTTTGGCTCCCTTACCCATATTTGCAGGGGACACAAGTGAAGGATATACCAGTTCTATTAGCATTGATGCCAAACTCTCTATTTGTATCTGGATCATCCAACACTGCCTCTTTCACAGACAACGTTCAGTGCTATTGCTGCCCAGTAAACTGGCCAGCCTTTTAGCAAAGGAGATGATAGCTGCACAAGTAATTTGTCACAAAGCCACCAGAATACAACTGACCTGTCAAGAATACAACAAAAACTCCAAAAGCCAACATCAGTTGCAGAACATGAATGGTGAGTAGGTTCATCTGAGCCTAAAATGTCTTGTGTACACTTGGATTTCATAGTATAAATATAATCCCCAATAATCTGTATTGCTAAAATTTAGTTGACCTAATGCTCTAAACAATTATGTAACCCATTGGATTTGGGTTTCATCCCATTAATATACAGACTATAAACCTGCAATTGTGAAAGACTAAAATATGAAAACCGAAGTGGGTCTATCTTCAGGTAGAATCATCAACATTATACTTCAGAGATCCCAGCAAATAGCAAATTCTCTAGAAAGAGAAGTTACCTCTCTCTCATATCCTTAATGAGGACAGCTTTTCTAATTCTTCCTGGCTTCTTATGGGATGATATTTCTGAATGCCTCCTTTAGCTCTTCTTTCCAGGCAGAATTTGCTAGTTGGGTCTGTCTGTCTCAGATAGCAGCCAGGGTTCATGGGTCAGTAGGAGGGTGTCTCCTACTCATACAAGGTCTTCAGGGTCCCATCTCAGTCCTACTGAATATTAGAATTTGAGCACTGAGTTACTGGCAAGACTTTTTCACAAAATCACTGGGTTTCACATGAAACAAGATTAAATCAGCTAAGGAAGGAGATACATATTGTAAAAATTAATCAGTTAAGTGCACACATTCTGCATAAACAGAGTGTCATTATTAGGCTTTATTTCACAGAGCTGATATAATAAACAAGAGGTGGTGGATAAATACCACAATGCTGTGCATGTAGTGTACCAGTAAGTAATGAGCTTTAGCTGTAGTAAAGTCTTCAGTGCTGTCATCCGTAGCCACTAGGACTTGCTGCTTGCACTGAAAGATAAGGGCCAGAATATACTTTAAAAATATTCCACTAAAAATGGATTCTATTGATTTGACATGGTTTAAAATAGCGTTAACACTGACAGTGGCTTTCATCACCAGGGTTGATTTTTATTCACGGTTTATTTGACATCTTTGGGGGTCAATTTCCTATTGGTTGAGATGTTTTAAATGGGTTATGATCATTTGAAAACCTGATGCATTTGTTATGTGATTTCATAATGAGCACGTCATTAACCTCCCATTATTTGGGAGGTTATCTCTAGATCAGTTTGATGCATTTAAAGAGGAGAAGACCAACAGCAGTATAAATGCTACACATCTCTCCATAGAAATGATACAGCAGAGGAAACAACACTGCTTATAAAGCTTGTAGTAAATGTGACTCCTACACTTTTTTCTGTGTGTAAAATAAAAGACAGATTATGTCAGATAAATACTAATTTATCTCAAATAATTAATGGATGAGGTGCACAAAACCACTTGTGTTCTTTTGTTTTATCCCCAGCACAAATCAGCTATAAACCTGGCTAACTTGTCATTTAAACTGGGTTTATGAGTGCTTGCATAAGTGGAGCGGCATGAAACAGATGGGCTGTATTGATGAATGTTCACTGAAAGCTTTGCAGAGGTTTATTCTTTCCACTTACACCAAGATTTCTTCATTAATTTAAGTCTACTAACTTTAGTAGAATTACTCCTTATTGACATAAATCAAGAACAGAATTGGGTGTCTGACAGGGAGAGGGATAACTATGAGGAATGGATGGGCTTGGACACACTTCTGACTAGTTGACTACTCCAATGAAGGGGAGAGGGAGGAGAGAAGAAAAAAGCAGAGAAGCAGAAGTAGAGCTAGGAAACAGGTTGGTTTGAACAAGTGCTCAGATCCTGGGCCTTCAGTAATGCCCAACACTTATGAGTTAATTACAACACTAATCATCCCACAAACCCTCATTGTCACACCACTTGTTAACGCATAGTTTCCTTGCTAACAACAAACCAGCTAGTTACTGAACTGTGGTTATCTGGGGGAGTTTTTAGATAGTTATAATTTCCATGGTAGGTGGCAACTGCTGAAAATGCCTCTGGTGTTCATCCATAGTCTCTGCATCTTGTATTGGATGACCTGTGCTGGATGCGCTTTATGATCAGAAGTGTAGAGCAAACTGAACTAAGTCACTTTTGCTTTTTACCTCTGTAGACTGCTACAAACACAGTCATCATAGTGGCTCCAAAGGGCAGATAATTTTTCTGACAACACAGTGCAAAATAACCCCTGAAGGGTTAGTGATGCACCAAGAATCCTGAGATATGTTTCCAGAAATCAGAGTTTCTGACACTAGAAACTTTGCACTGCAATTTACCTCATGTGAGATTAAGACTCTTTGGTACTTTATTTATACTGCTTTCTCTTGGAGGCAGAATGATTACATGAAACTGGGAGCCATGAAAACCTCATTTCCAATAATCCCAGCTCCCTGAGAAGTGTTATCCCCACTTCAAATACCCCACTGTGGAGATAACAGTAATTACTGCCCTGTCTTGTGTGGATACATGAGCTATGACGCTTTGCTATATAATATTCCAAACATGCAACCTATATAGGTATATACAAGAAAAATAAGGCATTCAAAACCGAATAGAGAGAAAGCACTATATTACTATCACCAGATTTAAATGTTGCTGTCGGAAGTTCCCCATTATGGAGATTGCGTAGAAATAGTGGAAGAATCCAGGCTTAACAACTTAGAGAAGTTAATGTAGAAAAGTCCATTTTTATCAGTGAGGATCTTTAAATACAGTAACTTTTGTTTTTTTCTTATTATTCTCATGCACATAAGTGATTTGTATGCACACTATGATCTTCCACTTTACTACATGGTAGTTAAAACCAGTTAACTCAGTTCTAGTACAACCAAGACTACAGTCAGTATAAGGTTTTCACTGTCTTCTGTAGGCCAAGAAAGTCCTGCAGTCTGCTTTGAGGCTTATAGTGTGAGTACTGCAAATTTATTTATATTTTTCTTTCTTTTTAATTTTTTTTTAAACAACCTATGTCCTAGGGAAGAATGACGTTGTGAGAACAGAGGTATTGTAGAAATTTGGGAACACGACTCAAGTGAATCCTGGTGGCTCAAAAATGGAAGATAAAGAAAGCATACTTTATATATTTTTTCTTTACAGAATCCTATGAGGTGACAGGAATACCAGCTATACAGTGCTGGAAGATTTCTCCTTTCTGTGAGCCTTCCTCGTCATGTTGACCAGACAGATCTGTCATATGACATCCCAAATCACTAGAGGAACTGTAGCACTGAATGTGCAGAAGGATGACACACACATCAAGTTGTTGATACCTTTGATAGTTGAAACTTTGTGTGTGCCAGCTAAAGTCTCATCACTACAGCTAATGAGTCTCATCACTAGTGGACCTGAATGCATGTCCAGGCTTCTCAACCTAAGCATGTATCTTCTCACATCTGGACCACAATGAAATGAGAGCAAGGAATCCCTCCGGGCTTTGGTTTCTTCAGAAGAAACCTGGGTATCCAAGTCAGAAGGAAACCATAACATGTTTCCAAAACATCCCCCACCTGACAATCAGATGACCCTGGGATCCATTACTGACTGCACTTAGCATATGTGAAGATTAATCAGTGTTTTCTTTTTTCTTTTTACTCCGATAGCTCATGCAGAGGCCAGGTATTTTGACCTCCTTTTGAGCAAGAGATCTCCCTTTAATTGTGCTGGCAACACTACCTCCCCTAACCCCTCTCTCTTTGCCAGAGACCTTAGAAAATTTACTATTGTTTTGGAAAGAATAGGTGGATACTTGAAAATATATAGCTATGTCCTATTACAAGCAGACATTAAAACCAAATGAGGATTAAAAATCTTTTTAACAAAAAGAAAGAGCAAATAGTTATCATAATGACAGTCTTCATAACCATTCCTTTTGTGATACTCAGATCCTGAGGCCTGAGTAATTTTTCTGCCTTGTAATTTTGAGACGATTAAAACTTCAGCACTGCAGCTGTTTTTCTCAAGAAAATCTGCGGCTGCAGAATTACAATACGCATGGTAATGGTACATTAGTGTAGTATTATTCACACCACTACAGTTAAAGTTGGGTCAGCACTTTCTTTTTAGACTCCTACAAGTTAGGGTTTGTCCATGCACATTTCCTTTTAGCTGACTTGGAACATGATGCCTCAGCCTTACAGCTATATTTACTTTTTTTTTTTTTTTCCCGATCTGTTTGGAAAAGCTCTGCTCAAAAGCTCTTAATCTTATGGCTAATGTCTAAGTGTTACTATCTCTTATTTCAAAATGTGTGGCATGTTTAATTGGTACTGAAATCCTTTCCTGGTTTGTAGCATTAAAGCCAGTGTGTTACTGGAAATAAAATTGTCATGTAAGGGTTTCTTCACTTAAATAACTTCCCATTGGCTTAGCTGCCCCTACGAATGTATCTTGTTAATACTCAAAGTCCTGGTGGAAGGTGAGGCACTCTGGTCTTCCTTTTAATCATCTCTATTCTATTCAGCAGCCTTCAAATCTAAACCTCTTTCAATAGGGGAAATGCTTATATTCTGTTATTGAATCCTTTCATTCAAATTTATCCATTGAAGTCTGTCTTCATGAGATTTCTGAAATTCCAGAGAGTGGAAGCATAAGATAGTGTTTATAAAAATCCTCCTTTTCAAACACTTTCAGCTTAATTTAGTAAAACCAGAGTCCTATTTGTTTAAATAGCACACCCCAGTTTCATATCTTCTACTTTTGAACTCACTGACTTGTTTTTCTATCATAAACAGTAGTTGATACTTTCTTAAGCATCACCTCAGGAATCAGCAAGGGTAGCCAGAGAAAGATAAGCAGTGCATGATGGAAATGAGAAATGTGCTTTTCACAAGCCAGAATCTATTTGGGCCCCACAGTCATTGTCTATGCTTCCTTCCCAGTAGCAAATTTCTGTTCTCTGTTCGTCACTCCTAGCTGGAGCTTCAGGAACATAGTTCAGAAATGCACTATATCCCAGTGACCCCAAAGTACCCCCTATAGTTGGGGCTAATAGAGAAGTACCTTGGAGCTGACATGCAGACACTCTTCTGTAACATTTTTCTCTGAGAACTGTAATTAATTTGACCTTCTGCTTTGACTTTGAGTAACTTTAGTCCAGCTAGAAAAAAAAAAGAAGCTATAGAACAGCTATCCCTCCTGATCTTTTTGCTCTAGTGTCTAGACTGTATTCCCTCCTCTTTTCCTTCAAGCTGCGGAACTGGAAGGGCTTTTCTAAACACCCAAGATGGCAAGTGTGGTGACTCATATGGTCAGTTTACAGTAACTAATTAAGTCCTAGTTTGTATTAATTGATGTCTTCCTTTGGGCAATCTGCATCTTCCAGACTACGAGCCTTCTCTGCTTACCTTTACTTGTGCCAGGTAGTTACAAAATCAGCCCCAAATTCTCCAGCCACTCAAATGTTGTACATAGAGTAGTACAGGGAGATCCACTTCTACCTGTTAAAAGTACTGCATACATACCACAGTCACACAGAAGGATTTAGATTTCTGTGTTTTTGATGAAATGCCTTGTTTTAAAATCCCATTTTACCTAATGTGGAAAGATACTTTACTCTCAGGTGTTTAACATACCTTTTTTTCAGTTAAAATGAACTTGTGTTCTCTCTCCTGCCCTGTCACCTAAGACTAATGACTGTTGGTGGTGTTTCCACTTTGCAGTCTGCAGTCACTCTTCAGAAAAAATTCCATTGTTCCTAAGGCCTGGCTGCATCTGATAATTGGTGTAGCGCATACATAAATAGTGAAAGAAAGCAGTGCAGACAGTGCAATAGTTGCAGAGCAGCAGCGTTGGGAGAGCTTGCCAAAGAAAACTACTTGCCGAGAAGTGTTCTTTGATGCTTTATTTTTCTGAGGGAAGGAATCCTTTTTTTTTTACCAGCCTCAGAGGCTTCCCATCACTTTTATGCTTCCTCTGACAGGCAGATGGATGCAGGTCCAATCAGCATACTCTGGGTATTGGCTGTGGAATTTCTTCAGTATAGTTTTAATCATGTCTCCTGTCAAAAGTGTTATGGATACATATATTGCTTCTGGTTTAAGCAGAGCACTGCTACTGTCCATGTAAGATACAGAAAAACTGTGTGTGTGTGTGTGTGTGTGCACGTGCGTGTGTATATAATCCATAACATTTCCTACTGTCCCTTATGCACTCTTTCTCTCACATCCGTTTCAGCTTGCTTAGACCTCTTTTTCCGACCCTGACATCTGTAAAGTCACTAATGTAGTTGAAAAATAGGTATATTAGATATTGTAAGATTGAATTCTACATGGTATGTAGTAGTATTTTCTTTGTACTTAATATAAGGGTTTAATTTTACACCCACACTGCACAGTTGTAAGTACCCCAGCAAGTCCAAGGCAGAGGCTTTCAGTATCTATACTTCTGTCCCTTTATCTTGAACACTAAATTGTCAAACAACATGTCCTTGTTCACATAAGTTACTGTGATCTATTGCCTGGCCTCCCCCACCCCGTTCTTCTCACTGCCTTTCTTGCCTCCTACTTTTGAGCTGGTGATGTCTTTCCTGTACAACTTGGCCTACAAGGGTTTATATCTGCTAGGACTTGGTGTGGCTGCCATAACAAAATCCACGGTCTGAATTACACAGTTAGGGTCCACAGTGGGTGGGAAGAGGGAACTCATATGTTGAGTGAGAGCTGTGTAAAAGGACAATAGTCAATGGAAAAACTAAGCCTTTGTCTCAAGCTCTGTCTTACTTCAGGGCTTAGATACCTTACCCAGCAGGGAGGCATGTACTCCTGCTTGGCACCTGGAGATCCCAACCCTCTCTTGGAACAAGGTTTCTAAGTTGCTTTTCAGTGAACAAAGTCTATGTCATTCTTTCCTTCAAGTACATGATTGGAAGTGGTATTACCCTCATTCAGATGTAATACCTAGTTGGAGACATTTTGCACTAAACAGTTCAGAGTTGACCATATTTTCCACATAGACTAAACAGTCATTTGACCAGGTGTATAAACACATCTTGAAAAAGAGATCAGCCCCATGCTTCTGATGCATAGATGAGTCTTTTGAGTACCGGGACACACAACAGTATTCACACTCTGCTCCTCTCTACATCTCAATTACTTTTGTTCTTTTGAGCACAGGAGAAGAGATTCAACAGAAATCTCAAAGGAGGCTGTACCCTGAGGCCACAGAGGTAATGGTTAGAGCAGCTTCCAGAAGCTGATCTGGAATGCAGAATGACTGACCCCTCAGTCCAGTGATTCTCATCTCCTTCTTAGCTGAGCATTCCATAAGGAAATGCTTTATGTTCTTGGCTTTGCTGGGGCCAGTTTGAAACAGATAGGAACCTCCAGCCTTGGCTTTCTCTCATTTGTGTATACATACCTCTTTCAATGCAATGTTTTACACATGCAGCTGTGTTAACAGTAAAGCCTTCTAAACAGAGGATTCTGCCCAGTGCTCATCTCCTGAAAAGAAGTTTATCTGGGATTTATGTTCACAGCTGTCGTGCAGCACATCCACAGGAGTTCCCTCCTACTGCTGAGAAATGCTGTGCATAGCACACAGGGTGCAGACACACAGATGTGCCGAGCACCTGACCTGTGCCTGCTTAGCAGATGCATCCTGGCTTTCCAACCACACATCAGGCAGACAGCTATTCTGAGTGTGAAATAGTGTCCCAGATGACAGTTACAAGATTCCAGAACTTGAGGATATATGAAAAACCTTCAAAATCCATCTTGAAAAATTTCAACCAGAAAAAGGACTTTTCTGAAAAAAATCTACAGGTACAATAGCACTGCCAAACTGCAAAAATATGTCTTACTCAAATCTTTGTTACTCAGGGTAACTAATACAGGTCTAAGAGCACAGAGAACAGTAATATTCAGAAAATTGAGGATATGTCCAAAAGCACCAGGCAGCAGAGAGGCCGTCTTCTATTTGATACTTAGATTTTAATCAAAAAATCTAATCACAAACATGGTGGATGGGGTCCTGTTAAAAATTCATCCTCCAAGTTAGTTGAACTGACTGAACAGATTTTCTTGCCTCTGACTCTAAGTTTACTATTAAATCAGTCCTGTCAGTTCTGATTTCATTCTTAGATCACCAAGTACTTATGTATACTGTTTTTCTGTCTCATTATGCAAAACCAAATGACATCAAGATGGTGTGAATAGTAAAAAACTGCACAATAAGCAACAAAAGTCCTGTAAGGAAATGATCATTAATTTCCCTCTGAACTGATGTTTTTTCTCCTGCTGAAGATGGCACAGGTCAGGCACTGGGTTTTACTATCAGGATGTAAATAAGCTGAATTTGCTGAAAATATACTTGCCAAAGGGTGCTGGTCAAAAGAGTTCATAAAAGAAAGGGCAGATCCCTTTAGCTTTTTTCCCCCAGTGGTACATTTGATTACCATGAAGGAGGGATAATTTTTAAAGAACATCTTTTAAAATCTTTTCCATGGCATGATCTTCTCTGCCAAGTCTACACGATGACTACCACAGAGAAACCTCAAGATAACACAGCCAACAGTAATATAAAGCCTGCTCCTTCAACTGTCGGGAAACAAAAAGTCATAAAAAGAGCATAAGAGGGTGGACATCACAGGATTTGCAGCTAGAAGGACAATGTGACTATTGGTCAGCAGCAAAAAATTGTGAAAGTTTCCTGCTTGTTCCCTGAGTCTTCAAATATTGATTATTCTTTGAGGTATTCAGAACTTGTCTGGATATGACCCTCAACGACATAATCTGCCTTTGAAGCTGGCTCTGCTTTGAGCAGGGGATTGGACTAGATGACCTCATGAGGTCCATTCCAAAATAAGTGATTCCATGATTCCATGTTCTACTTAATGCTAGTAAAAACACCCCTCATACCTCATACTGTAGAACTAACATAAAGAACATCCTATGAACGTCAGCAGGTGCTTTCCAGGGCTAAAAATAATAAGATCAGACTGTCTTATTTACACAGGAAATAAGACATATGTGTGTTTGAATCAAATAGAAACAAGCAGACTTAATTAAGTATAGATTTTGTTTTTATTGGATATGTGTGCAAAATTGGCCTTACTTACTCAGTTTGATCACCAGTTTGATCTGGCACAAGGAGCAGCAGACTGTATTCCTAGACTCAGTCACTCAAGACTGAATAAGTATACACTCATCAGATCAAATTCATTTAGTTTAGGTTTGTTTCAAAATATTTCTAATATAGCTTTTGTAGGCTTAGTTATCCATCTTACAGTCATATGTGTTGAAGCTAAAAATAGTAGTGATTTTTAAACTTCTCTTCTGTAGGAAGATTCAATATTAATAACAGCAACTCCCAGATGATATAGATGCATTACTGTCATTTCTGAAATAAATGCCAGTAATCTTTGCAAATTTCTGTTAACTGTTTAGAATGACAGAAAGAAAAACCTTTGCATTTAATTGGGAATTGATTCTTCCCAGTGCTCCCAAAGCAAAAGGTGCTTGTCACTTTACTATAAAGGACGTATTTTCAAAGGGAATAAAACATTACTTTTCTATGATGGTTCCCCAGTGCTGACAACAGCGTATTTTCAAAGCAGTAAGGTTGTTTTGAGGGACTTATAACTGAACCTCAGTGATTGATAACTTTAACATTAGAGACTGGGGTTTTTTCTTACCCTTTCTCTGAAGGTCAGAGCAAAGGGGCCAAGGAAGGACCTCAAAGTGTCATCAAGACCACCCTCCTACCTGGAGATCTCACAATCCTTCTAAATGGCTTGAGGTCTCTATTGTTCTGTCCTTTACATGTTCTGTTCTCCTGTGTGGATTTTGTATACCACACTGCCACTTCCTGGAAACTGACATTTCAGTCTCACGATGCAGAGCCAAAAATGTGCTGAATAAAATCAGGGAGCTTCCTGCAAGTGGAAGGGGAAAGTAATGCAGTGGATTGTATCCATTAAGTACTGTAGTATAAAGACTCTAGTATATACTTAATACTTGATGTGTGTAGATATATACATGTGTGTACACACATAAATATGTAGGTAAGTAGGTATGTCATAATACTAAATAAAACAGGACAAGGGCAAGGGTTTGAGCACCAGCCTGTCATTTTCCTGCAACAAAGTCACTGAGGCTGCTGCAGTGACAGTTCTCCCAGAAATCACTTAAGCCGTCTGAGCAACAGCATGTGCCAGGGGTTCTCCCTAGCAGGCAGTTTGGATCCTGCCGTTTGGGGGGCACAGGGGACAGAACATGCAGCAGTCTCAGCCCAAGCTGGCTGTGCCATTTGGCTTCAGGACCATGAAATGGTCCCTGGGTGGTTTTACTTAGTCATACAGATGTAGCCAAGGAGACCAAATAAATGTCATAACCCTTATTCTGACACAGACTCATTCTGGGATTCTTGAGTTTGAAGCCTGAAATTTAAGAGACCCCACAGAGTCTCATCCACCACGATGATACATAGATTTTGGTATGAAAATGTAAGGAATAAACAATTTTTTGTTTTCTTTTTACGTAGTTTAACTGGCGTACGTGCAGATTGCTTGTTTCATAAATGGACCATGGTCAACCAGAAGGTGTTTAATGCTCATTCTGCTGGGTGCCTTCAGTCTTCCCTACCATCTCCCTCCCATTCCAACTTCTAGCTCTGGGCTTGAGAGTTCACTTGAAAAATGGTCCTCACTACTCAAATCTCACTTACTGAGGGCTCGTTGTCAGTGAAATTCCAGCACTTTGGTTTTCAAAACATTTGGCATCCCCACACATGTTCCTAGCAGGATTCTCTGGGTGTGGAGCTGGGGTGCAGCTTCAGAAGGACTGGCCATACCAGGAACAGTCCAGAGGAACAGAGGCAGATGGGTTTAGGACTTCCAGAAACAGGTTGGCTTCTGCATAAGCAGACATAAAATAAGAGGAAAACAGACTTGTTAGCAAGTACCTTCAAATGGCTTTATGAAAAAAAAACCACTCCAAAAGTTTATTCCACACAGTAAAACTTAATGGACACTAAAAAGATTTTTTTGACTGGCCAGTATGACCCTGATTCCCACAGGGAAGAGTGACAGATAAATAGAAATCTATTACCTCAATTTTAAATAAAGCCATCAACATTACTATTGCCTTAGCTCTCCACTTCTACTACATGAAGCTACTTACCTGCTTTAAAAAAAAAAGCAAGCAAAACTCTCATACTTTTTCTGATTAAAATCCCTGTGGTTTATATACATTTAATATACAAAATCAGGAAATTAAATATGCCTTAATAACAGACTTGATTGCCACATAAAGCATGTTCTAAATGTGAAACATTTAGAAACGTCCTTGAAGGGGCAGAAGAAATACAATGGCTAAAGTGCAGATATTTGGTAGCTCAAGCTGGGTTAAATACCAGCGACTGACAGGCAGTACCTGCTGCTTTCAGCCTTCAGGCACTACATCAAGTCAGAAAGACCACAGTGAAAGTTATTACCCAACCTTGATGCAATACTTAATCCGTTCTCTGAGACTGGAGATAACAGTCAATGTAATCTGCCACAGAATAAGCTAAATTACTATTCTATGAGCAGGTTATGCTATGAACAATTCTTTCTGCTTTGTGTTTAAATGCCAAATCAATGCAACTTAATGTCATACAGTGGTTAATACTTACTATCTTCTGCAACAGAACTTAATTCCCATAAAAATATGATCTACTACTGCATTCAACCTCCGTTTTATTCATTTTACTATCCACTAAAAAGACATGACTTTCACCATTTTGTAACACCAAATTTCTTTTACATGAAATTGTCTCTAAGCTGGTATTTTGAGACCACAAGGTCTGAGATTAAAATATAGATAATTTAGTGCATGGATATGTATTTAGTGGAACATAGCATATGTGAATGTTGACCTATAAACTGAAGGAAGCCCACCTTTGGCGATATGAAATAATTTTGTCGTTCCAGCACTGAATACAGAGCTGCCTGAAATGCTGATATTTCAAGTTTGTAGGACTTTATGATAACGCAATTTTTTTTTTTGTATTCTGCTTATTAATGGAACCAAATCTTCTTCATTCTCTATGAGCCAAAGAGAAGATTTTAGAAATACTAACACAAGATGTTTCCAAAATGCTCCTTGCATTTTTGCCCAGTTCTGTTAGTTGCTGCAGACAGTTGCTTGCCAGCATGCCAGGCCCATGACTTCAGTGCAGCTCTGCCCTGTACAATGCTACAGAAATGTCATACCTTGCGGCTAGTTGCTCCAAAGGACATTCTGGAAACCAGCTGCCTTGCACAGTGGGAAGGTTTGTGTCCTTGGCCCTTGGGTAGTCCGTGTGGAGGCACTGACCTAAAACACACAAAGCAACTGAATCCCAGCAGAGGCCACAAGGCTTCTCTCCTCTGCACTGCAGGGCTCCAGGTCTAGCTTCTAGGCTTCAAATCTAGCCAAGACTTCCAGTTTCTCAGATTCGTGGTGAGATATGAGCCAGGAAGACAAGAGCAATCTCTCTCTAAAACGATGTCTTCCTCTAATCTGTGCTTTAGTATCACCTGCAGGTCTCAGGCTTCCACACTTTCTGGTGGAAACTTGACCTGCCTGGTGCTCCTAATGTTATAGCTGGAAACTGGGCGTCACCTTTAACTGCCAATGTTCTCAGAATGTTCTGCACTCAGCAAGATTTTGTATAGCTGCAATTTTGGAGCTATTTCAATATTTCATTTTTAATGAGGCAGTTTTAAGCCCCCCCCCCCCCCCCCCCCCCCCCCCCCTTTTTTTTTTCTAAGCAGAACTTGATGCCTTAGCTATGTGAGTGATGGCTGGAGAAACAGATCTTCTGTTGAGCATTTAAATTCAAAATGTCCCTGGGGGCAGTCTCAGCATGCCAGGTAGTGTGAGGTCACCTGTGGGCAGCACTGATTCTTCTCCTAAGGCTGAGACTGCTACCTACTCTGCCTTTGCCAGGCCTTGAGAATCTTGGTTACTCTCTTCACGTTTGAAGAATGGCCCAAAGGCTCCCTGTTCCCTTTGCTGCATCTGACCCCCAGGCCAGGCTGTACCTTCCCTCACCACCTGGTATTCTCCTTCTTTCCTTTCCAACATTATAATGGGGAAATCTGGTCTCTGTCTTGTCAGAGACCGTGTGTGACCAGGTGTGACCTGCACATGGGCAGGCTGTAGAGTGGGGCACTTGCACCCCACCAGCAAATGGAAGGGATGACGAGAATGACAGAATTAAAAGCTTTACCAAAGAACATAATTGCAGAGGAAAAATCCACTTACTAAAGCACAAACATAGGTGATTGCTGTAAAATAAAAAAACCTCTTCCTTTGCCAAGAGCAAGCAGACTGCATTGGTCTCCTGCTAGACCAGCAAGCCAAAATTAAGCCATGAAAGCAAACACATTAGTCCAGGGATTGCTTGCTGCACTGAGAGACTGAAGACAGTCCCATTACCAGGAGGAGTATGCACTGGTTTAAGCTGGTAGCTGAAACTGTTTTTCAGACTGCTAATCCCCTGCCTGCTTGCTTGGGTCAAGAATGCCTCAGGGTCCATCTATGATCTTGACAGTAGCAGTACCATGTAGGTGGGCAGAGCACTGTCTCTAATCAAAGTAGCTTATCAGAGGAAGTCTAGCTTACAGCAAAGGGGAACACTGCACAGGCTGCAGTAACAAGGTAAGTAACTGATGTAGAGCCAGGGTTTGCCTGAGAAAGACCTTTTAAGCAACAGCAGATATTTTTATGCTGTACTCAGACATCTATTCAGAGCCCTTTCACACTATATCAACCTCAAACATCTTTGGCACATTATTAAGAAAGTCTAAAGCCACGAATTCATTCTGCTTTTGACTCTTCAGGTAACTGAGAAAGTTCCCTGCAGCAACAATAACTGTTTGTATTTCAGCTGTAAACTAAAATGAGAACACTTTTGTTTCACCATCCAGTTCCAGAGTGCATATTCAGACTTTGGGCTGTTTTCCCACAAACTTGTTAAAAATCTCCATTATCATGAGCTATATGAAATGTTATCAGGGCATTCCCACATCCCCACTCCACAAAGGACAAAATCCAAAAAGATGAAAACAAAATAGCTGAAGGACAGCATTGCAGCCTCAGCTCTCTTTGCCTGCTCTGCCAGGCCCACACCAAAAAGCTCTTTTGTTTTCCAAGTTTCCTTTGATTGAGACCTTCAGGAAGACAAGACAGGTATCTTCAGTGTTAGTAGAAGGGAGCTTGTGATGATAGCCTCTGGTCTGTACCTTGACCAGACCCAGTGTGGTGCAGCCAACACTGGTCAGGCTGTGGAGATCCCTTGCAGGCTCATTTCCACCTGTTAGGATCT
Source organism: Aquila chrysaetos chrysaetos (assembly GCF_900496995.4). Classification (NCBI taxonomy): domain Eukaryota; kingdom Metazoa; phylum Chordata; class Aves; order Accipitriformes; family Accipitridae; genus Aquila; species Aquila chrysaetos. The sequence goes on from NC_044030.1 coordinate 64,926,170, forward strand.
CCAGCTACTACTTTCACCACTGCTTTTCCTCAGCCAAGAGGCCCTGGTGGTTCCCAATGCTTGTGATTACTCTGGAGCATTTGTTACTGAACAAATTAATTCTGCTCAATCATCCTCCCTCTGGATGAATTTCTTCATGGTCTGCTGTAACACATGGTGATCTTTCTCTGCAATATTGAGAAGAATTGAACATCTAGAAGGCAGTACACTTTCCGCAGCCTCATCTTCTACTGGAGAAATACCCAGAAATTACAACGTTCGTGATCCTTATTGCCCTCTAGCTTGAATGTCAAAACTTGGGGCAAAGGTTCCTACCAGATAAGAAAGCAGATGCTGTCTAACATGGTGGAGAGCTCACAATGGACAGCAGATGGACTGAAACAGTTCATGTGTGTGGCCTCTTACCTATGCATAAGGCTGCCATTACAATCCAATAGCTATATAATTCTGTTGCACAAAACCTTCAACACCTCCTTGAATAAGGAGACTATCATGCCCCTGCCCCAACCTCTCACTGTGCTGCTAGAACAACATACTTAGCTCTCCAGGCTTGGAGGTGGGCCTCTTGGCTGTCTGGAGAGGCTCTGTTCTGGCCCACACTTTTCCCTACTCAAAAGGTCTAGAGGCAGACCCACCAAGACTCTGGTCCTGTTCATTGCCAGATTTTGAAAAAGTTTGAAGACCATCCAAGCAATTCATGCCCTCTTCCATACTGTAAGTGGGATTGCTCAGGGTTCACCAAGGAGCAGAGGCCACCTTGCCTGGGGTGGAAGGCCACAGCATATAAGCCTGTCAGCAGGAAAGTGACGACAACTGACTGCCCGGTTCAGACTCAGTGCTGGTGATGGAGCACATTTAAATGGTAATGACAGAGTAGTGCTAGAAAGAAGTGGAAGAGACCTAGCTTATCTGATATCCAGTTCAGGTCCAAGCCCATTGGGAAGTGATGGCATCCTGTCGCTGAATGACAATGTCTACTGGAGTAGTGGAATCCCTCCCAGAAGGAGGTTGGTTGTCATCGTAGCTGTACTGGTGTTATGCAGGGGTTTTACAGTGTGCACATGCTTAGAGGAAACCCAAACCTATGAGGACTTGCCAAAACACATCGACCACCATGTAGATAGTTTCACAATCTGCTCCATAGTTATTCTTGGAATTTGAGCCCTGGAAGGCTTCCATTTCCTCATCTACATTAAAAATTGTGAAATACTTAAAAACTACACTGTGGGTGAATAGTACTGATGTAATGAAGGCTTATATTTTTTAACTGAATTTACACGAGTTCAGGCTAAACTGCATAATGGAACAAGAGGTCATCTCGGTGAGAGGCAAGAGGTACCAGCTTTCATTAAAGAAATGACTTACTGTCACTTTTCAGATTAAAAAGTATTTATTTTGTCACAAGGCATTGTGTTTAATTTTTTTTGGTAGTGGTGCTTCAGAACTATTAATTTTCAGTGAACATCACATAAAATTTTTGATGCATTTTCCAATAAATGTTTAAAACAAGACTGAGCTACTTAATTAGAAATAATTGTCTATTACAGACATCAAGCCAGGTTCATATAATTTGATTGCTTCATCCAAAGAAGTAATTCAAAAATTAAGATAGTACATTTCAATTTTCTCCGTAACTGGGAACAAGATCTGGCTTACTCATATGATTCCAGTGACTGTCTTGCATTTCTGCAATAACAGAGATTTATCGAACTTGTTGAAAATATGTACACTTGCAGCAAACTTATGAAGACTGATTCTTCACTAATCAAAACTGATATAAATCAGGAGTAACTCTGCTGAAATCAATGAACTTAAAATAACTGTAGACCAGCATAAAAAGCTCCTGCCTGCCAGATTTCATATTGCTTTCCACATGACTGACTATATGAATGGCCCTATGAAAACCCAGTGAAGTTATTAAAATTGCCTAGAGCCACAGCAACCCTACTGCTCAAATAATGCACAACTGGAGCTATGTTATGTCCACGTCATTTATATTAGTCCAAACATGCAGTATCAAATAGCTTTATATTTTTCAGGGATTGAAAAGACAGTTTTTTCTTGTGCAAATACAGACACCCTAATTTTATTTAAAAAATATTTGAACAAAACTTTGAATTAATTCTAGATTAATGTGTATTAAATTGTGTTTAACCTTACTTATTCCCTTATTTCAATTTCTGTACCAAGAAGCAGAAGCAATACCGTCTGACACTGGAAGAGACTGTCAGTGCATTGCTTCTTCAGAGGAAATTCTAGGTGAGAATATAATCATAAATTCAGTTTTCTCTGGGGTTCATTTTAGTCAAATTGTTACAGGTCATCATGAAGACCTACAATTTTTTCAGGCACTTGACTGCCTCTCATAAATGTCAATGTGTCAACATTAATTTATTGGTTACAATGAGGTGTAAAGATGTTATAATGAAAATGCTGTCATGTGTCAAAATTATATGAGTCTTGAGCATGTTAATGAAGTCATGAAATTTCTACAGAGTTGTAGAAACCCTTGTTAAAATACATTTGGGCTAAATCCAACTCCAAATCCTGTGAGGCCTGATCATCTGAGACTTCAGTGAGCTTGGCAACATTTCTGCAAGTGATGTGTTTAAGACAGTTGAAGGGTACACTTTTTAGCAGATCACAAAGATAAAGACATTTCAAAGATATTTTCATTTAATAGAATTCAATCACAGTTCCCCCTGTCCCTGTTTTTATGGATATAAAATGCTCCTACGATACCTAGGCATTCCGTTTACCTGATCCTCTGAATCCAAGTTATTCCTGAACATTCGGATCAAGCAGCAAAGGGCTATAACCCACAACAAAGACAACTGTACCATGGGTTTGAACTTTTTATAGCCTTCTGACATCTACCTTCTAGTATCAACTCTATCCTGTTTACATTCAGTTTTAAACAGCTGCTCTTTCCTGATCTGATCCTCTCCATAAAAGCAGCACAGGGACAGTAGAGTTATAACTTTGGCGGGTAAGAACTGTCACCTGTATGTCACTGGCAGCTGACCTGCTGACTGAATCATTGCATGTAGATGCTTTGTAGAAGTGGAGAGCTAATTGTTTTGGAGCTACAGGGTGAATACTACTTTGGTGACAGTGGAGTTCTATAGATGCACTCAGTACATAATTCCACATGAGTTTCAGTTTGCACACATTTCCCTTGCCTCTCTGCCAGTTTTTGATGGAAAGAGCTTAAAAGATTTTAGGGACTGAGTTTTCCAGGGAGCTATAACATAGGACTGGGACCCAAAATCCCTGAAGTCTAGCCACTTTTTGTGACTGTAAGGAAATCTCTTTTAACCCACTTGATCTGGTTTTCCCCCCCTCTATAAAAAGCAAAAGATGCTTGCTTTCTTTATAAAGTGCTTTAATGTTTGCGAATAGTTGTTCTATATGCTACAGCTGGGGACAAGAGGAAGAGACTAGATGTCTGCCCACACTTGTGAGGTTGTTAAATCAAATTCCATCCCTGTCTGACCTGATACACATCATGCAGTTATTCATCTGGGGATTTTCTTGACTCCTATAAAACAAGATAATGACCTTGTGTTCAGTCTCTGTTTTGTTTGCTTCTCTCAGTTCAATGTTGGTGTTTCTCTCCCTCTCCTGTCTTCGAATTCTAGAATAAGTTATGCGGCAATATCAGATAGTAGTTCTTGCCTTTGGAGTTCTCTCTTTATTAGGTATTTCCTGGGTTTTCTTTTTATGTTATTAAAAATAAATACTTCTGAAAATAAAAATGTCTGGAAGTATGACCAGTGAAAGAACTCCTTCAATTGAATCAGCCTGAGTAGCTCTGAAAAGCAGAATTAAGTCTTTATAGTGGCAATTGCCACTGATGCTGCAATCCAGCCTATTCTTGACTATGCTGGAATGGTCTCAGAAAGAACAGAAGTTCTGGTTCTGGTAGAAGACAGTTCCATTGCACCAGAGTTATATTGCAACTTAGAATGGTTATTTTTTCCTCTGAGGTATTTAGTGTATTGCTCAATTTATTGCTTCTATTACTTCTAAGGAACCACATGAAAAATTCTGACCTTTGTAACTTATGGCTTCCATTTTCCTTCTCACCTTCAGATATTATAAATAATATTAAAGTATATTATAGTTATAAATAATATTATATAAATAATTATAAAATATATTTATTTACATATAAATAATTATATAAAATAATTATAAAATATATTTTTATATATAAAATTATAGAATGATAAATAATTATAATATAACTATAATTATAAATAATTTAGGGAGATAACGTGTATCAGTTAAAACTTCAGAAACAATTCAGTAAAATCAAGGGTACCATCAGTATACTAGATAAATAATGGTTACCTGGACACAGAGGGTAGTTTTGACTATGGGTTAAAGAGGAGGCTGCCTGTTGGGCTAGAAAAGGCTATTGCAATCACTGGAAAGCATCCTGGGAATAGAGAGTGGTCACTCTTTATCCTGTAGTGGAAAAAAGTGCTGCTCAGAAGGAAAGTATTTAGGACAGAATAAAAGTAGAGACCAAGTAGGAGTAGAAAGCCAGATAAGGAATGAAAGGGATACAAAACAGCATTGATAGAAAACAGCTTGGGAACCACCTGCTCATGGCATCTCAGAGACTCCTGTGATGATAAAATGTGCCGTTTAAGCCGTGATCCCTATAGTTTCTCAGGACCTAAATTTAAGCATTCTGTATTTTCCCTGGAAGAAGAAAAGCAGCTTTTATACCTGCAAACGGTGCCTTTTGTAACACAGAAACATCTAAGTGAAGCATACAGTTTGCACTTTGTGAGTTGGCCAGAATAATTCCCTCTCCCCTGCTTCCCCCTCACCTTCCCGAGCCCTGAATTTTTGCAAAATTTCCTGACAAGGAAGAAAGGCCTTCTGGAAACTGCATACAGCATTAATTAAGACTTCTTACCTAGTTTCTTGAGTATTGTTTGAAGCAGGAGCCTGATTTGTAAAGCTTTAACTTTATTTGCTGTTATTGATAGGCTTTAATTTCTGTCAATGTTTTTAAAATCATCTGCAATTCTAATTCTAATGGTGGAATGGATGGTAGACCATAGTCTGTAACAATTTACTTTACAGTTAAATTATGTAAATTCTTAACTGGGTTAATTTGCAAATAGTAAATTCTGGCATGCATCCGACTTTAAGGGAGTTTCCTTTATTGATGTGAATATTTGATTATGTGGATGAATATAGGATACAAACCCAGCTTTGTGTGTTTTAATAAACACGTTCCTTTATCTGGACATATAGCTGACCATCAACACTAGGACAGGTTTTGAATGCTGTTTTTGTTTTTGCTTTTTGTTTTGGTTTTTTTTTTTTTTTTCAATTGGATCCAGAGCTGATGTTATACAGCTTCTACTGTGTAAGTTAATAATGTAGCATAGACTTTCTTTAGCTTGCTTATAGGCTTTGGCTTAATCTTTATTTCCCTTATCTAAGGGGAATAAATTGTCTCTTCCCCTAGAAACACAAAAACCCATGAGCTTAAAACCTAAATCTCCCTACTCTGGGCTAGTGCATTGAGAGCAACCCACAAGTTGTGAGAAATCAGAAATTACACCCTGGGGTGGTGGTGTTCAACTCTGGGTGCAGCTTGTAGAAGTCAAAAGGCTGTTGCACATATCAGCTCTCCAGAGTAATGTCTGGGACATGTCTCAATCTATCTGCTAGAACGAAATGAGGCTGGTGTTACCACGGTGACAAAGGAATAATTTGTAGCTTCCAGTCTTCTAATTAGAAGCCTCATCTTGCTTTGCTGAATAACTATTAACTTTGTGTTTACTCATGAGTTCAGGCAATGCTTGGGGTACCTGCTTGCATCAAGGGACTCTCTGTCTAAATAGACTGATGTGCGCTGGCCCTCCTGCCTTCACTACTGCCCCACAATTTCAAGTCATATGTGTGTATCAGTGTACAGTGCAGGGTTCAGATAGCAGCATCTGTCTTCTGGGCTTCCATGTAGGGCCCGTGCTTAAACCCCCAGCTCTTCTGTTGGCTCCATCTTTTTATCTAATCTGCTAGATTACAGTACTCTGAAGCTATTGAATTCCAGCTTTTGGAGTACAATGATGAGATCTTTCTAATACTGCTGCTCATAATTGAATTTCACAAGCTTTACAGTGTTTTCTGCGAATCACATAAGCTAACCACACATGGAATTTGTTCCCCCCTTCAGTATGAGATCTTTCAGGCAGTTGCATCAGTGTAGTGACCACTTCAGGGAACTCTGACTCTTTATTTCATGTAGGAGGTTAAAGGCTGATTTGCTCAGCCTGACGACCCAAAAAGTTACGGTATGGATGTTGTTATCAGACAAATGTATAACAAGATTAAAAGGTTTTAAATTACAAAATGTGCCATTTAAAAATCTACCACGGCTATGGTAGATATTCTATCTTGGAATACCTTTGCAATTAGGACAAGCTATTTCCTTGTTCTCCTTAAACCACTGTTGGACACAAAATAGGAGCGGAAATTAGGGATATCCCATGTTCTGGATTAAACTGCAGAAATGACCCTTCCCAACCTAAAACTCTTTAGTTTATATTAATCTCTCTGAATGTAGTACTGTGTTTTAAGTTCTGTTACTGTTGTTGCAAGACAGAAAATTATTGATACATGTTTGGAAAAATTCAATTTTTTGAAAGAATTTAGACACATGAATCTTGTTTACAGTTACTGTAAAACAGACAGTTATTTTAAAGTCCCTATCTTAAAAATTAAAACAGCTGAGACATACTTTTCCAAATTCCTTTCCATTATGTAGCTGTTTCTGATAGCAGCTAGATTTCATGTAAGTGGATTTTTCAGTGTCAGCACTTAGCAGTTGATATTATAAGTTTCAATGGCAAATCAATGATAATGTCAATGCTTTGTTCACAGTACTCTAAACTCATGAGTGAAGAAGAAAAAGACTGACTTGGGAAGCATTTCTGAAATGAGTTCACTATTTCTTGTTTGTTCATATTAATTGGGAAGCTGCTTTAATGATGCAGTCAGTTACTCACAGTGCAGGTGAATTTACTTAATCTGAAAAGACCTCTTCAGATGACTGAGAAGGTAAAGTAGCAGTTATTTTGTACCTGCTATAACATCCTTCAATCTCATTTCAGACTGTAGGTTATCTTCAACTGTATGTTTATTATTTGCTGAATGGCATAGACTTGTTTTGTTCTGGACTTCTGCAGCAAGTTTGTCTTTATCTGTAAAAGAAAAAAAAATTAAATCCTTAAAAAAACACCTATCATCTTTCCTTTTGTGAATGGCCTCCATTTGACATTCTCCAAACACAGCAGTTTATGGGACTCTCTCTGTCATGTCTTATCGTGAAAGGCTCTGGTGGGATTGTCAAAAGCCCTTACCAATGTTTTGCTCCTGTTCCATGGACCATTCCATTGGCTTCAAACATCAGGTGTGAACATGAGGGATTTCTGCTGTCCCACTTTTTGGTTCTCTTCCTGAAAACAGTTACCAAGCGTTTCAGATTAAAGCCTTGGAGGGAGCCACTGATTTCAACAGGAAAATACCACCGTGGTTCTCATGTAGTTGTCCTCTAAAATCAAAGAACAGGAATTCATGTAATTTTGTGTAAAATTCAGATCTTCACAACTTTTCCTTAATGCTGGAAATATTTAAATCCCTTTGGCACTTCTGGTTGTTTGTCTGGTGTTTTGTTTTTTTTTTTTCTCTCCCCTCCGCCTCCCCTGGTGCCAAAAAAGGACCCGAATGTTTTTGGCTTTTTAACTACCCAATGACTTAAGGTTTGATAGCCCTGACTTACTCCAGATTTCTCTCACGCCTAATATCCACCCATCACAGCTAATTCCAGCAAGGCATTTTCCTGTATATACTACTGGGTATTCAGGTGAGCAGGCATGTTCAGAGCTCCTGACCTCACATGAAATAGAGGAAACACTAACCTCTCTCCCTTCAGTCCCACTTTACTCAGTAGTCAATGCTTGGAGCAATCACCTGGCATGGGATGATCATAGTTCAAATCCTCTCTGTGCCTGAAATGAGAAAACCTTTGACAAAAGGTTTCTTATGTCTTAGAGCCATTCCATACAACTGTGACAGCACTTGATTCAGGAGGGTTGTATTTATCTTCTCCTATGGAATCTGCACCATTTTGGTCATATTAAAACCCATGGGGACTCTACTAACTTTCACATTCTTTCAGCTTTTTTTCTGCTCCAAAGACCATTTTCTACTCAAACTAGAAGAGGTTCAGCCTCTCCTGGATAAGAAAGGGAAATGGAAAACAGTACAGTTTATGCCTGAGTTGAAAGTCCTGCACAAAGGTATCTGTACAATGGAAGGGTTTGAAACCTTCATCTTTCATCCCATTCCTCCAAGGGTTTCCATATTTAAGTTAACCCTTAAGCAAATGAAGTTGCTTTCCCTGCCTCAATGCTGCTGCTGGTCCAAGGAAAGGGTGGCAGGGATGGACTGTGACTAAATGCCAGCCTCCACATAGGGTTTATTTTCAGAGCTGCTGTAACTACTATCTGACTCGTCCCCCACCAAAAACACCCAAGCAGATATTAATATAGTTTTAAAAAAGACACTGAAGTTCAGATCTGACACTTAGGAGAAGATCAGCTGTAAACTTGTAAAAGCTCAAAATCTTTTGCTGAATTATGTTTTTTTATATCTATCTGTGATGAAATCATTTCCTGTTTCAGCTTTCTGGCAGAGAATACCAAAACAATCAAATTAGTTTTCCAGATTACCCCCCTGTAATTACCTTACGGAATAAAAAATGACTGAACAAAATGTCATTTGACTCAGTGTGTGTTAAGAATACAAATCATAAGAGGGTATATTTACCATATCAGAATATCTTCAACTGTTCATTTGAAATTGTCACTGTTGTAACAATGCAGTTGTAACATAAGGAAAATAAGCAGATTTCAAATAGATAAGTACATAGAAGGAGTCTGGGAGCTGGAAAAAAATGTATTAATGCACTGTTTAGAAAAAAAAAACCTTTTTCATTGGTACCTTATTCTCCGTACAGGTCATTATCTTTTAAATTTGTCCCTCAAAACTCAGAGAATGTGTTAGAGCGTAGCTGAATGGAAAAGAAAGTATGTTTTTACTGCAAAGTCCTTGCAAATCCTTAGGTCTTATTTTTACATAATTTTGGTCAGACTTAACAATCCTCTTGACACACAAGCTTTAGATTATGCAAGCACTAGGCTACGGAGCTGAATAATAAATATTTGCTGCTTCGTTTGTGTGAATTGTTCCTAAGACTTTCAGAGGATCTCTTCTGTGTCTTTAATCAATGTTGAAGTAGCAGAAATTTAAACATTAAGGACCAGTTCTGAAGGAATTTAATGGGCAATTCCACATAAATTATGTGCAATCAGGATAAAAAATAAAGTTTTTCATCAGCTTCATGAGCTCTAAGGCCTAGACCTCTTGTACTCATTTTCTGCTTTGCACTGATGGTAGATGATATTATGCAATTGAATTAATCCATTTTTAGAATAGAAAAAGGATTCTGAGATACTGTGTAGTTTCTTCTTTTTCTTTCTTTCTTTTTTTTATTTCTCTCTCTCTCTCTCTCTCTTTTTTTTTTTTTTTTTTTTTAAATAAATGGTTGTTTTTCATTGTCCAGAACTGTACAAGAGACTTTTTGCTTTTCAGGCTACACACTGACAAGTTTTGACTTTACCAGTGCCCAAATAACATGATTCTTCAGTTGTTTTGTTTTCATTGGTTTCATACTCCTTTTGTACCAGTCAAAACTGTGCTAAGTGCCTTCCTTCTGCCCAAACCATAACCATGGTTTCTGTGTATTAACCACATTCTATTAATCTTTGTCCTAGTGTAGTCTTTGTTTTAACAAAAATGCAAATTAGTCTTTTAACCTTCTAGTCTTCATTTTCTTTGACACTAGCATTGCTATTAGGCTAAAGAGCAAATACCAGGCTGTTCCTTTCATCTGTGGGCTGACACTTGACATTTTTTCACTAGAGGAATATATGTATTTTACCATGATATTCTTTTTAAAAAGCAGGAGACCCAAGGGCATGCTGGGGCATAAATGCAACATACAAGAGGATCCTGAGACACTATGAGTTCAATTATTGTATCCTTGATGGTCATAAAGCGCTTGCCTAGAGCTGTCATCCTCTACCTCTCATGGTGCCCCTGTTTTTAAATTACAATAATTTTCTGTAATGAAATCTGAAAAGACTTTTCAAAGATCAATATTTGCTTTTAAAGCAGTTATGATGTATACTCTCTTCCATTCTAGTGCAGAAGTGTGATGATAACCCCCACATATCAAGAAAGTATTGTTTCTGTGTGCAGTTTCTATGCTGTGAAAGAAGAAAATAAATTGCAGCAGTGCATTAACACTGTGCACTAATATCTCTCATGCAAAACAGTTACTATGTCTGCAGATGAAAACTACATCCTTGATAAAGCTACTGAGAAGCTAGGAAAATCCCACTGTCCTATGCCTATGTAGGATATATGTGATAGCATATTAGTAGCATTATGCTGTAGCTTAAATTGTGATTTCAAATTTTCATGTAAATTTGAGCAAAATTCTTAATGCAACAGGAATAATTTCCCTTACAATGTGTGGTACCTCATAACGTAGGTGTACCTCGTTTCATGAACCACTTTTTGCATACCTGCGGAAACTGAAAAACCTCATACAGTTGTTTGTACCATCACTGTGTCTAATTTAATCTTTTTAACTGCTAGGCAAACTTAAAAGGAAAACAAGATTGATTCTAGTAGAGTAAAAGGTTTAATTATTTCAATGCTCAAAACAATTGAAGGGAAGTTAGCCACAAGAAAGCTAAAATTTAAAGTACACTTGACATTGATCTCTGTTGGACTATCTGTCATATAAAGCTTGTATAAGGCTCCTTATGACCGAAGAAGAGGAGGAATATTTTCCAGTTCCAAAATACTGCATTTCAGGGAGCAGCCCTGTCCCAGTTCTACTAAACAAGTTACACAGGACGTTATCTTGTGCTGTTGGATGCCAATTAAAGCAAGTTTGGGATAATACATCTTATTTAAAAATACTTTCACCACTAGACACTCATGGTTATAACACCATCATTACAAGAAAAAGGAATTTTCCAGACAGTTCTTGAAATTTTCCTTTTCTCCTTCAGCTTTACAAATTAAATAATTAAGGAAAATTAATTGTATTGCAGACATGGTTTGCTTTGGGTGAGAAAGCATAGAAATCATTGTTTTAAGTTTGATGGAAGCTGGGTAATTTTTGATATGCAAAGGTTCCTTACTGTGCAGACGTTCCGTTCTAGATTTGCCTGGTGGCTTAAGAAGCCAGCTGAACTAAAATTTCCTCCAATTCCTCCTTCTGTAGGTATTTGAAGTTCCAACTTACTGCATCTGTTTATGAATTACACATCAAGGAAATACACTCACAATTCATGACATGTGAATGACTCCCTGAAGACAGTACATATGACATTAATAGGTTACAAAGATCAGTGGCAAGACTTCATTAAAAGAAAAGTGCAAGTCATGAAAAGAAGTTGTGTGTTCACAGTGTAAAGAATACAAAGACAAAGAAATTAACATTTGAAATGCTAATAGCATGTATTTCTTTGTCAATAAGAGAGTCCATATTTTAATTTTTCATGCTTTCTATTTTAAATTTACCATGTAATTCCTATGGTTTAGATTTCATGCACCTCAGTTTAAAGATTAGAGTAATCTTTCCCATTATTTTTATTAATTCTGGTGGTTATGGCTGTCCTGTGGTTTATCTCAGGTATTTAGCTGTAACACAGATGTTGAATTATTAACATGTATTGGAGAGGGTACAATCTGGCTATATGAGTGAATGAACATACATTCAATCTATGTGACAATAATTACATTCTTCATCACTTTATTTAAATCAGGATGAATTTCTCCACTAGTGCACTGAATTATCTTTTTAAAAAATAATAATATTCCTAATCAAGCAGAAGCATGCAATTTTCTTTTCTAATTAATTGTGTATGAAAATAAATCCTGATGAGAGAAGCACCAATAAAAACATAAACGGTCTGTGACAGAAGACTTAACAATATCATTGAAGCAGAATGAAATAAGATAGAGTTGGGCTGCTTATGCAGAACACTCAGCACAGGACCTGAATCAGTAAAAATAAAAGTTATTAACACATGTTAGTATGATTTAAATGGAAGTGGTCTTTGAAATGCAAAAACAAAATAGCAAGAAAAAAGGTAAAATCTGCAGTAAGAAGCAGTTTATTCTAATGCTATGTTCAGATAATGATCACTAATCAAATGTTGCATGTTATTTATTTGTACCTACCAAAATATAGAAAATCAGCATAATAAAAAGAAAGTAAGACTCTGTAGTTAAAAGAAGTACATCTGTCTTGCAGTACTTCTTATGTTTCTGCTCTCTTTCACTGTGAAATGGAATTTATTAAATTTCAAAGATTGTCTTAGGGTATAGGTTTGATCAAAATTAGCTAGAAAGCAAGTATTTCATCTCATCAAAAATATCATCGCTTCAGCATTTATCAAGTTATTCTGAATCAAAATGCAAAGACCAAAAACTGGCAGAAGGGTCAACCCCACCTCCCCCCCCGCCAATTAGATAAAACAGGTTCTTATACATGGTGATTGTCTTAATCATGAAACATTCTGGTGCTGAGTGCTGGTGCTGGTGCTGAGTTTTGTTGAAGCAGATATATTTCCATAAAGGATCCAGGCTAAGCAACCTTATATTTTCCCATGGACAAAAAGCTTTATTGAAAAACTTCTGACTCCTTCAATTTCTCATTAAGGAATATATTGTTTTCAGTCATTTTGTGTATCTGAATCACAGTTACAGGGAAAATCAAATTTCATTCTGAGCAATTAGTACAATTTTTGAAAGCAGTATTCCAAAACACTGAATTGATTTTGAGTTAAAAAGTATACTCTTAGCAGTTTTTAACATTCCTGTAAGCACTGATGGCAGTAATGCCATGTATTTCTCTTGGTCTCAAATGTGCCAGAAGAAATAGAGGTGTATTATCAGTAGCTGGAGCACTGTGAGACAGTTAACCCTGTTTATATTCTTCCTATCATAGGTACTTGTGGAAAAAATGGAGGATGAGACCATATATTCATGGGATAAGGCTAGAGGCAGGTACTCAGAGGAAAGGTAGAGTAGGGGGTCTGTAGTCCTGGTACTATGTTGTCTGTTTATTGGAGGCAGATGTCTGAAGGCTGCTTGGGGAAGAAAGTGGGATTCTGTCTTCTAAAGTCTCTTACAACTTTCTAAGCCTCTTCCCTCAGTGCCTCTCTCTGCAATACATCCCATTTCCACCACTTATTTTCCCTTCAGTGTCCTTCAAAGAAAGGAAGAGCCCATGCTAGATTATTCCTTCATTATGAAGAATATTCTGAATTAGTCCAAGATTGACAGGTGAGATATCTCCCTAGTGCAGGAGGCCAGGTAGCATAGTAAGGATGGGTAGAATTTTGCCACAGGCATTGGGTAAGTGTCTGGATGGAGAAGCAGATCTGACTTGGGCTCAAGACTGTCTAGAGACAGGAAGATGATGACTTTGATGACATGAAGCCAACAGTCACCTATCTGGGCTCAGGAGATGAGATGGGAATGAATGACACATATGAAACTTAATCTTGAATCCCAGATTTTTGTTTGCAGGAACAGAAGGACCAGTTCTCTTGCCAAGCAGGTGTCCAAATATGAAAAAAATCCAATTTACCTGTGACAATCAGCCAGTATACTTAGCACTCTGCTGAAGCTATGTGGGGTAAAGAAAAATCTGAAAGAAAAGATACTGCTCCATTAATGGTACTGATCTGCCTGAGGTGGCAAGACAATGAGTATTCAGCTCTGACTTGCAGAGATCAGAATGATCTTATCTTCTTTCCTCTTCAGCACTAAAGCCCCTCTCTACCTTTGTGCTGTGTAGTGCCACAGCTCCCAATAACAGAGTATACACTCTATGCTTGAAAATACTCTTGTGAAAGAGCTACCTATGAGGGACTGTTAATCCTAGGACAGGAGCTAGGTAAATTGGAACTTATAATTGTTGATTATCATGTGCCTACCATTTAAGCATCTCACTTTACCTGCTAACAGGCATATCAGCCTTGTTGCACAATCAGAAAGATGAAGCAGTTGAGAAGAAGAAAGATCTATTCCTCTGAAGATGCCAGAGGGAGGAAGAGAGGAAGTCTGCTCTATGCATTTTCTGGTGCGTGGATGTTCTGCAAAGGAAACTAACTGGTTCTAGATGCTTTTATTTTTTGATGGCCCTGAAAGATCCCTGTGTTTTTCAAATGCTAGCAGTGGGAAACACTACCTGCCTTGGTAGTCTCTGAAGCAAATGCATGCAACATCCTCTCTTATGTAACATCCTCTAGGGTATGAAGAGAAATGATTATCTAGAGATTATGTCATGATCATGAAAAGGTAAAAAATCATAGGAAGTCATTACACTAAAAATGTCTTGTGAAACAAGAATCATCCCTCCCTTGCAGGGACAAATCAACACAAACCAGGGCAAGAAAGGGATCATAGCAGGTGAGCATCTGCGCTTTAGACATGAGTTACAAAAACATCCAATACTGAGAGATATTTCATAATTATATTGATGTCTAAGCATGGTGTCATGATGCTCAGCCTTTCCTTGTTGGAGGACCTTGGTGCAGAACAATTTCAATAAACAAGGGGTAGAAATGTCAAAGGGCTCCTTTCCCCACTGAACCCAGAAGCTCATGCTAGCCAAGTTTGTGTTAACAGAATGTTCAGCTGGAGATGAACTATGGTGCCAGATTTGAGCTTGCCTGAGGAGGCTGTGGATTCTCCTTGGAGATAATCAGATCTCAGGCCTTGAGCAACCTATTCTAACTGATCTCGCTCTGACCAGTTAGTTGGAACAGAAAAAAAAATGTAGGCAGTTAAGCACTTTAAAGGGAGGTTTGGATAAGTTGTTTCAGATAAAATTATAATACAATCCAGTTTCTAAAAGCTGATGATAATGTATTAAGATTTTATTTTTTAACTCTGTAACACATGAAAAATAAGTTACAAAAATTATTCATACCATAGATTGTTATATAACTTCTTATACACTTCATATAAGATGTTCATCAAACATTTTCATTAAAAATGAGAGTTTGGCAGCAGCAGAATCCTTTGAAAACTCATTATCTTTCTTTAAATTGTTTGTGGGGAAAAAAGTAGCACTACAAGGAACAAAAATTCTGAAGTCTGCAAAGTGTTAACGTTTTCCGAATGAAGCAGTTCATTTTTCTAATTTGAGGCAAGATTTTTACCCCTCCAAATGTGCTTTAACATGATGTTCAAAATCCATTTGAACCATCTTATGTCAAATGAAGTGTTTCTTTCTATTTCAAATAATTTTCAACTTTATTTTGCTGAAATTTTTTTGATTGACCTGAAATGTTCCTTTTGGAACTGCAAGCAAAATCAATCAGTCCAAGAGGAATAACCTAAATATGCTTTAATCAAAACACTATTAATCTTGCTCTGAGACCAAGACTAAAGCAAGCTGTGAAATACTCTTTGATTTGCAGACTCAACAGTTAGAAGTGCACATTCTGTGTCTACCAGGCTGATACTAAATATCTGAATTAAGCCATGAATAATCCAATCAAATATAGAACCTGCAGGAGCTACAATCTCAGAATCATCTTTCAAAACTGAAGGATTTGTCTTTCCCTTGGTTCCAGTAGCTCAAGTGGATAATAATTCTGAGCCTTGTCTGAACACCTCCAATTTTCTCAAAAACTCACTAACACCCTAGCCCTATTCAAAAGCAAACTTCCCTTTTATTCGTCTTTGAGATTTATGAACAATGAAAAATGCTCAGAGAAATACATCCAACAGAAAGAGGAAATGCAACCGAGAGAAATCCTTATTTCTATGAAGGGGCAAAAACATGATAGCTGTCTTTTCTACTTGAGAATTCTTCAGCACTGAGGTTCCTTTAAGCTTTTCTAGACATTTATTTTGCACAACATACAAATCTCCTTTTTGAATAGAAATGGTACCCAAGAATCAAGTTGCACAGCAGTGAAACTGCTAAATGAATAAGAGGAATGAAATAACAGGAAGAAAAGAAAAGAACAAGATTACAGTCTCAAAGAAAGATTGAAAATGTCATGGAGCAATCCAAGGACCTTGTTTTCAGGTCTTGCTGAAGACCTCACCTAAAAGTGAAGCCACCTAAGCTTCAGTGGGTGTTTGAAGACCAACACTTCTGGATGGAAAAAGCCTGCCTCTGTGTGTATGGCCAGTTTATTGAACTCTGGGAAGAAGCATACACTTCTCGAGTGTCATGCAGGACATAACAACCTGAATGACTTGCCACTGGTTCTGAATGAATTCCTAGAAAGTATATTCCTGAGTCTTTTTGCATTAGTAAGAATAATCAGCCATTCCTGTTGTGAGAGACTGAAAGAGTTCATGTCTCAAACATTGTGGTGGGGCAAGTTCTGCCTAACAACAAACCCTGGAACCAGAGGTGAAAAGAAGCTGATTAGCACAGATCAACACAGACATTAGCAACAGGGCGGGCAGGGCGGGCCGGCGGTGTGCGCAGCTCCCTGCTCAAATAGGCTGAGCAGGGCCACCCATCACGCAGGGCCAGACATCAAAGGTTGGTCGTACCTGCAGGGAGGGAGAAGTGACTCCCCAAACGACCCCCAAGCCCGTCCACCCGTTTCCCGAAGGTTCTGAAAGCACAAACCGCGCGTGACACCTAAGTAGCCTAATGAGTTTGGGTGCCCGCCAGAAGGAGGGGTGTGGAGATGATAAAAGCACACAAACGGAAGCCCCAGGTGCGCGCACCCACCAGAACAGGACCGGACCCGTAGGCTGACTGGACCAATGCTGGACCCAGGACTGGTGAAATCTTTCTCTTTTCTCTTCTTCTTCCTCTCTCTGCCTCACTCTCTCTTTTTCTCTCTTTTTTCCCGTAATCCCCATACCTCATTCCTTCAGACATAAACCGCTGACCAAGTCTGGGACTAGGAGTGGATCCAGCCGCCCCTGGGCTCCTCTCTGAGGAGGAGTCTGGAAAGCAAGGGGGTCTGCTCTGAACCTCCTGACCCAACGGGAGGGATCTCCTTATTTCCTTCCCTGAACTGATGTATATGGTTACCACGGGTTACACGGTTCACTGAGGTAGTACCCTGCCAATTCCTGTTGTGAGAAACCACACCACCTGCTGTTACGCCTCCCAAGTTCAGTTTGCTTCTGCCATGAATAAAATGTTTAACTGATAGTTTGGTGTCGTTTTACCTTAATTTAGCCCGAGGGAATTCCGAATTCACCACGACCCCTCCCTGGTCTGTCCAGCCCAGGTCCTGACACTTATATTTGCCTTTTATTCCTTTTTCACCACAGCACGACTCCAAGGCTAGGACAGCTTCAATCGTTCAAAGGAGTGTTGAAGTGAATCTCCATCTTGAGTGCTACCAACTAGATCGACATGAGAAGGCTGCACATTGGAAATAGTAAAAAATCAAACTAAATACTTAAAAGTACTTTTGTTTTGGTGGCGGGATTTACAAGTGTTTGCTGAGTGACAGGAAGAACCAGACTGTGGCATTGATTCTAGGTAAAAGTAAGATGGCGTTATGGGTTTGTGTGGCGTGGGGTTTTTTGGTAGTGGGGGAAGGGCTACAGGCGTGGCTCCTGTGAGAAGGTGCTAGAAGATCATCTGGCTCCAAGCCAGACCCGACTCTGGCCAAGGCCGAGCCCATCAGCGATGGTGGTAGCACCTCTGGGAGAACAGATTTAAGAAGGGGAACCTGCAGTGGGAGAGCAGAATGGAATGTGAGAGAAACCCCTCTGCAGACAGCGAGGTCAGTGAGGAAGGAGGGGAGGAGGAGCGGGGGAGGAGGGGATGCCCCTGCAGCCCATGGTGAGACGGCAGGCTGTCCCCCCCAGCCCATGGAGGGGAGCGGGGGAGCAGAGGCCCCCCAAGATGGCCATGACTCCATGGGAAAGCCTGCGCTGGAGCAGTCTGTGACTGAAGATAGGCCTGCGGAAAGGACCCACGTTGGAGGAGCTCGTGAAGGACTGTCTCCCATGGGATGGACCCCACGGTGGGGCAGGGGACGAGTGAGGAGTCCTCCCCCTGAGGAGGAAGGAGCGGCAGAGACAAGGTGTGATGAACTGAGCACAACCCCCATTCCCCGTCCCCTGTTCCCCTGCGCTGCTGGGGGGGAGGAGGTAGAGAGAACCGCGAGTGGAGCTGAGCCGGGAAGGAGGGAGGGGTGGGGGGAAGGTGTTCTAAGATTTGGTTTTACTTCCTAGTATCCTTGTTTTGATTTGATTTGTAGTAAATTAAATTGATTTTGTTTCTCCCCAAGTTGAGCCTGTTTCTTGCCCGTGACCATAAGTGGTGAGTGATCCCCCCTGTCCTTATCTTGACCCATGAGCCTGCTTTTATATTTTCTCCTCATCGCACCATGTCCAGGGGCAGGGGCGGGGGGGTAGGGTAAGGGGGTGGGGGGGTGGTGGGGCGAGGGGGGGAGGTGAGCGGGCGGCTGCGTGGTGCTTTGTTACCGGCTGGGCTGAAACCAGGACAGATGGCCAAAAAAGGTATTTTCAGGTTACACTAGCTCCACAGCCTGGTTCAGCGTGCAGTAATGCAAGCAGCTGAACTTGCTCAGCTGATGGGGGCAGCAAGGAGGTGGAAAGGACATCAAAAGAAAAACAAAGAATCCTAAACCGCAGACTTAGTGATTTCTGCTATGAAGCTCTGAGAGGAAAAGCGTGATGAAAAGCATGAAAAGAGGTTTTTCTTGACAAATCTCAATCCTCTCACAGAAGATATGAAAAAAAAAAAAAAGAACTGAAGCAGGGTTGTCTGCCCTGTGCACTCAAAAATTTATGGTTGCTTAAGCAAACAAAATGTGATTATCCTGGGACATCAAATCATACGTCATGGGGAAATGTTAAGTGGCACAGAGCTGGGTCCAATGGTAGAAAAAGAAAGGTGTTACACAGCAGAGCAATATATTGACAGTATAACAAAGAAAAAGAGCCACTTCACAAAACTGAATCTAAACTTTAAGATAAAAGATAACATACGAAATGCCACAGTACAGTAATGATAATACATGGTTGATATTGATGACTTCCAAATTATCAAGAAATCTTTCCATATTCTGTAATTTTGAAACTAAAGCAAAATATTCTTTCTCAAATATGTTTCTCCATTTGCACTCATTTTACTGGATCTGCTTGATAGGAATAAACATGGCTTTCAATGGCAGAGAGAGCATACATGTTTTCAAATTATGCTACCTGACAGCTAAGGTTGTCATTTTTATTTTCCTGTCAACTTTTAAGACTAAAAAGCTTAAGCACCAGATGAAAAAAAACAAGCGCCAGATGGCCCGTATATTTCCATTTCCAAGTTAGAGATGGCATTTAGCTTTAGTGCCTCTGGAACAACCCATAGAGGAACAGAAGTAAAACCAGTAATCCATAGAGAGACAAGAAACCAGAGTAACTGACAAATGACGTAGCTCCTACTACTCCTTTCCAGATGCAAATTTTTCTTCTTGTGTTTCATACAGGTTCTGTGTATCAACTTACCCATGTGCAACTGTCAGTATGGCCCCATTCACTAGATCTATTTTTTTTCTCATGAAGACAGTGCGTATGTCAAAGGCAAGACATTTTTTCCACAAATATTACAGTAGCTCAGACTTTTTTCAATCAAATATTGCTTCAAGGATCCCCAAAGCAGATGAGAAAAACAGCTGGGTAGATGTATGAAGATGCAAATGTTCTTCCATGGTTAACTTAAGAACCTCAGTCACAACTCTAATTCCTTTCTTGCTGTGAATTCTAATGCTTTAACAGTAACAGCAAAAAAACCCCACAAGTTGTGGATGCTGAGAAATCATTTACCTACTTCTACAAAACAAGAATCCTCCATGCATTACATGCCAATTATCTTACTTTAAATACATTTTCTTTCATCTTAAATGAAACACTCTTAATGTTATTTCAAATCTAACTACTAAAACAGCTGCAAACCCTCTCAAGCATCAGGTTTCCATCTCTCCATGTCATGTAATGGTCTGACATAACAGCCCCAATTTAAACTCCTAGCATACACAATCCCACAGAGCTAAAGAAAAACCCATATTTGTTTCTCTTACATGTATATGTAAGAGTGGATGGAATGGCAGCATTCAGAGAATGATGGAGACCAATCTTTTGGACCAGGTTGCAAAGTCAAGATCTCCTCAAAGAGAATATCTTGCTGTCAGCGTCCTTCTGATTTTTAAAGATCATCCCTTTCAACATCAAAATGGAAGGATACTATATAACAAAATGCAATTTCCCAAATAAACCATCTCCAAGCAATTTAGGTAGGTTAGAAATGATACTTCTAGCTCTCTGCAAGTCAGTGGAAATGAAAACCCACTTTATTTTTCCAGTACAGTATATAAACTCTTTGAAGTAGATATGATTTATTACTAAAGTTTAGGCTTTCTAGGCCTTCTAGGACACAGTGGTATTTTTATAAGAACTCAGACATAGACAGATTTCACTGGGAAATAAAACAGACCGCCAGAGTGCTTTTAAGAAGCTCATACAGAAACAACAACAATGCATCTCTTAAAATGCTGGTACTCCATGCTGATCAAAATTCCCCTTTCAACAGCCACATACTTTCTCTGTACAGAGAGTCCCACGTTTAACTTTGCAAACCTAATATTTTTCTAGATGCATAAAGATCTATATTGTGCAATTTATCCTTTTCTGCATTACAGGTAAATTTTGTGGAATAGTAGTTTGTATGAAAACCATCTTTCTTTTTGTAGAGACAAAGCATTTGTTCTTTAGGGGCAGTTAAAGCTAGAAGGTTGTACATTATATGTATGAGTAAAACCTGCACTCAGGTCTGGTAAAGGGAAGTCCACTGCCGCATTAACAACTTGCATAACCCTTGACAACACTATGACCTACTATAAACCTCTGGAACAGCTCCTTGGACTGACACAGCTATGTTACCTGAAGTCCACAGTCAGCTTGGACTGCATGTGAAATTTTAAAGACCCTTGAGACTGACTGCTGTAAAGCAGGATCCTATTCCCTAAAGTTAACAGAGTTATTCTGGTATAAGTAAGAGGATTATCAGGATAATAATTGATTTTTCCAAGCTTATTCCTGATTTATAAATGAGCTAATAGGAATGTAATGTTCATCTGCTTGCTTCCATTCTCAGTTTGTCTACCAAACATTTGTCAAGTAAATAATTCTGCTGATCTGTAATATCTGATCTATGTACTAGAGGCTAAAATTTGCACAGAAAAGCTTATTGCTTTTGTGCCAGCGTGCTGTGAGATTTTACTTTGTAAGAAGCCAGTTGGCTGCATTGTTTGCAGAACTCACCATCAATGCAGATGAGCTACTGTCTGAAACAGGTTTTTCAGTTTTAAGAGCAGCACAATTTCTTCCTCAGCTGTCTCAAATTCTTCAGAACAGCCATGCAGGTTCTTCAAAGCTGTTTTCTATGCAATCTTTACCTTTTCTTACCCTCCACACAAAGGTATCTTTACAACAAAAGCCCTTCTACTTTTGACTTCTAAATTAATTTTTGTTTGCTTATTTTCTTTCATAAGAAAGACTTATTTCATAAGAAAGTAGACATATGGGTGTAGATAACAGGATTTTCTATGGATGAGCAAATGAACATTTAGAAGTGGAAAAAAATATTGGACTGCTACTACTCAAGTCACAGTGTAAGGGAAATGCATATAACCTGCTGTAGGCAAATAGAAGCTTACGGGACATGCATCAAGCTGCTGGAAACCTGTTGGAGTCTGGCTTGTTTGGTGCTGATGTAACCTTTTTCCAAGAAGTAGTGCCTATTAGCCTGGTCTCTGCACCACATCAACAATGTCTTCATGCTTCCAGTCATTTGGTGTCACAAGTAGAGATGTCTTGTGTCTGTCTGCAGTAGAGGTAAATGTACTTTCAGTATATGCACATCCATTAGATCTTATATGGGACGGCATATGAATATCTATTTAGAGCCAGTTAAAAATTAGCTGACTTCCTATGGCAGTAAAGGACTTGCTTGAAAGGCCTACTTCTTGCAAGCCAAACAAAACCCTGTCTCTCAGCATATTAAATGCAAGTACCTATTCAGCTCAGGAAAAGGCAGAGACCTCAGAATGAAAGGTTTGTGCTGGCTGATCAATAGTTCAGACAGACCCCCTTCATGTTTCAGAAGCTGGGTAGAGAAGTTGCTTGGTACAACACTCAGCAGGAAGCCATTTCAGTGAGCAGGAGTGCTGGAACAGTTTCCTGCTTCTGTCTCTTCAAGTCCACAGGAGGACTTGCTGCATCACATTCTGAGTCTCTTGTTTCTATTCATGCAAACGCCTTTTCAAATTAATTTAGTGACTCCAAATCAAATTTATTTAATCTAAAGCAGCTGGTGCCAAATGAAATTTTGATTTAGTGTCAACAGAGGCTGTATAAAGTCCCCTTCTTGAACACAGCATTTGAACAGGCACAGAGAAGGGCAAATTTACTTTTTAGAAAGAATTCTACTGTAAATCCACAGCAGCACAGTGCAGTTCCTATCCTACCATAGCAGGATGTGTGCTTCCTTGAGGGTTTTCACCAAAGATGAAAAAGGGTGTCTGCATATTGCACTATGAACTATAGAACACAAACACTGACTGTTCCATTTTGGAACTGTTTATAATCTTTGACAACCTGATTTCGGCACCTCTTTTACAGACACAGGGCATCTTTAATTTAGTAGTTCTGTCTAGCAGGATTTGATGAAGCCCTACTGTGAATGCAAAGTTCTGCACCTCATGTTTGCAGGTGTCGCCTGCAGGCTACTGAGGCAGCTTTTGGAGCAAAGCTGGTAGGTTCATCTGTGCAGCTCTGCAGGATCAGAACACAGTAGGGATTAACTACTTGTAGCTCTTCTGTGTTAGAAAGAGTTTTCCTCTGCCTCAGAGAAGATAACCTGTTCTCTGACACCCACCCATACCAAGATCAATAGTGGTCCAAACAAAGAAAAGGCATTTGAGCTCAGAATGAGCTATACAAGTAATGATCTAGTACACAAAGTGAAAAATTTGGGGCAATATGTTAATTCAGCCAGCCAGAGTAGTCATTATTGTCTTTAGGGTGTGCACCAAACATGCTGGGGAACAGAGAACACTCTGGCTGTGAATTCAGATTTCACAGGTAAAAACACTAAAATTTCAGGGTGCAGAAATATGTGAGAGTAAGAACCTAGTTGAAGTGCAGATTGGAGAGATAATTCTGTAATCAGCTAATGTGTTTAACAAGCAAGTCTTTTCCTATATTCGTCTTCCCAGGTTGTCTAACTGATTATGAGTAATTTCTTCTAACTTACGGAATTAAAAAAATTAAATGGAAGTAGTTGTTGGAGGTTTTGTATTTTCCTGTAGCAAAGGAGAATGCAGGCACCATTTTTTAATATATCTAAGAAAACAGGCATGCAGTCAATAGCAAGAGGGGTGCCTCAGGACATCTTTTTTATATTGAAAATAATCCTTTATTGTGAAAACTCTCTTGCACCATTTGAATGCTGCTTACCAATGACATGTACCTAGGCATTGCTATTCAGCAGGCAGTGAAGCTGTTACCACTGGTTCCTCAGATGGTGCTTTTGCACCAGCACTTTTCTCTGCAGTAGAAACAATAGCAGAATCTGTGTCATAACATTAGCAATATTGGGAAATTTATGAAACACCTTTGCATATACAACACACAATAGGAAAACCACATGACACTGAGTTTATGGAATATATTCCTAGTGTCCTAGTTTCTTCTCTAATCATGTACATAAGATATTAATAGTCTGGTGATTTTTTTTAAGAATTATTATTTACTGACTGCCGTAAAAATATAATTTTTTTCAAGTGATAATTCATGAAGTAAAAGTCCCTGTCCTAGAAGAGTTTCAACTAGCTGGCAGAGAAAGAGTTATTGGCTCAGGCACAAGAATGATGCAAGACTATGTGATAAGGAAGTAAATGTTACACAAATTTGCAAAAGTAAAGGTTTTAAAAGAATGAGGTGACGAGAGGAAGGACATTTGCTGCACAGACAGTGAAGAACTAACCTCTTTGGCTGGATCAGTAAAGCACAATTTAGACTGATCAAAAGAGATATTTTGCCCCCTCACAACGATGCATTGAAAAAATTGACTTTAACACTGAAGTTAAATACTGAGGAATTTTGAGATAAAGTATATTATTCATGCCAAAACCACTGTGCCCAACTTTTTCAGGTGACAAGGGGATCTCTTTATATTGTTAGTTGATTAAAGTAAGCTCCTCTGAAGGAGATGGAAGGAAAAGACAGAGAAGTTAAGGAAGACCTGAACAGCTGCAGGCTTGGTCTCATGGTACCCTGGCTTCCCTTCAGGTCTATACCGAGGCAGAAGACAGCCTCCTCTTGCTCACACTTACTTCCAGCAGAAGCCTGGTGAAGGTTTCGTAGCACACCAATGTGGCCTGAGGAAGCCTGCAACTGCTGGCTTTTAAGTCAAGCTGCTGGTGTGCTGGAGATCTGCCAGTTTGAGGCTGGTGCTAGTAACCAACCTGAGGCCCAGGAAATGAGCCAGAGGGTGTCACAACCCAGACTGGACAGACCAGGGAGTCGTGTTTAATTCGAAATTTCCTCGGGCTAAATTTAGGTGAAACGACAACAAACGATTGATTAAAGATTTTATTTATGACAGAAGCAAACGGAACTGGGGAGGCGTGGTAGTAGGTGGCAGAGTTTCTCACAACAGGAATTGGCATAAGACTCCTTCTGTAAACCGTGTAACCATGCACATCAATTCAGGGAAGAAGGACATCCCTCCCGTTGAGTCACGAGGTTCAGAGCAGACCCCCTTGCTTTCCAGACTCCTCCTCAGAGAAGGACCCAGGGGCAGCTGGATCCACTCTTAGTCTCAGACTTGGTCAAGGGTTTATGTCTTGAAACAGATGAGGTGTAGGGATTGTGGAAAAGGAAAGAGAGAAGAAGACAGAGAGAGAAAAAGGAAGAGAGAAAGATTTCACCAGTCCTGGGCCCAGCGTTGGTTCAGTCAGCCAAGGGGTCCAGTCCTGGTGGGGTTGCGCACCCGGGGCTTCAGTTTGTGTCCTTTTATCATCCTTGCCCCTCCTTCACGCGGGCACCCAAACTTGTCAGGTTAATGAGCAGTTTGTGAGCCTTTGGGCTTGGGGGTCGTTTGTGGAGTAACTTCTCCTTCCCTGCAGACATGGCCATTGTTTGATCTTTGTATCAGAACAGCTTATCAGAACAGGGAGCTGCGCACCCTCCAGCACACCCTCCCCCTCCTGTTGCTGATGTCTGAGCTGATGGGCTTTTCACCTGGCTTCCTTGCTGTGCAGGGTTTGTCTTTAAGCAGAACTTGCCCCACCACAATGTTTGAGGCATTAACTCTTTCAGTCTCTCACAGAGGGTTGGTCTTGATAACATGTCATGGCAGTGTTCACAGCCCCTGCTTGTCTCACCTGCCTCACTCTCTGCAAACTTGAGAGTGGCAGATGTCTAAACATGATCGCAGAGCGGGAACAGTATGCGTACTGGAAGGTGCAGGCAGACGAGGACTCTACCTTAGGTGGAAGCAAGGCACAGATGAGTTAAACCTAGCAAAAACACTTCAGAAACCTTGACATGTGTGCAGCCCAGGCTAATGGAATGCACACATGGTGGCATTCCAAGTTGCATCTCGGGTAGGTTTTTGGAAACCTCTGAGAAAACATGAATTCACAACAGGCTCTCAAATTAACTTAGGCTTTTTGTGTAGAAAGAAGCATACACAGAGAATTGCAGTTATGGACAACCTGAGAAATGGGATTACAATAGGGTACTTTTAGAGATCAGAAAGGTAAGACAAGTTACAGCTTGTGCCAGAGTCAGCAATGGGAGGGTATGCTTACTACTGAGCTCCTAACTTTGCAGATAAAGAGAAGAGCACACTTTCCAATTCAGCTGTTTCAAAATGTGCATATTTGTTTTAACTTTGGACATCTATTCTAATAGGGTGACATGCCTCCCTTTGCAGAGAGTCAGCATCAAGATTATCCATCAACCAAGTTCCACTGAGCCCTGCCTGCAATCCTTCAGTGTTGTGTAAACCTGACTGGGATGCTCTGTCAGGGTGATCACTACTGTTACACTGTTGATGCAGTGCCACAGTGGACATGCAGGGACACAGACTGGAGAATACGGCAATGAAATTTATCCAGCTGCAGGCAGCAATCAGTAGAGTTGATGGTTTGTCTTAAATGAAAATAAAAGAAGTTTGGAATAAAAGCATGATTCCCTCTCAATTGTTTCTATGGGAACCAGCTTCAAATAAGTTCTGTAACCAGACATTTATTTAGACAAAAATATTTCATAACTGAGGCATGGAATTACACACTATAAATGGTAAGCAGTTCTGAAGTAAAAAGGGAAATTATACTTCAGAGTCACAACCTGAGGTGTGAACTAAATAAAGCTATACTCCTTAGCTGGCTTAAAATGAGAGAGAAAATGTGATCATTTCTATGGAAGTGTGGCCATTTACTCTTGCAGTGCATCAGAATTCAAAAACTTGGTGTTAGATGAATCATTAGATAACTCAGTATTAATAAATTTGTATGAGAATAGTGAGTAGTAATTACTAAATTAAAATCAGGCAGAAGCCACTCAGTATTACAGAGAACAGTGGGGATCACAAGGTATAGTGCACAATTACTTCCTTTTCTATTGTTCTGTAAAAAGAAAAAACCCTAAACAACAAAACCCCCATATTTTTTCAACTGCAAATTCTTTATTAGTAAGACAATTATAGTGTATCTCCCTAACAATTAAACTGCACCCCATAGCCTAGAGAAACTGCAATAATATCTTGGAATTGTTCAGCATCCTGATAGAAATTCTGAAAATAAAAAAATATATTTTTATGTCATTGTATAACAAAATGAATAATCCAGTTTGTATAACATCCTGTGCTCTTTATAGTGTTATTAATTCAATTTATTTCTTGCTGTGCCCAGTTTTAGTTTTCAGTGAACTGCAGTTTTATGACCTATCAACTTACTGGTAAAACATAATTAAGTAAGGCCGGACAGTGACATCTCGCTTCCAGAATACAGATTTAAGTGTAACTCAAGATTTGAAAAGCAAGAAAGGAACAGCTAAGAACATATCTGTTCCCTTAACCTTGACCCTGCCGGAGCTGGGAGTTGCATGCAGGAATGCCTAAATCTGTAAGCAATTCGGCTGTGTTTACTGTGCTAGGTTTACCTTCACAGAACTGACCTTGTCATCTGAGGTGGGTTGGGAAGTCTAAAGCTCTGAGTTTTCTGATTCTTAGAGTTTTGCTGAACCTGATGTTCTGCAAGACCACAAGAAGCACCCAGATAATTAACTCTAATTTAGCAAGGTGGATTAGTTCATGTATTTCCTACTAACTTTTTAAGAAAAAGGAAACATTATTTATAGGCATTTGGATCATTTTAACACCCAGATTACTTACAAACCTGTGTGAGGAGACAAGCACAAACCTAAAGGAAGCTACTCTGCTTTGGGTTTGTTTTTTAAAAACAAAACCAAAAATCTGGTTTAGTTTAACAACACAATTGTAAATCCCCTGCAAATTGTGGAAGTACAGACTTAGGCAGTACAGTAGTCCTGGAGAATAAGGTCATGGGGAAGAATTATAAAAAAGAGAGTCATAGGCACTTGAAATACATCCTACTTCAGCAGGATTTCACCTCTGTACATTGGGAAGAGACCAGTCTTACTTCAACCTCTGAGATGTTCAAACCATTTGCAAAGTTAGGGTTTCCAGGAAACTAAAGTTAAGTCTAGTATTTGTACCTTGGCACATTTTGCCAAGTTCACATCTTCTACAATCTGTTTACTTTTCTTGCAAATTTGTTCTGTGGTCAAAGATTTTTAAAGGACATGGTAAGTGAAGAGCTGATAATCTTAAGCAGTTGTACAGCCTCAGGTAGTAACAGTGCTTGTAAACAAGTGTGCGCACAGGCAAGAATGCGCAGATACTGAATGAGCAAGAGCGAGTCATGCTTTCTCCCTCATCCACTGCATGAATTTCTGACCATCCATTATATATTATGCACATAATTGGGGTTGATGTCTCACCAGTACTAGTTGATATAAACTAATAAATTCTGGTTATGATTGAGCTGTTGAAATGCTTTGCAAGCTCTTACAAACTTTGGGAGATCTTCGGCATACTCAGGGTAAAACAGTCACAGTCATCAGGAAATATCTACAATTTTCATCTGACTGTTCAAGACATTCTACTTAAAAACAAATGCAATTTTGCTGTAGGTCAGGGAAATAGGACAGATAGCAATTGGAAAGAAATGAGGAGGATTGAAATTGGAAGGGTGAAGTCACTAGTCTGAAATATAGTCAAGTTTTATTTAAGGAACTTAAATAGGAAATTTGTGGCTCCAGAGCATGAATTGAATTAGCATTTACTTCCATGTATTCCATGTATTAAGTATTAATTCTTTTCTGTGGCTTAGCCCTAGAGGACAGTCTCACAACGGTATGTTAAAATATCTGACACCAAGCATAAAATCATAATTTTAAAGATGTTTCAACATCCAGTGTTGTGCAACTAGCATTATATGTGTACAAAAATTAATCGTTCTGACCTCTCCCTACACATTTTACAGATGCAGATAAGCAATTCAGTGTTTAATGCTGTCTTTTTGCATTAGTAAAGCTATTTAACTCTGCTCTAAATCTAATAAGCTTTAAAGCAGTGCATCTTGCTTTCAAGTTGCCTCATAGTGCACCTGAAATAAACTCTCAGGTCTAAAGTAATAAACATTGTAACTACTTATGCTGCTTTTACTAAGTAGACATTAATAACAGGTTATGCAGATATTAATAACAAGTTATTCAATCCTCACCAACTCAGGTTCAAAAAATTTGCTACTATTAAACTAAAATATTAGAAATTACTCTGATTAGTAGAATTGTTTCCACTCTATTTAACTGCAACATTGCTGTTCTGTGGCCGATAAAGAAGATACCTTGCTGGGGGGTGTGGAAGGAGTTAAGGAATGGCAGAAGAAGGAGGAATTCCCAACGAGAAAGGATGCTAACCCAGCAGGTAAGCAGGCTTTATTAGCTCTGCTTTTGACTGTACCTGCCATTTGCAAAACTGACCAAGTGTTTCCTCTGCAGCCCAGGCTACAGGAAGGAGTCAGTGCCACCTGCAACAGGCCGGAGTATTTACAGTTCTGAGCTGCTCACTTCTGGGTCAGCATGGGTCAGAGCAGCGAAGCACAGCTGGGAAGCATGCAAAGAGAGGGAGCATACAGGGCAAGGAGAGGGGTCCAGAAGGAAGCAAAATTAGCTGAAGTCCAAGTTCCCTGTTTGCTATCTGCCACTTTCGTGTACCTCAATGTGCTGAATGGGCAGTACTTGAACTTTCACAAATATGAGTTTCCTACCCACTTGTTGCCCCACAGAAGGAAGTGAAAGTAGCGTCACCATCTAAAATGAAAAGAAAAGAACCTGACCCCTTAAATTAACTGAATTGCTCCTGATATAAAGTCCATGGAAGTCAGCAGAGAGAAGTCTACTTGCTGGCTGTGTAAATTTTTCATAGTTTCAAATATTGAAAAAAAGTCAAAATAGCTCAACATGGTTTAAGAAAATGTTTGGTTATAGGCTTGCTAACACCTGTGTTAGAAGTATCTATGTTTCCAAGCATTGGTGGGAAATTTAAACAAATGTTTTCCCATTAATACAAACTGGAGTTCAAGCCTAGCAACATCTGAGTATTTCACCCCCAAAAAGGTCCCAGCTTCCACATACCTTGGCCAGGGCCTAAGGGGATGGCCCCCTGCTGTGGATTTGGCTACCAGGTCCCAGGGCACCTCAGAGCCGGAGCCGCTCAGGGCAGCTCCCATCCCACTGCAGACATTGTCCAGTACCCATCCCAAGGGGACGGCAATGCAGCATGGTGGGCTCTCTCCCACTCCTTTCTGCCAGAATGTTGATGCATTAAGTGCAAGGACAGAAGAGATATTTAATCTTTTAATACTTTATGATTTATATAATAAATATAATATATAATCCTTCTAGTTCTGTGCTAAAAGCTAAAGCAACAGTCAGGATAAACTTATTTATTTGCTTAGAATATCTACAATTTACATGTGATAGTTGATTCTCCAAGATTTTTCTAAACAAAATACTTTTTTTGAAGGGGAATATGGAGCTGACTAAACTTTTTTCAAAATGAAAAAAATAAACCTGTATATATACCCATACAAATGTATATATGCAGAGTAAAAGATGCATTATTTTTAGTTATTTGCTCAATTATTTAGCTGAAAGTCCTCAGCACTTGTATTGTTTAAAAAAGTACGACCCTTTTGTTATTTGCACTTTGTGGTTGACCAGCTGAGTTATGTGAACTCATTATTTTTAAGTGAACATTGAGAAGAGTAATGGTGGCAGCTAACAGATAAAACATTAATGATCAGTAAGCATTTACACAAATGCCTTGTAATCACTCTCTTTTCATCAGGCAGCAAAGAAATGACCTGGTAATGACAACAAGCACTGCCCTGCTTTATGCAAAATTTTAATTTGTTTTAGTTATTGAACCTGTATTTTTGTCCCCTCGGCATCAGGGCTGCTATTATTGTGAGTTGGTATGTGCAGCTGTTGCATGGAGAAGAGAGACCAGAAATTTATGGGGGAAGAAAAAAAAAAGACAAAATTCAGTTTAGGACATAAGTATATCAGTGGAGTTATGATGATGAATTTAATGCTTTTTTATTTCATTCTGAATGCATTTCTGTTAATTAAAGATTAAAAGTACTATAGAAAACACCATTAGTACATGTGCTCTAACGATTCATACTCTTGATAAGTACAAGTATTTCCATAGTTTAAAATTTATCTAATAGACAAATATACAAACACAAACACACACACACACTTACACTGAGTAACTCTTATTATTCCAAAGGCTTCTGAGGGAAGCCACCTGTCATGGTTTAACCCCAGCCGGCAACTAAGCCCCACACAGCCGCTCGGTCAAGCCTCGGCCCCCACTGGGATGGGGAAGAGAATCAGAAGAGTAAAAGTGAGAAAACTCATATGCTGAGATAGACAGTTTAACAGGTAAAGCAAAAGCCATACGTGCAAGCAAAGCAAAACAAGGAATTAATTCACCACTTCCCACCAGCAGGCAGGTGTTCAGCCATCTTCAGGAAAGCAGGCCTCCATCATGTGTAACGGTTACTTGGGAAGACAAAATGCTGTAAATCTGAATGTCCCCAGCCTCCTCGCTGGTGGGGTGGTGTGAGAAGCAGAAAAGGGCTCGGCTCTGTGCAAGCACTGCTCAGCAGCAACTAAAACCTCCCTGAATTATCAACCCTGTTTCCAGCACAAATCCAAAACATAGCCCCATGCTAGCTACTATGAAGAAAATTAACTCTAACCCAGCCAAAACCAACACACCACCACTCACTCTTGAGTGTCAGCTGGGTTTCCTACCTGTCCCCACCACGGCTTGTTTTAGAAACAGCACTAAACAAACAATCCTGGCAGTAAAGAGCAGACTTAGTTTCTCTTTTAAGCCTATAGGAGCAGCCCCACTGAGACCAGGTCTTATTTACAATGGCAAACTTGATATGGTCCAGCCACTGAGATATACTCATTTGCCTGAGATATGCAGTGTAATTTTGTTATGTCCAGTAAAATTTGGTCGGTAAAGTCTGGCAGCTTATGTTACAGTAGGTTATGTTTGTTATGGTATCTTATGTCCGGTAAAGTCTGGCAGCTTGAACGTTTTCACCGAGATGTTCCTTTGCATAGTTTGCTTTCTGTTTCATTATTGAAGCTGCACATGAGACCATGGGAAAGCAACTGCTCTTATAAAGCATCCGTAACCAGTCAAAACATCCTGAACTTACTCATAGGTCAGTTATCATTACACAGACCTTACCTTAACAGATACATAATAATATATATCTGTATCTAGATGAATGTACAGCCAAGATCCATCAGTACTCTGCAGCTTTACATTGCTGCATGGATATAAAAGGCACCACACACCTCACTTAAACAGATCCAAATCTGTAGTTGCTTGGTACCACTGGAGCAACACAAAGTGTCCAGATAACCCACAATATAGGTCATCCAGGTACCATGTTTCCTTAGCAAGTCTGTCCAAGATACCTTGTTAGAAGACTTCTTTAAACTCTATATAATCTGGAAAAAAATAACACAACTTGTGCTGAAATATGATTATCTGCTGTGGGACAATTTTTTTATTCAGGGAAAGCTACACCACAAAGCACTGCTAAAGAGAAGCTGGGATCCCTTTTCTGTTGAAATACCAGTGCCTGGCCAAGGAGAGAGCACTGGCACTGCAACCTGGAGGTGGGGTCCTGGAGATTGCCCATGCTGGGAGCAGACATAGGAAGAATCATAGAATCATAGAACAGAACCATAGAATCGTATAGGTTGGAGAACACCCTTAAGATCATTGAGTCCAACTGTAAATGTAACACTGTCAAGTCCACCACTAAACCATGTCCCTAAACACCAAGCTAAGAGAAGCAGGATGGCTTGCCCCACAGCTATCCCCAAGGGCAGGAAGCGTAGCAGAAGACTGGAAAAGAGGAACAGGGTAAGCAATGCAAGGAGGAGTGAGGCATTGGAAATACCAAAATAAAGCAAAAAGAAACAGGCTGGGGACAAGAGTAGGGAAGGGATAGGACTGAGCAGAGACAGAATTGAAGAGGATGTACAGAAGTAGACAAATGCAGTGGTAAGAGAAACAGAAAGAAAACCAGGCAAGAGTCTGACTGTTACAGATATTTTTTTTTTTTTTTTCAACCAATTGGATACGAAAGGGGACACAAGGCTCAGCAAAGCAATTAGAACAACATGCTGGAGCAGGAAGAAAATGACAGCAGGATGTGGGGAGCAAACTCAGACATTGAAGAGTCCAGGGCCCTCCCATGAAATCTGTGAGGAAAGTGCTCACTTCTCAGCGCTAGAGGATAACCTACCACTGATTTCAGTTATGGTAGCAGCTCAGCTGGCAGGCATCTACAGACAGCAGATGGCTCTCAATATGATCATAAAATTTTCATAAAATTTCTAGCATTTTTTTCAGTTTTCTTTTTAAAAAAGAAACAGGAAGTGACACACAAAACACTGTTAAAGAGAACACAGCATTGCAAAGTCAAATACTTAGAAGCTGGAAAATGGCAGAATTGAGGTTTATGGTGTAACTTCAGTTTGCCTCCTCTATGTAAATGTACTATTTCACCATCCTCATGCACCTGATAACATGACTCTTCGAGATTTATCCCACTAGCATTCAAGATGGAGCAGCTTACAGACAGCTGTTTTGTTCCCTTGATAAAGGTAATTTATGAGCCTTATCTTCCTTGTTAAGGAATCTGAAAGGTCTAGAAATGCAAAGGAAACCTGCAGTTAAAGCAGATGAATACAGAGAACAGAAATATACATCTTTGTAAAAGGTGGTGAGGGAGTATTGACATTGTC
The DNA here is from genome assembly GCF_900496995.4 of Aquila chrysaetos chrysaetos. Classification (NCBI taxonomy): domain Eukaryota; kingdom Metazoa; phylum Chordata; class Aves; order Accipitriformes; family Accipitridae; genus Aquila; species Aquila chrysaetos. The sequence goes on from NC_044030.1 coordinate 64,959,815, forward strand.
TCCTGTCTGGAGTGCCTGTAAGTCTTCAGCCTTCTACTATAAAGAGCAAATGAACAACAAGGGTTTCTCTTTGCCAAGTATAAATGAATTTATATTCCAGATTAAATGCATTATCTGGCTTTAATAAATGCCAAACCTTGTGAGAAATTCTTTGAAGTTTTAATCTTCAAAATAAGGGGAGATACATCCTTTTTTTTTGGTTTCAACATAAATTTGTAGCTTGTCCATATATATTCATGTTAAATTCAGCTCCACATGGGTTTAGTGCAAAGTGTTCATACAAGTTAGGCACAGTAATCCATGGTTTCAGAGACATTAATAATTTCATGATGTTTGTAAACAAATGAGTCACAGAGGATTTGCCTCAAAAAAGTAAAATGAAGTTGAACTAAAACATTTGTCATGTGAGCTCTAGGGGAATACAGGAATTTTCATGTCCTCTGAAACTGCATGTAAAATAGAGCTGCTTTCAGTTAATTGAAAAAAGCAGTATGCGTGCTACACTTAAACTACATTTTTTTCCCAGTATCAGTGGAGGAGCAAATAACTTGGAGTAAAGGTTCACAAAGAGACAGTCAGCTGCAAACCAAATGTTTGATGTTACCAGATTTAGAGGAACAAGAACGCTGACAAAAATAAAAAACAGCAGGCAAATCCACAGTGTGTAGGGATGGTAAGAATCTGAGTTCCCAGGAAATACGTTCCTGAGAAGAAGAGCTGCTAATGTGCTGAACAAACTGCCACTCCATCACAACACCTTACCCATCCTCTAAGCTTTTTTACTTCATCAGCCAGTATCCACCCCCTTACATGCAGAGGTATGAAGAAAGAGAGGGAGTGGAGCACAATCAGACATTTCTGCTGATTCAGTTCTTCTCTTTTTTATTCTACCTTCAAAATATGCTCAAAATTGGTCTACAGATTAGTCTAGTGCCTGTTATCACTGATAGGAAGAACAAACTTGAAAGCAGATCATATTAGAGCAAGCAACTGGAAGTTAATCATATTAGTATGAATTTTAAATTGTGAGAATAATTCGGAGCTAGAAATTAATCTGTACTAGTGTTCATATTGTCTTTTAATACTTTGGTCAAGTTTGCACTATAGCAAAGGTATAAGTTTTTAAAAGCATCACCACTTCTGGATGCTTTCCCACACAGCAGTTCATTACTTCTCACTCTCATAACAGTAAATGAAATTAGTGAATGCTTTTGGAAATGTAAGGAAAAAAAAATTTTTGGTGGTGCTTGATATAGAAAAAGAACTACATAGATAAATATTAATCTCTCAGCAATTAGATCCATAATTAGTTTTTTTATCAAACATCTGTGAATGTGACATTAAATCAACTATTTAGTTAGGTTATACAAATAAGGTCAGAGGTTTGTTACAATTTCTTATTTCAACTTCTGGATAATCACATACACATGTAAAAAAATGAATTTCTGCCAACGTGAGCAGCAGTCATATCTCACCGTAAATAAAGCCAATGCTAAAATATCACTGTAAATAAAACCAGTGCTAAAATATTCCTGTGGTTTCATTGCAGTCTCTCAGCAGAGAGCAATAGGTTAACCAGGTTATAGAAAACTTATGAAACCATATCAACAATGTTAAGTGCGTTGGACATCTTGCTAAATATGTAATACTTAGTAGTGTTGAAAATAAATATTTAGATTTATTACCGTGGCAAAATATATCAGGAAATGCAATACATCTGTATGTGTATATTATATCCACCATTCATTAGTCTTAAATCAGAAAAGCCTAAAGTACATTGTTCTGTTATTAGTCAAATCCACCTAACCATTTCTGAGCTGAACAGTGAATTCTATATTTCTGATGTCCTGATATAAAATTAGGTGACTCATGCCAGGATCCCTTAAACAGCTATAAGATCTCTTTTCATGGAAAGAATCACTCAAAAGGTGGAACCTGTCAGTGGGCTTACCTGATACTGAGATGGACCAAACACAGAAACCCTGTTCTTCCAGGAAAAAGGCAGATCCTATTGAATAAGAACAAATGGTTTTGATTTTCCAAATGGGCTTATTTAATAGCTGTAATATTATATCATGAGATTGTTGTAATTTTCAACTACTAAAAGCTGCAATAAGGCCTTGGTACCATAAAGTCTGTACTGTTATCATCAGAGCCAATTTTCCGGATTTAGACAGTATTGTGATGAGATTTAGCAGTTTGATTTGACTTCTTTCAAGATCTGTGAAAAGTTAAATATCTGTACTAGTCAGGTTTCCATTGAGAGTAAGTTGTATTTGGAAATTCATAGTCTTCTAAAACAGCTGACGTTCAGCATAAAGCTATGCCAAGAGCTACTCATAAAATTAGGAATAAGGATCAATATACAAATATTTTACTCACCCAGTATTGATAATTAGAGGAAAGTTCAGAGTTTTGCATAAGTTACACAGTCTAGTGATTGCATTAAGTATACATCAGTTGACAAACTGGCAACAGGTATGTCATATGAAGGTATTAAAATAAGGTCAACTAAAATGTTATTACTACTGTTATGGTTCAGAGATTTGAGTATCCATATAGAGTTACAATTACTTTTTTTTTTTTTAGTTTGGAATGAGAATTAGAAGTACTATTACTAAAAATTCCACATGAAAATTAATTGATGAGGAAATGATTTTTTGCTATCTCCAAACACAAGGAACCTCACTGAATTTGGAAGTTCTAGCAGACAGGGTAAGTAGCAGCCCATGCTTCAGACAACAAAGAAAAATACAATTAATATGTTGATGGTTTCCACATGCTTCAGTTTGACCTGAAATACCTGCAGTCAATAGTCTGTTGCCAAATAAGAAGTGGCTGCTGCATTCTGTGATTATGTTACTTCCCGCTGGCAGGAGCAGAAGCTCTACACAGATTAGTAGATCTGTACAAAACAAGATAGGTGTTGTTTCAAGAGGTGTTTAGTAAAGTTTGCTATATTTGGTACCCTAGCTTTAAGAGTAAATATTAAAATTTAATTTCATCTCATTTGAGGCTAAAAGTGCTAGCCAGTACAGAATGTCCCACATAAGGAGTCTGATACGTACCATTGGTCCATGAAACAACCACTGATAATAACTATTATATTCCAGTTCTCGCTTCTGTAGAAGAATTAAGTCATTCAACTACCAAACAGACTTTCCAAGAACTTAGAGACACAGCTCTTCTGCAGAGCTCTGATCCAGTAGGCAGTCCTGTGCAAACAGATGATTTGTCTCCAGAGTGGAAGAATCCTAATAGAAAACAGACCTGGACGCTCATAAAGATCTACAAGGAAAAGCTTTTTCCAAAGGAGGATGACTATGTTGACTGTAACTTCTGCAAAGAGACTTTTTTGCATATTTTACTCACCTAAGTGGAGTTACAAGGCAGGATATTGAACTAGACACTTTAATTCAGTGTCACAATTTGTTATTAACAGTAATTTGCAGAGGAGGGAGAAAGGAAGAGCTACAGTATTTATAACAAAGAAGGTGACATCCTATTCTCCACATTTATGAGCAGGCAGGAATACCCTGCTCCAGGAATTGCATCTTAATTTTTCTTAGTCTTGGCTAAGAACACTCTAATACGTGTCACCCAAGACTCTATCATATTCATATATTTTAAAATACCTGAGTAGTATTACTTAATGTAAATTAGTTCATTTGAAAATATGTTCCAGAGAATATAAAAAAGAATAAACCTTAAGGTAGGAGGATATGGAGTGTTTGGCAGTGTTTACTAGCAATAGTTTTGAAATGAAAAAAACCCAGCACCATGACTTACTCTAGGTAAATGGCCCATCACAGAGAGACAAAAAGTGCTGTGTTCCTGATTCACCCCTACTCAGTAAGTATTTTGACTTTTAAGTCCAACTCACTTTTAAATAATGGTTTGAAAGACATTTTTTCAAGAAAAACAGGCGGTAAGTCCAGATGATTGCCAACGTAGCATCAGTTTGTTCACTATGTGTGTGTTTACCAACTTCCAAGTTGCATAGCTATCTGACAATCTACAACTTTGCCAGATTAAAAAAGGAGAACAAATAACTTTTTATACTTTGTATCTTAATGAATATTGTTATAAACAGAGGCAAAGGAAATAATTTTCTTAGCATGTAATAGAAATAGGTTAATATTTGGGGTGACAGGCATTTTATTACAACTCTCTGAACTGTGGGACAATGTAAACTACTAATGTAATTCAGAGTTTGATTTTCATATCATTTAAACTGAATCCTCAAGTTACTCATAAAAGCAGGTTCTGTACTTATCCAGGGCAGTGTGACTTCACTGTAATATGTTTTTGTGGTACATCACTGTGTGGCACCAGTACCTAGGCATCAGCACTGATCAATACATTTTTGTTGGCCATATCCTATAAGTATCTGGGGCTGTCTAATCTAGATTTCCCCAAGAACAGGGGTTTCTAGCATGCATGCAGATTTTAACTCAGCTTTCAGATTTACCTGTTGAGGCCTGGAAAGAAGCATGTTATTGCAATTCTTTTCTTTGTAACAGAAAATGTAAGCTGTGACTGCAGCGAGCTGGAACTCTTGCTAGATGCTGGCCTTTCTCTGAAGCCAGCCTACCTGCAAAAACATTAATTTAAGACTAACTATGAAGAAGATTGAAGATCTAGCACTGCAGCACTGTAGGCTTCCTTTATACTACGGAAAGTCTATAAAAGTCCTCCTTTAATCTTGACCAGTATTTACTGTGCTTTAAGGGTATTCAAGACTCATTTATATTGCAAGTTAAGATAATGATCCCTGATTTTCCTTCTTTACATGTTTAACAAACCCAGGAACTCATCTGGATGAACAGGGAAGATGAGTCTTCCCCAAGTCCACAAATGATGTAACTGTCTTTCTAATAATTAAGACTAGCTGAAATATTCTCATCACTATATAGGTTGTTTCTGAACTTTTTCTCTCTTTGCTGTTGCAATTCTCATATACCCCAAGGTAACAGAAGGTCACCCAGATTTGGTCCCCACTTCACAAAGTTGTCAAATGATTGTTGGAGCAATTAAAAAAAGTTTCTGTAACATTTTAAGTTCTATACTGCCTTGTGGGTAATTAAGAACAAAGGTGCAACTTTACCCTAGCTGAGTTTGCAAATGAGGAAAAACTTTCAGCAATAAGCAGATTCGTGTAGGTTACTTTGTTCGTATCTGCCCCAGATTTTGCTATGCACCTTCTCTTTGAATACCAGGTCTGCAGTGCCGTTTTGGACAGAGAGAAATGACTAGGTAAGGTTTTGAGCTCTGACCTGACTCATGCTTTGGTGGAAGCAGACTCCAGGAATATAGAGTAGTGAATGGAGATTACATTTTACCACCACAGAGGCCAGATGGAAAAAACATAGTACGTGAAAATATTAAATCACTGAAACCAGAGATCATAGAATCCCTCACAGTACTCCAGCAAACCACAAGACCTTTCTTTGGGTCCAAGGCATTCATTTCAGCTTTCCAAAAGTAAACAAGGCATTTAAGACAAGTAGTACCTACTGTTACACATGTACAACTTTATTCACCTCAGTAGTATTAAAATGCTATGGAAGAGCATTTTTGTGTCTTTAAAAAGCCACAGTGGAAACCTGCATATCTAATAATGAATCTCTTATTTAAATATTTCTGAGAAACAAAGCATTTATTGTAGGGATATCTGTGCTCCTACTTTTACACTGCAATATGCAATGCACAGGTATAAATAATACAATGCCTTTATTTCACATAACCTATTTATAATTACTGTAACCATAAGTTACTTGAAGTCCAGCAACATAATATGCTCTTAATATGAACTGCTATGTACTGTAGTGAGCATCACAGTGCTTTGTGGAAAGTCACTCACTGAAATGCAAATGATGTCTTAAGCTGACCTCTTTGGCTCTGATATGTCACCTCATCTCCAGTGTGACTCCATAAAAACACAAATCAAGACAGAAGGAGGATTTGTCTCACTCTTGCAGGAAGAGTACCACAAATGCAATGTGCAGCTTCATAGCTTTCTGCTATGCTGTCCTCTAAATAGCATTCTGAAACAGTTGACAATAAAATATTTTTAAATGTTACTAGTAAGCTGACTTCATTTCATTCATCATTTGAATAAAGTACCTGTCACAGATGACATAACTATTTATAGACCGGTACATTCAATTAACGTTTTAATGACCTGTCCTGGTTTTGGCTGGGATAGAGTTAAATTTCTTCCTAGTAGCTGGTATAGTGTTGTGGTTTGGATTTAGGATGATAATAATGTCGATAACACACTGATGGTTTAGTTTTTGCTGAGCAGTGCTTACACTAAGTCAAGGACTTTTCAGCTTCTCATACTACCCCGCCAGCGAGGAGGCTGAGGGTGCAAGAGAAGTTGGGAGGGGACACAGCCAGGACAGCTGACCCAAACTGGCCAAAGGGATATTCCATACCATATGATGTCATGCTGAACAGTAAAATGGGGGGGATTTGGCCAGGGGGTGGCAGCCCGCTGCTCAAGGACTGGCTGGGCATTGCTCAATGGGTGGCGAGCAATTGAATTGTGCCTTACTTGTTTTGTGTATTCTTTTATCATTATTATTATTTCCCCCTCCTTTTCTGTCCTTTTAAACTGTCTTTATCTCAACCCATGAGTTTTACCTTTTTTCCGATTCTCCGCCCCATCCCGCTGGGGCAGGGGAGCAAGTTAATGGCTGTGTGGTGTTTATCTGCCTGCTGAGTTAAACCACAACATGATCTTTAGTTATGACTGCAGAAAAAGGCATATCTGTGCAGTATTCTGAATATGAAATATTTTGCATTTGGAATGCTCAGGTAGATCAAAATATGTTAGTCTCTGTATCAAAGTCAGATTTTAAGTAACATTTGCAATATAGGAAGTCCTGTTTGTTACTACAAACATAAGGAAGATGCTAAGTCAGACTGTTAGCCTGTACAACTTATTTCCTCCTGGCAACCTCCACTTAGGGTATGTCCTAACTGACTTCAAGGTCCATTTTATTCATGGACTGCATGAGAAGACACAATAGCATTAGGCAGAGGAATAGAAGTCCTTCCTAGTAGGGAAATGTACAATTTCAGTGTAATCTATATATAGGTTTTACAGACTATGTAATCTTTTTGATGATTTTTTTCTTGTTTTTATCTTTTAATACTAGTTAGCTGTTACTGTATTCAAATTACAGCTTCTGAAGAACTGCAATAACAAGTGGAAAAGCTTTCTTGTAGAAATTGCACCTAAGATTGCCATTCTGTATTTTTGGTGAGATATAAAGTCAGAATCAATACTTCACAAAAATGGCAGGTAACAATGAGGAATTTTCAACACATTTTAAATAAACACTTAAAGCAAGATGCTGTGACAGGTAACTGAATTCACTAGAATTTTTTGTCTAGAAAAAAATCTGCTTCAGTTTTCATCTGTACAGCCTTTTAACACACACTTATTTTTGACACAGAAGAAATTAGCATGACTGCACAGAATACACCTCCAGAATAATATGTAAATTACATAGAAAACTGGCATACGGTACTTGCATGATGACAGATAATTAGGTGAAGGCCAATGTTGTGCCAGTCTCAATAAGGAAAAGGATTTTCTGCTGAAAACTGTAGGGCTGTTAAATCTAACACTCATGCCAGAGAATGTTTTAGCACCTTTTACAAAAACATGAACTGCTTAGCTTTTTAAACACACAATGCGGGAGTGTAATAACCAAGAGGAGTTTGAAGGCAGTGCATCTGATTGGACAAATCCTTTCACTGGGTGAATCTAGATTGCAGGCACTTCAGTATATGCCATCTGCACAATTTAGAGGTTATTGTTCCTGAGGAACAGCTTCTTCAAAGGGATGAGGGCACCTCACCCCAGAAAATCTCTGTGTATGCCTCTCAGGGACTGCCATTAGCAGGAATGGCCAAGCTAGGGTTGCCTAGCTTTCAAAGCAGACACTAAAAGTGCACTACACAACTTTGCCTAATGCTGCTTCTGTTTCCCTGATTTAGGCATATAAAAAATATCAGAGCATTGACGTGCTGTGTATTAGAAAATGGAGACAGAAAGGCAAGAGATCTTTCCCAAATGCTGGTGACTTGGTTAGTGACTGAGAAGATATGAACATAACCAGAAGAATCTTTTTGAATACATGCATTAAAGTGGTCTTTACCTCATTCATGATCCTGCAGTAACTTTTATTGCCTTCAATAATCCTGCAGTGAAACAGAAGTACTTTGAACAAGGATAGCTCTGCAATTTTCTTCTGCCCCCAAGACCCTTGCTTCTTCTTTTCGCACCTCCTTTGTTGCCCAGGAGTATTATTCTCTCTATAGAGTGAGCCTGGACCAACAGCTGATTCTTCCCAAGAGGAAAAAAAAATCAGTCCAACAGGGAGAAGCATCAAAAGGTCCAAACTGCAATATGCAATGATTAGGTTCCTGCTCTGCTTGTGTTAGATACAAGTGTAAGTCCATAAACTACCCCACTGAAGTGCTTGCAGAAGCAGGGATTTTGGTTAGGGTCAGACACAGTATGCATGAGGAAAAGAGGATTGCAGAAATTTTCCTTTTAGGCTGTTCTCTATAGACTGTAAAGATGAAGAGGATCTAAAAAGAGGCATCTGCAGTATGGCAGAGTAATAGCTTACACATGAATCTGTCACTATTTCTTTCAGTCTTTCCATCTACAGCATTGCATGGTCTCAAAGAAAATATCCCCAAGGACATTTCAGCTTCAACATAGGATAAAGAGCTCTGAATATGTCTAGCACCCTAAAGGAAACATGTAGTTATTATGTCAGTCCTAGGGTTTGAGAAGTGAAAGTATTGATCTCACATTTAATTTTCTATTTGCAACAGCTAGTAGTTCACCAGAGTGGCAGTTGTCTGGAAGAAGTGTGTTTAGGGAGAAAATGCTTTGGTCATTTCTTCTTAGTCCTCCCTTTTAGTACGTTGAAGATGATGGTGGCATAAAAAGTAGCAATTTCCTTATCATGTTTAAATCCTGTTGTTGTTGTTGTTGTTGTTGTTGTGCTCTTACTCCATGCTTTTTCTCTGGCAATTTTTATGAATAAAGACTGCTCCTGTAAAGGTGGTGTTGAAGAGAAACTGAACAGTTATTAAACACCCACAGTGGCTACATTTCAAGGATGAGGATAGCAACTGTTCTTTCAAAAGAGATCATCAAGGTTCCTTAATATCCTACTGTAGCAGGTGAATCTTTCTGACGACATATGTTAACTTCAAAAGAAAGTGCTGTTCTGCACTTGGAGATGTAAAGCAATCTTCCTGCCATGTTACTCAATACATCAACAGGATTTAACATTTCACTCTTTCAGTTTACTAATTCAGCTACCTTTTTCTAGTTCCTCTGCTGTTAATCATGTTGAATCCACTAAATCACAAACTAACCACTAAATTTAAATCACTCTCTCCACCATTTTCCCATTAGAGTTACAGAGTTACCAGACAGTGAACTGAACCGGAACAGTCTCAAACAAAAGGTAAAATAAACTGGTCAGACCAAACTGAATCAAGTTGCTGGGTACAAACCTTCCAAAACTTACTGGATTTTGGCAAATCCAAGCCCTCAGCAGTCTGTGTAATTTTCTGCATTGCCCTCTCTGCAGCGAGCACATTCAGTCTCTGCTCCATGGTCACATTGATGCTGCCACCTGTAGCAGTTCCACACATTCTTCTCTCGATAGAGTAGCTTTTACTCGTGAGTAGCCCAAGGAAGCATTCAGACAATATGTGGTTTCTTAATACCTTCATTGTGCATTTTAATGGTTTGAAATATGTTTTCACTTCCAATTGTAAACAAGAATACTATTTTTTCTGGAAAAAAATGGAAAAAAAAAAGAAATCTCAGTACCAGTTTCTCCTGCTTTTCTCCACTGCTAAAGGAATTATCATCCAGAATTTCCCACAGGCTGCTGGGTTGGACGGGTTTAATTGATTGTCAAGGAGGGAAGATTAACCACTGAAGAACATGCTGGAAATCTGTGTTAGTGACTGTACTTCATGTATTCATAACACACCTGGCAGTGGGTGATCAGGTCACTGACCAATTCTTGAGCATCATTTCCTTTCCCTCTCAGCTATAACAAAGGGGGACACAGACTTCCATTCTGGGAGAAGTGCAGTCATTTGTTGCAATCTGTTGAATTACAATAAAAGCAGGCAGTTACACTTGTGAGAAAATTTGAAAATAGATTGCCATAAATGACACACTGCAGTGTATTTCTAGTTTCTGCTCAATGTTTTCAGATGTGGGTGTGAAAGACAGAAGCCAATGATCCAAAGCATGTTTTCTAATGTCTGATGTCCTAAGCTGGCCCACTTTGCAAATTACGAAAATTCAGATTTAAATTTCATTATTTAGGACATTCTGCACAGAAGAAAAATACAATCAGAGCTATAAAGGAAAATTAAAAAAAAAACTTCAGTATTTTGTTCAGGGGAAAAAATGTTAAGCAAACTTATTTCTTTGGTGATGGATGTTTGAGAGATGCATTTTAATGAAAACAGCAGTAAAACACAGAACAGCCTATTAAATTTATGAATAATGTAGGTATTCAGTCCCCAGATCTCCACTAGCTGAATATGTGAGGAGGGAAAGACTTCCTGGGTGTTAGGAATATATCCAGAATATGTTGCTGCTAAGTTGCTAAGGCTAGATCAGCTCACAAGTAGGACAGCAAGTTCATAACATCACAGGAAGATCAAATTTTGCAGTGCAGTGAGGTAAGAGAGAAATGGTAGCTAAGAGAAACTAGAGGGCTAGTGCCTGGATAAGTAAGAATGAGATACAGATACTCAAAACATGAGATGCTGTTTTGGTGTGGAGAGATTTTATTATAGTAGTCATTCAGTATCCCTGCCTTCTCACTTTTCCAGTATCATCAAAGAGTACTGATTTTAATGAACTGCATTTCCTTAATGTGATACATAAAGATGTCTCTAATTTCTGTCTATTTAAAGAGGAGAAGACTTAGACTTAATTGCTCAGTGTGCTTCCATACCCTTCTAATTAATAGATTTCTCCTGCCACTGAAAGTTTTTTTTGGCCATTACAATGGTTAAGGGCAGACAAATTCTCTAAGCAGGATGAGCTCTTTTACCTTCTGTCTTTAGTTAACTGACCTATTCTACCCCTTAAGCCCATTAAACCCTGGTTGACTCCTTCCATTAAGAAATAAAATGGAATTTGTTGGCTTTTGCTCAAGTACTTCAAATTTGCTTTTTTTCCCTTTTTAAAAAAAATCTACCTTCATGTATAGGCATGTATTCAGATGGTGAAAATACTTGCTACCATATCAGTACTGTAAAATCATAGCTTCTGATGCTGCTCCAGAATCCAGGCAAATACATGTTCTGAATGTCCAATTAGCCTAAGAAGTAGCTGAACAAAAAGCTGTCCTTCTGTAATGAATAATGACACCATATTTTTCTGCCCATTATAACTGGCATCTAACTTCTGTTGCACCAAGAGTTACAGAAGTAAGCCATTGCTGATTGGATGCTAAAAGCCTTTTTTGCTTTGTATTAAAACATCTGTCAAAAAATAAATTAACTTTGCCAGTTTACTGCCTGAATCCACAGCTACATACTGTGCACAACTTTCTTCTGTGCTTCTCAAAGGCTTCTGGAAGTTCTCTTCCTTTTCAGAAAAATCTCTATTTGGGACAACCTTCATACTCCAAGGCATTCAATCTGCTGATAAAGCACTCAGCTTGATACTCTAAAATAATAAAAAAAACAGTTGAGATTTTAAAGTATAAAAGATCTAAGGGATTGTGTCTGAAATTTTTATGGCACCTTAATGCAAGGATGATTTTTTGTAGTAGAATAATCTCCTTCAGGAATGAGAGACATAGCTTCTGGTGTTTATATTTGACAGTATTTTTAAGTTGCCTACTGTGTTGTCTAAATCCAGAAAACTACTGAACACTTTTCCTTGGCTGGATTTTTTCATCCAACACCAGTCCACTTTCTAAGCTAAGAGGCAAGACTGTGCCTCTGTTTCTCTCTGCCTCTGTTCTAGCAAGAACACATCACTAAAACTGGAGTAACAGAGACCCCACATTTTACATCACTGTCCTCCATGCTTTTGGATTTTCTTGCGTGACAACACCTTAACACTACTGTATCTCTTTTTGTAATGTTGAAGCAGTGAACAGCCATTAAGCTGTGACCCATTCAAACCTCCATGGAGAAAAAGGAGCACCCTAGGATGAAAGGGATGATAAAACCCTCTGAACTCCTTCCAGATTGTCTTAGGCCATGAATACACATTTTGGAAAGGGTGACTCCTCCTTATTTTATATTCCTCTTGCACTCAGATGACTGATTTCACAGGAGTAAACAAGATTAAGCTGGAAATTTGAAAGCAGCTTCAAAGGAGTTTAGCACCTAATTCTATTGATGGCTCTTTTGAAGATGCAGACCTTCACCTGCAAAATAATCTACATCTTTTCAGAACATTCTATTATTGCACAGACACTGAAAGCTCAACATTAAAAAGCTTTTCAATTGAATGGTTTGAATTATCCCTCATTCCCAAGCTTTGGTATTATTCAGAATGCTCTGAAAAGAGCCTCTTTGAGCATACTATTTTATAGTTAGTGCCACAAAACAGTGTTTCAATATGTCAACATAAAGTCTAAGGTTACTAAAGGACAGAAAACAAACACAGAAAGCTGGTTAGTAGGAGTGAAGCTAAAAGACATTAGTAAAAATTAAGATCGTACACCTAATTTAAAGTAGAAAAGCATAGTCTGTTTTGACTCAGTTTCTAAAAATGCACATATATCCCAGCAACAGCTCAAATAAATTAAGTAGCTGAACACAACAAGGAAGGTCTGACAGTGCTCATGGTTTTACTTGCAGGAAGGTGAGTGGAACTTTGCTCACTGCAGAAGTCACTCCTCAGATCTCAGGCCTGCAGGTACATGCGAGGAGGGGAAGAGGAGCAAGAGCTATCAGCTCTGACATCTACAGTGAGAGTGACAGAAGAAGCAGGTCTAAAGCCCTTTCACACACCCCCAGCACAAAACACAATAACAGATTAATCTTATTTTCTTTCATACCAAGGTATTTTGGCCTCCCCCAAGACATCATCTCCTGGAGCTCCCACTGAATGATTGTGCTTTATTTCTGCTCCAAATAAGTGACTGCACATATGGACGATCAAACCAAATATTGAGAAGCGTCAGAAGTGTCTATTGCCACACAAGTTTGTTACTGTCTTTCTATTGCTTTCTCAGTGAAAGTCATTCAAGCCACTTCATAAGCCTACCATGCAGTGCAAATGGGAAACAGAAGGTCAAATAAGAAATTTATCCTCCAGGAAGTCTTTACGTGCATCCTAAGGAAAGAGTCCAAGAAAGCCTAATTGTGCCTGAAAGCATAATGGCCTAACTTTATCCCCAGCTAAAGTCGTACATAAAGTTTCCTTTAAATTTCTCAGATCATAAAGCTAGCTAAGGTGAAAATTGTCCATGGCCAATTTAGAAAATATTTTGACTTTGAATTTAAAGGATACTGGCTTCCTTCACCTGAAAATGCAAAGATATGTATTACATACTACCTATGCAATACTTCAGGTGTACATAAATGATTACCAGACACTTCTTGTGGAACAAATACGTGGTGAAAAGGAAATGCGAACAGTCCAGTAAAAATAATCTTGCTTTTTGGATGTGGTGTGTAAATGGTTTTCCTTCTCAAGTTAGTTTAATGTATCATGCATATAGTTTTATTCTGCAGCTTCAGTCCAATTAACGTTGCATGTACAATGTCAGAAATAACTGCCACCAAGGTACTTATTTGCTCTACTAAAGAAAAGCTTATAAGCATAAAACGTAAATTAGATTCTATTCTTCTTTCTTAATATTTGAAAGGCCTATCACTTGCTGCCAGTCACAGTCAATTCTATTTTGATGTTTATTATTGTCTTTAATAGTAAACCTAAAGAAGCAGTAAGCAAAGCTCCATAAATCAATAGGATATAGAAATGGAAATACAGACTTAAGATAAAAATCCGTGTTCTTGTCACTTTATACACCTGAGATTGACAATACATGAAGAATATAGTTCTCTATGAAAGTCATTTTGGATTAACTGTATGAAAATATTTTTAATTGCATACTGTTAAAACTGAAATTAAAACATAAACCCCCATTAGTACATGTGAAAAAAGTCAAACACTGCAATTTCAGAATATGAAATTACCTATTTTTCACAGTTTAGTGCACTAATAGTTAATGTTCCTCCAATAAACTAATGTTAATTAAGAAGGGGATGTTTTAATTACCATATGGCTGCCTGATAGAGTTGTAATCTACTATAATAGAATTCTGTAAGTATATAAATTTAAGCACGTTTATGCCCACTGATAAAATTATCATGTACTCAAAATTTGTTGATGCAGCTTGTGGTCTCACAATGACAGACTTTTGTTAGAGATGGGCTGAAAGAGTTCTCTTAAGGCAATGCAAGAACAGATTCTGTGCTTTCTTAGTCCTTTATATGGTACATCCTTACTAGGTGAAGAGATATAACCCAGTCGATATTGCACTGTAAATCTCCATCACTTAAGCAAACGTGACTCCATTTGGCACGTCCAGAAGTAACAGCATAGCGCTAGACAAAATCTGCAAAATTATTTAGGTATACAGGCTTCAGTTCTGCCATAGTTGGAAGGACTTAAGTAGTGTTTTATCAGATAGGCAGGATTTTTTGCTTTGGAAGGATGTTTTCAAGAATGTCAAAGGTCATAAAATTACTATGGTAACTTTCATTTTCTGAATAAAAGAAAACTTTCTATAGACTGTCTTTTGATTTATTATCTGAGAAGATCATTCTTTTATCTGCTCAAAGTATGTCTGCAGGCTTTTGATTATCATTTATTAGTATTTATTCAAATAATGCAAGTATACCTGTCTGATCATGGCTCAGCCCCAAATCTTTAGATTTTATAAATAAGGGCACAACACAGAAGCTAATGCCATGTAGAGCATACATAGGATGACAGGGTGATGAGAAATAAGTAGTTATGTTCTTTACTGTACAGACCTACAACCAATCCACATCTCACCCTATTATATGCCCTGGATTTATGCACAGATCACAAGAATGATGTGTTTAGCCATTTCAAGTAATCTATTGATCTTCCTGCTGTGGTCAAAAGGTAGCTATAAGATGACACCAGACCCTTAAGCATACTAATAAGCATGCAAATTTAGTTCCTGTTTCATCACCAACTCCTCTTTAAGAAACAGTTATCAGAGAAAAGGAGAGGATTTGCTTTTCTAACGTCTTTGCTAGCAGAGAGGAGATTCCTGGTTGTAAATTGCAGAATATTTGGCACCAGGATGGAGATCCTAGAAGGAATGGCTTTATTGTAAGGGAATTTCAGAGTTTTTCCAGGCACCCGACTCTGATGTAAAGGCCTTTCTGAACATGAATGTTTAAGGCGAGTCCTACCTGGGATTTGTCACTTGGCTTGACAGAATGCATAGCATGAAAAACAAACCAAAAAGACCCAACTGGTAAATGCAAAAGGGGTGGAATCAAACCATATTCTTGGTGCCACTTAGATTCAAAATAATTTGCACTAAAGAATTCCCATGGGATTGGTGACATGTGATCCTAGGCAGGTTTTTAGGGCTGCCTATAAACCCTAAATAGTTCCTTCTTCTGGACTGGGTTCTGTTTCCTGTACTCATTTCCAGACTAGCAACAGTGTTTCCAAATTCTTTTCAATACTTTTATTTAACAGATCCGCAAATATTTCACATTTACCTAATGTCTCAGGTTGCCAATAATTTCCCTCCTCCTTCCCATGTTCTTTCTTCATACTAAATATCTGATTTTTCCTTATTGTCAGTATTGTTAAGCTGGTTTACATTTCAGATGAAAGCCCATATGACCTGTAACAAAAGTGCTGTGCTTCACTTATTTTTCATATGTTCCTAAGGATAACAAACATATTTGAGAGTTAGGTCATATTGATTCATTGTAGCTGTGACTGAAATAATTTGCAAACTGCTCTCATCTTCTGTTTGCCTATCATCTTTTCCTAGTCTGCCTATCAACCTTACACTAATTTTTTTCTTGTTGAACATTTTATCATTTTTTTATTAATTCTTCTTTTTTTCCTTGCCCATTAGTATTTCCCTTCAGCTATGTTGTTCTCAGTGACTTGTTTTTCTTTCCCAGTCTTGGAAACCCAAACCTGTTGTAACCATATCAACATACTGAGTTTTGATGGTCTGAGTCACTACATGTGCTTTTCTGATAATCCAAGTCATACCTATATCAAAATCTTGTTTAGGAGCTGAAGGAGTGCCTGAAATACAAGCAGTCCAGATTCCTTTGTTCCTTTTCAGGTGCTCTCCTCAAATCAATGGATGGTATGAATTCCTGTACTACTTACAAGGAACACTGGGAAACATATAGTACTTTCACAGTCTTTGGACATAAACTGTCAGGAAGGGTCCCTCTGATAGACTCTGCAGTACTGGACCATGAGGGTATGGCTGTGATGTGGGTCTCAGGACTTTCAGAAACCCTGAAAGATACTTATGATTTGACAATTATCCCTGCACATAGTTTTTCTGTGACACTAGATCTGGTGGATTTGGTCACTAAAGCCTCTGCTGCACCTAATTTCATGTTCTCTTGGTGTGAAAACTCAGGACATTTGGTGAATCTGTCTGTGTCACCAGCAAATTGCTAGTCTCTGTCTCTCAGAAATGGCCAAGCATCTCCTGTGCAGCAGCTACCCATGAACTTTTGCTGCAAAGTGTCTTTCCCTCTCTTAGTTGCCTTTCTGCAGAATGTGAAGATCACATTTCCTTCAACAATGTGCTGTATCCCACCTGCATTTCTTCTTCCTTAGCTAAGATTTTTATGAGCTTCAAATGCTCCATAGTTTTGGCATCTTAACAACCATGATACTTATTTTTCTGTGCATCTGATACCACCAACCTCCTTCCAATCAGACTTCCACTCTCCCCCTTCATATCCTTACTAGCTTTATTTTATATATGTTTCTGTTAAACTCAAATTAGTCCAGCACTGGGTAATGATTTTTCCATGATAGATTAGGAGGGGCATAATATTTTGGCAAGACTCTCTCTGCCTATTGAGGTTTCATTCCCACACCAGTGTGACTTAACCTTCCTCCCACCTGTCTGGCAGCCTCCAGGGCCATTCCTGCAGCTTCTCTCACTGCGCCAATGGGGAAACAGGGAACATTTGCACCACTGCAAATTATGTAAAAAGAAGAAACAGTCTTCTCTTCCCATAAAGTAATCCGGTAATCCTGACCTTGATCCTAACAGGATTTCTGGCAGTTACCCTTTTTGTCAAGCAGTAGGTGATCCTTCCTCAGACATTAGCCTGAACAGCTATTAATGCCAGGGTTATTTCAGTAAGCTACAAAATATGGCAGATATTCTTCCTATGCTAAGTGCAGAGAAGACAACACGGCCACATTCGTGGAGGTGCAAATTGATGTTGTTCCATTAAAACCAGTAGACCTACACCCCTGTACTTTGGTTCCTCAACTGGGGGATTTGCAGTGTAAAGTTTAGACGTGTAATAACATACCAAAAGCTATTTCAGACACTATTCAGGTTGCATGGAAAAGCACTTCAAAACTCAGAAAAAAAGGCTTTCTTTTTCAGTTCCTTCATTCTCTTCTTCCTCAAAAATAAAAATTGTTCACCCAAAGTCTGCATAACAAAGTCATAATGCTCCAGTTTTTGTAGCCACAGAATTGAATAAATTTAGCACAAGGTAACTCATAAGCTGGTGTTTACAACAGATTACTTCCATGAAGCTTTCCAGTGTCAAGTTGGTTTTAGTGTTATCAGTAGTCACTTTGACTTGTTTCAGTAACCACTTTGACATGTTTAATGGTTTCACTGGCAGATCTGATTACGATTGTTGATGACAAACATGGAAAAAGACTTTGAAATATAGCCAAGACTGAAATTAGATTCCTTTTTCTCATCTATTTTAGTGAATCTAAAAAATATTAAAAAGCTCACTTCTCTCAAAGTTAGCTTTTCGTGAAACCTCTTCTGCTTCCTATAAATTGTCATTTCCTCATAAATTATCTGTACTAACTGCTGACACAAGTTACAGACACCCTTGCAAAATTAAACTGACACTTTTAACTGGGTTAAATAATTATGAAAGATTTTTGGAAACTTAGAAAACTTAGAATCACTTAGAAAACACAAATCTACAAATTTACAATAAACCAAAATACTGTGTGGATTTACTCATTGCTCCGCATTAATATGAACAGTAATCTCATTACTGAACTAAGAATTTGATTATCAGGCCACAGTACACCTACTCTGTCTTTGAAATACCAATCAACTACTGCAGTTTAGTATCTACAAATATTGTAAGCTTACTGCCTTAATATAAAATTTTATTATGTTTTAAAAGTCATTTAAATACCTCAAATTATAATCTCTCCCAGGATGGCATTTTTAAGTTCAGTTACAAAAGGGAGTATTTACAGTCTGTTCAATCCATTAAAGCATTATATGATTTCCTGAGATGGAAATAATAGGGAAATTCTTGTTCACACATGTGCTTCTCTCTACTAATAAAGTTATCTGAAACTGAAACAGGTTTAGGTCACTTTGCACTGTGATCTGTTAACAGGGATACACGGACCACCACAAAGTTCTCCAGGAGCAAGAATTCACAGCAATAGGTTGCACTGAAAGACATGAGTCTTGCTTTGTCATTCGCAATATACAAGTCTTATGTAAAAACTGCAGAATATAAAATCTGACAGCTAACTAATTTATAGGCTGGACTGGGGACCATTTTATCTGTTCTGTAAAATTGCTGTTAGCCTCCCTTTCTCTCTTACCCTTTCCACCCATTCCGCCAACATAAGAAATGCGAGTCCTGAAAATGTTATAAACTGAAAAAAAGTTTGCACAAGGTCAATGAAGGTATTTTTCTCTTCCTTCTTCCCTCCTTTTTATTTTTGCAGCACTAAGCTCAGACTTGAATGATTTTTCTACAAGAAAAATATAGGAGTTACATTCATATATTGTCAAAATGTGAAGTCTCAGCTGTGTCTGAACTTCTTCACACTGGGAAATTAGCTAAAACCAACTGTCTTGCATGCCATTAATTTTAAAATATCAGCATTATCTAAGAAGATAACTCTGACAAGACATTTCTGCAGGTCAGCTACACACATATCTGAGGAAGAAGCTTTCCCCTAATTCCACCCAGATGAGAAAGCACAATGCAGCAATTGGTTATGTGCCAAGACATTCAAGCTCGGGTGTGGGTGCGGGGACAGAGCCTGGGGAACTGGGAGCTGTGCAACTGGGAGTGCTAAAGAGGAAAGGTGAGGATGAGCTCTAGGAGTTGAGTCCTCACTGGGAAAAGTGGTGAGAGATGTCAGGCAAGTGCTTGAGATTGCATCCCATGAAAACACCACAATTTGATTTTCTGGAATAAATTAGGATCTCGTCTCCAAATTATCTCTAATGCCTTACAATATGATTTCATCCTCACACACTAATTTCATGTTAATGCAACTTTTGTTCCTTTCGGCTCAGTTATACTGGTGCAAACATGGAGTAAAACGTTACCTGATGAGTTGCCTGTCCCAGTGTCCATCTTCTGGGCTACAGTAACTAACAAGGGCTGAGGAAGCTGGCAGAGGGTTTCACTCTCCTATTGGTAAACCAACATTATTATTAAAAGAAAAGAGATGGGGGGAGGAAGGGGGCAAGGCGAGATAAATATATGGGATAAAACAAAATTTTAAAAGAGCTACTCTGACTGCCTTCTCCCCTCTTGCAGCATAAAAATAATCTTACTTTTATCCTATTTTAAATATTAGTTTTATCAATGCTGGGCAAAGGTGAATTCTAGCTGGCAAAAAATATTGTATGCATACTTTTGGTTTTGATCAGACATTCCTGACTTCAGTTAAGATGTTAAATAACACAGTACTGAATTTCACAGGATGATGTACTGAAATAACAGACCCTGGAGAACAAGAGCTAAAGAGACTTCTAAGAACCAATATGGAATGGTTTTAACAGGAGGTTTGTGGTGACACATACTACAAAAAATTGCTTAATAAATCAGAAGACAATATAGCTTTTAAAAAAATAACATTGCTATCTATTCCAGAAAATCCTCTCCTTAGGCAAGGAAGTTTCAATCAGATATTAACTTGAAATCTCCTTTGAATGGAGATTTTCTCTTTGATTTTTATTTCTAAATAGTCTGGTTGTCTTCAGAGAAGTTTGTATATATCAGAGCTAAGATATCTGTGCTCTGGAAAAAGGTGACTGGTGGTGTTTCTCCCTTTTTCCTCAGAACCCAAGGCTTCTTTTGGGGTTAAAGAGAGAGACCAAGAAAACTTGTTTATAAACCATTTTCCATCTGATTACAACCTTCATCCATTTTAGTCATGGCATACATATCTCTCTCCCCTTCCAGGCAATGTTTTAACTTGTTGCCTTAGCTATAGTGTGAGCTCCTTTTCAAACCACCCAGATGGTCCGTTCACTTTCATATCTCGGATGGTGTGACTGAACTCAAAGTGTTAGCTGTCTTTCTCAAGGTTAGAAGTGGACTTGCCTTGACAACTAACTTTCTGAAATTTGTGCTGGCTAGTTAGCAAGCCAAGTGCCAAGAGTAGAGCACAGCAACTCCCTGATCCAGAAAGATGTGATCATTTCAGACTCCCTATGAGATTATCCACCTGCATATGCCGAAATGACAGAGCAGAAGTAAACAACCAGCTCAAGCAGAGTGACAGGTAAGACAGCTCCTCTCTGCACCACTTGGCTATATCAAACAGGGAAGGCGCACATAGAAAACCCGCTAGTACTCCACATTTACCTTGGTGGAGGGGAGAAATGGGGATGGGACTCTGCTGCCAACCCCACCACTGTGGGAGAGGGAAGGGAGCCTGAGAAGGCAGAACTGTTGCAAAGGAGAGGTAGAGGTTATTGTGGTGACAAGCAGGTTTGGGAGTGCAGCAGTACCAAAATCACTATGCTTTCTTTACTTGAGATGATTAACACTACAGGTTGTTTTCCATATTCACCAGGTATAAGGGTTTATGAAGATATTTAAAAATTTAGATAGAGATCAATAACATGGTATGTACAGTCCTTAATCCTGATGAGAGCCTTTGAGACATTCTTTCTGACGTACTGAAGTTAGCTATACTCAGTACATTCAGCTGGCCTCAGGAATAATGGGCCCTGTTAAAGTTCTCTCTCTAGATAGATAGATTAGATGCACCCAGAGGTAACTAGGCTGGACCAAAACTAGGACATCTGTTAAACTAAATTTTCATGCAGTTTGAGCATTCTCTCTAAGAGAGTCAAAACAGAGGTGGGAAAAAAGAGACAAATATACTAGCAGTGACCAGCAAGAAACTCTGCAGCTGTATTTTATAAGCCTCACTAATTACATAAACAGTAATTCATACATAGGTCTTTGTATGATGAAGGTCATACTTAAAAAAAAAAAAATCGATATAGGTGCTACCAGACCTCAGTACCTACCAAGCAAGAGTAAATACCGGAAAGAAATTAAAAAAAAAAAAAAAAAAAAAAAATCAAAAGACTAAGAAAATAATAAATTCAGTAATCTTTCAATTTACTTTTCTGTTTAAGAACAGAGTTCCTACTTTCAATCTTTTCTTTATAAATATGAAGGCTAGAAACTTACTTTCTTTACTGAAAGCTACGATTCTTGTTCAACTGCATGACTAAAGGAGCTGAGGCTTAAAGGGAGAGAATTCAGCCTTCTCAAGGCACATGATAACATCAGAAACCTGAGATAGTTCAAGAGGATTATTCAGACTCTATGATACCGATGTGTAACAGGCATAACATTTTACTAGCATGTCTGTCTGTTGCTTTTCAACTTTAGGACAAAATGAAGGAGTTGGGTTTTTTCTTTCTATGTGAAAGATTAAGATATTTTCATCTTTTCCAACATATATTTTGTCCTATTACAGTAACAATATAACTCGAGTTGTGGGTCAGCCAATATCCTGTCATATTCAGCTAGCAATTCTAAAATAACACTACCTGTCTTTAACCTGAGCTTTCTTTTTTAATGTTTCTTGACCAAACAGACTAATGGCAAGAACAGGTCTTGAAATCTGTCCTGCAGCAAAACTGGAATAGCTAACAAAAGATTAAGTTTAGGCCATACACATATCCATTTAAAAATTGGGAATGTGCCATCTTTCTCAGCATCTATACAGTATAAATCACCATGATATTCAAATACATATTACAATGTCTGGCAGGATTTTGCATGAATTCCCATGAGACCTGGCGAAGGGCTAGCATATTTAGAATTCCTTGAAATGTTGAATGAGGAGGTATTAATTATGGTCAATTTATCTTGATGATGTTCTATCAGCATATTGTTTCTTCAAATAATACATTAAATCAGAGAAAATTTTACTAGTCCTTCTATAGTTAGTCACACTAAAAAGCCACAACTGAAATAATATCTTTCTGTATTTCTGGGCAAAAATCTCATTTAGAATAATGTGTTTTCTGAGAAGTTAGTATTCTGGTTGAATTAGTTGTGAATAGTTTCTCACCTCTGAATGCACAAGGAAAGAAGTAGGTAGAGAGGCACTGTTGCTCCTCATTTTGACTGCCAAATGATCTCTGATTGTCTATTATCAATCATATGTAAGGAAAGCTGAAAATGGACTTCACTAGTTCAAAACTTCTATTGCTTATTAAACTGCTATTCATAAAGTTTCCTAAGAGCTTCTCCCTATCCTCTCCAACCTAGATTTTTTTTAATGTAAAAAAAGAAAGGAAAAAAAAAAAAAAAAAGAAGAAAGATTGTAAGGTGGAAACTATTTAGCAAAATTAGGAAAACCTGAAAGGACCTGACTGAAGGAATTTAATCCTTTTCTGTAAAGTGAATTTTGCAGGTGTCCCACCTCTACTGCAATGAAACTTGGATGTTAATGAATGCAAATAGCTTAGCAGGTGTTTGAGTTTCTCTGTTTTGAACTCCATCACTGATGAGGATTTATTTTGTTCCTAATGACATATTTGTATGTTTTCCGAGGCTAAAAGTATTTGAAAATACACCTGCTGATGCTAGTTTGATTGGGCTGATTTGATTGCTGTGGAGCTGGGTTAGTTTTGGTAGACTTTCATAGACTTAATAGGACTCTCAATCTTTTTGTTGGAGTCCATGAAATGCGACAGTAGTCCACAGTTGCTGAAACAGAATCTTTCCATCAGTTTCAATAGGCTTTGAATTAGGTTCAAAAGCTGGTATTTGCTATCTAGAAGCAGCAGTAGTATTTTACATACTAGGAAGGAGTTGCCATACCAGCTGCAGAAGGTCAATTCTGCAAGTGAAGAAGCAACAGCTCTAATGAGGACTCTTCAGTGTCCCTACACAACTGGGACAGTGCTACAAGGCACAAAGGTTTAATTTTGATTGAACTGTTACTCTTTAACTGAAATTTGCAGAAATGGAAAGTGTCTCAAGATAATTCCCTACCTTATCGTTACGAGCTATTTGAAGACAAATCACTATTTTCTGACATTAGGTCTCCCTGTTGGATCACTAGTGGTAAATGGCTAGAAATGTGGAACTCTCTAAAGGGATTTTTAACTATGCAAGGTGCATACAGAAGGGCAGCACAGACACTGATCAACTGCACTAGTAATTCTACAAACAGGCAGAAACTAAATGTACTGCAGGAAACCAAGGATGGAGGGGGGAAAAGCCATGACAGGGGAGTTACATAGAGCAAAGGACTCTTTGAAGTCAGTGTTCCCTAAGGAAAGGAAAACATAGGTGAAAAGAACCTCTTTAATTTTTATGTTAGGAATCCCTGAAGCTTGCAAGCCACATCCATCACCTGTTCTAACAGGAATACCAAAAGAGTCTCTCAGTGTCAGAACATACCCAGAAGAGTGGTTTTGTCCCTATGGACAAAAAATTATATGCAACCTACTTATACCAAGAACCTTAATAACAATATGACACTTACAGCAAATGTTCTTCATGAGTTTAGTTTCTTCTTGGGGCAGAAATTCCCTAGAGAACTGATCAGGAATTTTCTTTGAGTGTGGTTGTAAAAAATTATTAGAGTTTATCTATAAATTATTGTTTTATTTCCCTTTACTGTTTGTTTGTTTGTCCTGTATGCTAAATAATGAAGCCTGTCTTCTGACAATGGGCAGCAACAACTCAAAAGTAGATAGTGCAATAAAAGCAGCCATAATTGGAAAAGTCTGGCCAAAATAACAATTCATCCTAATCCAGATGATGGGAAGCATGAAATTTCTAGAAGTTTTTGTCTGCATCAAGCATTCTGCTTATCTATTGTTTATACTGCTGCATTGGATGACTGTTTTCCTAAAGGATGTAATGAATATGAAATAACACTTTCTGTTTAGTTTTCCTATTTACAGAAAATATTTCTGGTAAAATTGTACCTTTTGGGATTCATTAATATTTTTAAAAGAGCAGAGCCCTTCCCTGAATTCTCTCAAGTAACTGCAATGCCTCTGCAACAGCAAACACAGTAATTGGATACTTTTATTAGCAGAAGAATACAGACCAAATATTTTTGTTATACAACCTAGCTAGTTGCAGCGGAGACAGTGATGACAACACTGAGACTGTGATTATCGGGTTACAGCTCAGAGATGAATCCTCACAAAAACATTTGGAGATGTAAAAAGAACACCCTGAGCTGCAGAAAAGAGAAGGACTGAGAAGAAGGTTGCTGGAGATAAAATACCTGGTTCTTCTGGTCAGCAGAGAGTCTTCAGGTTGTGTGGAATAAAAAGCTGTTTTCCCAACCATTGTGGAATTGCTTTGCCTCTCTACACAGTCTCTTGGAGCTTTCTCTGCAGAAGCTGGTGCTGCTCATGTGCTCTCAGGAGGCAACATGCTCTGTTAGTTGAGACAGCACAGCAGCTCTCTTCTCGGGTCAGAAGTATTTCAAGTCTGGCTTCCTGCTAAATGTATTTCTAGTCTACCATACTTGGGTAATGGATTTCATTTGAAATAAAGTTCATTCAATTTCTTTCCAGTTTATCCTTTTATATGTGCTGATTTTTACAAAAGAAAGTTGCTGGACAATAGCTATTGATCTGTGGTGGTCTTCTTGGTAGCTGGAATGAGGCAGCTGGTTACTCACAGCTGCTACAGCCCACTGTGATGACAGGCTCCTTTTTTCCCCAGAGTGTGTGAATGTGAACTATTCTTTAACTGGTAGATTAATTTTACATTAAATTACAGCCTCAGTCCCCATAATGACTGTGATCTTAATAATTTAGCGAGACACTCAGAATCCATCTGATGAAAATGTGCCCCAAAGGAAAGATGGGTTTAACCCCATATCCTTCTAATCTGAGATAGTAAAGATTAAAATACCTAGCAGGTCAGCACCAATGCGGAATCCTGCCATGCCTTCTTGGCAACTTGAGCCTACCCTTCTCACTTTGTTACTATATAGCTTACCCAATCAGACATGTATATACATCTTCAGTAAGAAACTCTTAAACTGCCTAGAATAGATTTGTATATTTATACAAATATCTTCATAAAACTTTAAAAGTTTTGGAACTCTGTTATTCAAACTGTCAAACTACTAGAGTGTCCCTGACACACACTTGATCTGAACCTAGTAGCATTTTCCCAAACAATTCCCTAGCCACAATTTAGGAATTAGGAGGAGCTACAGACAGTTTGCTAAGAACTGTTCTTCTCTGGCAGGCAAGAGGACTTAATAATGTGGACATGGGCTCTCTGAGGCACATGGCCAGGGCTGGAGATTGGTTTCAGACATACTTTAATTTACAGATATGGTTACAGCCAAAAAGAATAAGAAATGTTATTCTGAATACGGATACTGTGGAATGGCTGTTTCTATGGCAAGCTCACACTCCAGATGATGAGTCTCCGAGGTCTACCAAACTGTTTCTCTCTTTCGTACTTCTCTTACCTTGTTGTTCAGCATTGACCTGTCTCCCAGGTGATCTATCCTCTTTCTTCCTCTTACTTCTACTGTCTTACTCAAATTTCCTCATAGGTTTTTCAAACTCTCATTTCCAGGTTCTACGTTCCTCAAAAATCAGCCCTGATTTTTCTTGCCCATTTCTATCATTTTGCCATTTCTCTCCTTCCTGTTCATTCTAGAATCCTTAATTATACTACAAAATACAACAATTTTCTCCCTTTCATCTGTTTTGGGTGCCTTCCAATCTGGCCTTCTGTGTTTCCACAGTGATACCATTCTCACTAGTGTTGCTAATGACAAATCCATTTCCAAAAACCTGCCACTTCTTTGTCCTCAAGGTCTCCACATAACAATCCTTATAATCTCCATCCTTACGGCCAAACATCGCATTCAGGCCCTTACGCATGCTGCCTTGATTAGTAAAGGATTCTCCAAAATGCAGTCATTACCTTTGTCAGCCCACATAAATCACTGGTTTTGATTTCATCTCCATTGTCTGCATGTTTGAATGTTAACTCCCCTCATCAGCTCTGTCCACTGGCTTCCTGTCCAAAACTTTTTTGACCTTGAGAACACCCTCAAACTCAAGGACACTCTGTGTCCTCTTCAGGCAGCCACCCTTTGTCATTAGCCTCCCCTGCTCCACTGTCTTGTCAGCCTGCTTCCTCCTTCTGCAGCTTCTCTCTACTTCTTGTCTCATTGGCCTCCTCTACAAGTTATGAGTGTTTTGATTTTATTGGCAAACTCAGCATCTCACCCACACATACCGCATTTTAAAGGCTTGCCTGTGGCCTGTAGTAAATTAAGATGAATTTTCTTTCTTTTTTTTCCCCTACCTTCAGTCTTTGTTTCTGCTTTGTCCTTTAACAAAAGGTAATTACAGATTTTTGTGCATAAATTCACTGAGTGCAATGCTGAGTGGCTCAGCATTGATCACCACACCACTACCTGGCAAAATGCCACTATTTGGTATCCAAATTAAAGTAGTCATAATTTTTTTTAAAGTAGTCAAAGAGTTGCTGACATATCTTTTAATTTAAGTGGCAATAATGTATCTTTTTTCATTATACTACTTGGAAACTTCCAAGTAAGAACATCATGGTGTGACAACTTTGGAAATGACTATGCACAAAGCAGGACGTCTATCTAATACTACACGAATAAGCAAACTATACTTAGTAAATGAATAAGTGAACTATGAAGTGAATAAGGAAACTACGCTCTGATACTACACCGAATAAGCAAATTCTGTCATCATTATAGGGCCTATTTTTACGTTCTTGATTTTATCTCTGTCTTTAATTCTGACAGTTGTCACAGAGTCAATAGTAGAAGGACATTGAATTTTTAGCGCTCTCCATTTCAAAGGAGCAATCTTGGAAAATGTGAGATGGGTGCTTCTCAGGGAGAGCCAGCTTTTCAGGTCTCTATACTATGTATGTGCTCATAAGCTAGGAAGAGTCCTCTTGAAAAAGCAGAAGCAGTCTGCCATGACTCTAAAGAGAGAGAAAACTGAAAGTCTGTGAAAGGGGATGTGGTGATTTAGCTGGTGACCATTTTCACAGCTCAAGAACTTCAGTTTCAAGAATCTGATCACATAGGGGAGCCATGCCTACCTGGCTACAGCAGACATGTCCATTTTTATTTCTAATGACTGTCTGCCTTTAGGCTTTATGTGCGAAGAACAATGGAGTCTTCATTAACCCCTGTGAAAACACCAGAAGTATTCACCCTCAGCATCAAAGCTCGGATTGTATCAGGCTGGGATACATACTCAGACTGCACATATACACCATAATGATCAGTGAGAGGTAGGATCAGTGTTACCATCAAGGCTAGGCTTTGGGAAGGGAGGTTTGGCAGGATCTGCTTCTTGAAATGTCTGTGAGTGCTAAAATAGGAGTGATGTCTAGAGCCTGCTTAGATGCAGCTGCTTTGTGTATGTCAGATCTAACACAGATCTTTGGAGTTTATCCAGGCAGGGGAAACCCTGCTAGAACTGTGATGCAAAGGTTTTGTTTAGAAAAAAAACAATGTAGCCTATGATCAGAGATGAAGCCATAGCTGTTTCTATGCTTAAATGATATATCAAAGCAAAATATTTGTAATATGCAGATTGACATAAAACATTGAAAAGAAGTCTGAACTAATAACTCTGCATCCATTTGTAAAGACAAAAAAATGGCAAAGCAGCATGAAAGAATTAAAATCTGACTACTGTAAGAGAAGACAGCAAGCAGTTGGAAAGAACTTAGGCAGGAAACAGTCTCATCCCTGATGACAGAATTGGTTAAATATTTAATGATCACTGGATTTACGTGACATGAGTAATTCTGAACATGGGGTTCACAGCCTAGGTCATTGCGTATACCCAGGTGCCTTACATTAGGACGTTACAAAGCTGAATTTCACAATACTGAGGTCCTTTCTTTTTTTTGTACCAAACACAAGCTGAGGAGTCATTTATGTGATGTGGCCCTGCATACCTGGAATTTTGGAATACAGATATAATCAAAAGAAGGTATTTAACAGGATGCACAAAACTCATTATTGGTTTAATACCATTGTTATCAGTGGAGAAACATTATAAACATAACACCTGAGGAAAATGCTTTTAGTGTACAGTAATTCCATCTACCTACATGCCTTTTTGTACTGCATCATACATTCTGCTATATGGCTCTTGTATCTCCATTGTAAAGCAAATAAATTCCTAAATTGTGCCCTCTCAGACTTCCCTGACTCCATGCCAGTGGTAAAAAATAACTGCTTTGCATAGAAGCTGAAGTAATATTGGAAATGACATGGAAAAAACAGGAATGTTTCTAGCTGGTAAGTTGTCTGAAGAGTGAACTGGTGGCACTGTTTTTGTAGCGTGAATACATGTCAGCAATCTTTAATTCTAATAAATCTCAGAAAGATTTATGTGGCACAGAGTACACATGGTTGTATGGAATGGCTCTTTACTATTGTTGTGGCATAAAGACCTTTTCTTCTTAGGCAACAATGAGGACTTACAAAGCATGCAGACTTTTAAAAAGTGAGTCCAAATACCATTATGCTTATGACCCAGACATAATTGCAGTCTGAAGTTATCTATAAGGTAAGAGATGAATATCCATGACTTCTTTTCCTCAGTTCTCCTTTTGCTTTTCTGTGTCTGCTCTCTCTTACCAAATGCTGAGAAGACATCCTACATCCTGTCATCTTTAAAGAAGCCAAGATCCCTGTGGTTAAACAGCACTAGGTTTTTTCTTCTATCCACAAATTGTTTTCACAAGTTGATAATTAAGGGCATGAATAGACAAAATGAGTTAGTATTTACAGCAGGTTTATATACAGGTTTAGTGGCCAAACCAAGTTTGACATTACCAGAGCAATTTATCTTTGGCTGCAATCACACTTAACAGGCAGATTTTCTGTGAAACTAGGCTAAAAATACTCATTGGCTATTTCACAAGACCATGAGACATTCTTCTTCCCCACTCCCCAAGCAGCCTCATAAATTCTATAATTTTCTGGACAGCAAGGAAGGCTATGACAATGGTCCTGAATTCAAATACTGTAGTAGGAGCTTTATAAGACAGTTTGCTTTCTTTCAGTGTTACACATGATGGGGTAGGCCTCCCACTGAGGACACTCATGGTGGGTCAAACAGCCTTACCAAACTAGAAAACAGATTACATAGCCTACTTCAAGCCCCTGTGCAGATCAACTTTACCTAAAACGTTTCTTTTGTCTGAACAATACTTAACTATTCTAGGTAAGCCATTTCTGAGCTTGACCATCCTTGTAGTTAGAAAGGTTGGGGTGGGATTTCCCTTGCAGTTCACTTTTCCTGCCATTTAAGCTCCATTATTTCTTGTCTTAAATACTGTCCCTTTGTTTTATGGAGTGATCCTGATATGTGGTGTCTCCTATGCTGCCCCATGCTTCTAGCAGTATTAAGGAGTTGTCCTCTTTCGAAAAACTATCAGTAAGTGTATCGGTTTAAGGTACTCAGTCTAATTCCATGCACCGTTCCACAGTCTGGCCAGTGACTGTGGGCCTGTCATGTCCCTCGTGGGCTGGCAGTGTTTTCCTTGGCACCTAGTGCCAAAGCACTTGCAATTTTCATGCTGCCATGTGCCTGCAATTCCCAGTGCTGCAAAGTCAGCATACTTTCCTTCATCCTGGGGCCACAGGGCCATGTCACAGGCTGAAATCCTACTGTAGGGCAAGACAAGGAGGGAGACAGGTAGCAGAGTGCAGTACTATTGACCATGCACGTTCTCGGGGCTCTACTGCTGCATGGAGCAAAACTATCTAAACACAAAGAAAATATCTTCCCTTCCCCAGGGAGAGCGCATGTGTCTCAAGCAGTGCAGAAACTGACCCTGAGGTCCTGACACCATCCAGAGCAACTCCCCCTTCCCTGCATGGATTCTGCTCAGGATCATGCCTCGCTGGGGCACGGTCTGCTATGAAAATTGTGTCTCTGTTTCTTAGATTTACACATGTCAGAGAGAGATTTCTCAGTTCCTCCCCTAACAGCTGCAGTGCAAATATTCAATCCTGTCTGCACTGATTAAGAAAGCTATGTTGATATTTAATAAGCAGAAAAGCAAATATCTATGTCATTTTGGCCTATAGTTTGGGCAATTGCAATGGACAAGAGTTAAGCTAGGTAATGCATAAAGCTGTCAGGAGGAGGAGAACACTTTGCTTCTCTGTGAGAGGTCTGCGGAGTTACGAGGGGACTGTTTGGTTTAGCTTTGCAGTGGACAGAAAAGGGGATAGACAGAGATTCAAATTTCCAAGGCACAGGCAGATGATACATGTACACTAGACAAGCAGCTAAAGATGCATTATGAGGAAAGCTATATGCTCATTTTTCTAAGCAGGTCTCATAACTGTGAGTGCCAGACCATGATTTAATGTGCACATACTCTCTTCTGCATATGCCTAACTATTTTGTATTCTTAAAGGTCCATTTGCATGCACAAATATGGGATTTGTATGCAGAACTTGAACATCCTTTTTTTTGCAGGGTTTCACAGTCAAACTATCACATTCTTGTTATGTATTTAATCTGTGCTTGCGTATCTGGTTATAAAAGGATACAATATCTCAAAATATCTGTAGCCAATACATTTTACATCAGAATAAACTAAGGGTGGCAAATAAGGCTTCTTTGTTGATCCTCCTTCAGTTATAGAAATTCCAGCATAAATACTGTTCCAAGAGAAAAGAAGTTTCCATCAATGATTTGAATACACCACATCCAAGTAATCAGAAAGTTATGAGAGCACATGAAAAACTGCAATTGAGACATTCTCCATTTGGGGGGAGATTCTACATTATAGTTTTTGCCATGCAAAAGAGCATAGAGTTTTGTCATTCATCATTCACAGTTCTAAACCTGCACAGTGCCAAACTTTTTCTCGCAACTTTCTGAGTTAGTGTCTTGAAACACAATGAAGCTGAGTGGTGCAATCCAGATATGGTGACAGCCAGGATATAAATCCATGGGTTTGAGCTAAGCATTCATCTTCTTGTCTCAAAGGAGATCCTTAAAGGTAGAATCACAGAAATTGTCATACCCGAGCAGCACAACACTATGTAATCCAATATAATTATGTCCATAAAGTACAACCTAAATTTCAGGGGAAGGGTTTGCAGCCTTTAAGAAATAACTACACACTCTTTGTTTGTAATATGGTAGGTGAACCTTCACCAGTAGATGGCTTAGGGCCTGCCCCAAATCTTATTCTCTTCTCCTTAGCGTAAATATGCTTGGGTTTAATTTCCATATTAATGTTTAATATTGGCCTAAATCTTTCCAAACTAGTGGTCTCCCTGATATTCACAGATCTTCTTCCCATAGGCAAATTGCTACTTGGAAGAAGTTATCTTTGAAGGATACTATCCTATTATTTTCTTTCTCTGTTAATCTGCTGGTTTGAGGTTAGCTAAATTTCCACTTTCAAAGACAGTTTATGTGTCTTGAATAATTTAATACTTAGTCATTTAAGCCACAATACCTTTTCTGTTTCCACCTTTGCTTAGAGAAAGGGTGCTTTCTTTGACACCATTAAGGTAAAGTAAATAGTTAATGGGAAGATAGTCTAGTCTTCATTTTTTAACTTTATATTTTGTTAACTAGTTTTCCATTATAAAGTTATTGATAAAATGTTAGTTTTGGCACACTATATCCACTGTGGAGGTTGTTTTAGGAACTGTGCTTTATAGGTTTTACTACTTGTTCAGCTGTGGTTACTTATTAATACAACTGCTACGTGTAGCCAGCTAGTCTTTATTGTTAATAATATTTTTTAGAGTTGGTTTTGATTTAATCTGTTCCACACAGAGTATTTAATACACTTTTATTGACAGTAAACTTGCAGCTTAATAATTCTATTCTGTTTGCATCTAAAGATTGGGAATATTTAAAATTTTTTTACAAATACTGCCAGATGGATGAATCTAATTAGCAGCTATGAACCAGGTTTACAACAGTGTTGAGTATCAAAGGTAGATGCCCCATAGCATTTACAAAATTTTATGACACTTCCCAATTTTCAAATAGAAAAGATGGTATCCAGCTTACTTAGGAGTCTGCAACTTACCTTATATGTCTCAATACATTTTGAAAATTTATTCACATACCCCACAAGATCCTATTTCTGTCCTTGCATAATATACTAGTGCATCAGTTGGTCCTGAACATGGCAGAACACCCTGACAAATGTGCATTTGGATATTTTTTACAGGATTGATTCTATCAATGTTTCTTCCATTGCTAAACACCCCAGTTCACCTTATTTCACTTTGCAGCTTCTCATATTGGCATTTAAATTTAGGTGCAAGTACAGGAAGATCACACTTTTTTCATCCCTTCAACATGAATTTTGTGATTAATAAATACAGTAAATTACTCCCAGGATGAGATTGATCTCTCATAACTTTGGGGTACCTACACCTCATTAGGTGTTTATGGTCCCTTTACTGTCAATAGAGTCCAGAAGGTGATGCATTTGACCATATATAGATGTTTGCTAGAGGGTGAGAAGAATGATATGTTATACTGCACTGACTGTTTAGACTAAATCCCCGCAAAAAATAATGGGATCTTAATACTTGTCTCATATGAAGACACCTAATGGTAGGAGAAATGAATCCCACCAAAAGTAAAAAAGACTTTTTCTTGGTAGAGATCTTGAAAAAAAGAGCTTCAAGCCAATTTTGGCTGGCACCTGTTAGACAATTTATTGGTGTCTTTGCTGTTCTTGGGCCTATTCAACAGATCTTGCAAGAATTTTCCCCCGTGAAAGATGATCTTATATTGATAAGATGTCACAAAAATGAAGCACAACAGGATTGCTTTTCTTATGGGTAAATGTTGTATTGCAAGGTCACAACCATAGCTTACAAAATACTTTTTTTTCTTTTTTTTAAGAACAAAGAGAAAAAGATAAATGTTACCTTCCTTAAAAGTATAAATAAGAACATCCCCCTACTACAACATGCATGAAAATTAGATCAGGTGTATTAGCAGTTTCTGAAGCACTGAAGGCTGTTGCTTTTTAGGCTAGAAAACTGATTTATCTAGAAGGAAGGTCAGCTGCCCAGGATAAAGGAACTTGTGCAACAGGGATTTGCGAAGCAGTTTGGAACAGAAGAACCCACTATTTCCCCTGTTCTTTTCTGAGCCCTATTGTCTACAGACAGATCAGGCCACACACACAGAAGTTGTGTGCTGAGGTGTTAGATACTTATCCCGTCTAACATAGGAGCCATGACAAAAAAAGTTCATGCATATCATATAGAACAAACAAAATATACAAGAAGGCAAATTAAAACTAGTCTCAAATGAAGACCATTTCTACTAAGCTGAGGGCAATAGTTTTTCTATCATTTCCTGGAGTGACAGAGTTTAAGTGTTAGACTGTATTATTTGCTTATTTCTGTGCAAAGGAAAACGGCTGTACTGTAAATACCTCATACACCATGGTTAAATTCTCTCTTTCATAGCTTTCATTCAGACAGGCAAGGAAGAAGCTATGTTTACAGTGGAGCAGCAGAAATGCCACCCTGCTTTCCTTTATCCAGTGACCACACATCCTTGGTTTCATCTCTGCAAAACATTAACCTGTTCATCATTACTACTGCTTTTGCAGCTAATGGTGAAGGCAGACCTTTTTTTCCCCAATAATCACAATCAGACATCAGTGAAAAAGCAGGCACTGTAGAAAATCCAAAGGAAATACCTTCATTTCTGTGCTACAGAAAAAATGTTTCAGAGTTCTTTGTATACTACACTGTTTACAGTTTTGAAAACTTTCATCTAGTTCAAAGATTACAGACACTGTGCCTAGAAGCACTAAACTTGCTTTCTGCCAGCACAGGATCTTATGAGTTTCCACTATTAGTCTTTCACTTTCTGTCTTGCCATTCAGTTACTATTCAATGAGACAGCTTTCTTATTGTCCCTTTATGGCTAATTTCTTTTTGAACATTTAATCAGATTCCCATTCAAAACTGTTCTGGAGACTGGAATACACCACGTCAACCATACCAACATTATCAGCATATCCAACAGCACCTTTAAAGAACTTCAGTAGTTTTGCTGATTCTTCACATTACATTGGATTTAGCCCTGAGTCTGCTAATTCTATGTATTACAGAGTCTAGCACTTGACCAGGCAAGTAGTTTTCTACAATTTTAAGTCTTCCCTAAAGCCATTTTAAAAAATTCCTTTCAGATTTGCCACTTTCCATTCCTGTAGTGTAAAACAGTTTAGCCATCAGTTAACAGCTTAGTGCCATCACATTAAAACGCCTTTGAGTAACTAAATGGATGCTAAGTGGTTCTTTGGTCCTGATAGTGATAACTACACATTTTGTGATTAGGTAATCATAAATGATTTTAAAAATGGTTTAAATGATATGTCTCAGAGATTCCCTCATAAACAGTGGTTCAGACTCAGAGCTCACCCAGGGCTCTTCCATAGTGACACTAACATAAATAATTTATTTCCTTTGTCTGCTACTGCTTTTTCTTTTCACAGATTTAACTCCTGGCCACTGTAACTGAGTGCCTTTTTTATAATTACATCCTGGACCAGATCTTGTCACTGATCAGGGCTTAAGCAAATTTATGTCCTTTACATTTCTGGCTAGATGGGTTTCCAAGAAGTCATCATTTCTACTGTCTAAACATGATATTTTTCTTGCTATAAAAGCAACTCATTCATGAAGACTGAAGCTTCCCATCCTATTATGTTTTCTGCTCTCTTTCAGCATGTTAGTCACTATGCTGGCCAATATTTCCAGTATACCATTACTACTCAGTAGACCATTACTACTCTTCCATTTAAAAATGATGGTGTTTTTCTTTATATATTCTGTGGTTCTTGTTGATGCTTTTAGCTATTTGTCTTATTTGGATCTAAACTTTTCTTAGCCAGAATATGTCAGGAATTGAGACAAGAAGTGTCATTCCTTGGCTAATGTACTCTCTCAATCCCATTTAGTCTGATTTTTTTTCTTTCATCTTCCCTAAATGTTTATTGCATCAGTAGCCCATTTAAAACCAAATATTATTGTTTACCAGTCTTCCTAGATTCCTAATATTGTCACAGAACTTTTATATTTAGTCTTGGGTTTGTTCTGTATTTTTTGGTGTGTGGTAGAATAGGACTTGACTTGTAGAAACTGCACTTGACCACTTTCCAACTAATTTTTTTTTTTTTTTTTAAGATCTGCCCTATATTTTTTGAACTATTCAGAACTTTTATATCTTCATCCCTACAGAATATGTCATCCCAAACTGAATGCTCTTCTTTTGTTTTTTATCTTCCCACAGTCCTCAATTCAAATAACTCCACTATCAATTTTTCAGTGTCACAAGCCTGCTTCCATTTTGGTTTAGATGGAGCTCGGAAGAAATGCTATTCCTTCTCTAATGTGTCCAGCTATACCTGCAATTCATAATCAGCATAAGCCCCTCTTCCATGCACTGTTTCCTCAACTAATTGTCAATGCCTCTCTGGTTGTTGGTGTTATATTGCAAGCATTTCAAACTATCCTCCAATTAAGTTCAATAGTCTATTACAGCTTAAACTAGAGAGTGTCTCCTCTTACCCCTATTTCATTAGCACTCATATAGGCCACAGCACAGGTTCCTACACAACTCTATTCTTGACGTGTTGTGCAGGCTGCTATCTCTGCTCCAGCAGTCATGTAACCAGACTGTCCACACAGCATATAACTATACTGCATGCATCCCTGACATAACAGTACCAGGGGTGTATATGTCTGGTAAGAGAAATCTCCCCTCTCCTCACAACACCAACCACTATAGACAACATCCTTGTATTGGAATCCCTGGCAATGAAGCGGTATTTTGGGGCCAGGAAAATGCAAGGCCATTGCTTGGTGTGGAAGTCTCACTGGCTTGAACAGTATAATCATAAAATCCCTGAGTCTTATCCATAAAAGCTGCTTGCCAATGGTAGTCATTTTATAAAACCAAAAAGGACAAAAAGTACAAGCTTCTTTAAATTTCTGTTGGGAAGTAGATAAATGTAACACCAAAATAAGAAGACAGAGTTGACAAGTATAATACTTTTCAGAAGCTTTTACAAAAAACTAAGATGACATTTTGACATAATAGCTAGGAGTACTTGCAGATTTTCTATAGTCCCCTTACTGTCCATCTTTGCTGTGCAGAATTTAACCTCACTCCATGACTTATTTTCAGTGGCTTATGTATAGTTTATATTTTTAAGAACTTTATTCACAAAATAAATGCTGACAAAATATGCTTCCACCCACAAAAATGTCATGCCTATAGACTTTGGGCTCAAACATACTGAAATAAATCATTTGTGGCATTTGGTGGGGGCTTTTTTTTTTAGGTTGTCCTTTGTCTCTCATTCCTTTCATGAAGGAAACTATTAAGTTTTGTTATCTAGTCATCTGTTTCTCTAAGATGGAATGCAAAAATGAGATATCAGGAATCCTAAGTCTGTAAGTCTTTAAAATTTTCTTAGTAGGAATCTACCATACTATCTGGGGAAAAAAACACCTTGATTTATAATTCAGCTAAAGACGTATGTGACTTTGCTTTAAAGCAGATATAATTTGCAGTTAAATAGAAAAAAAATTGTATTCTTCTTTTCATGATGTGTAGCTATTCATTTTATTGTCAACTGTTTATATACCATTCTACACAATAAGTTTAGTGATGAAATAAACTACTGACTAGATCAAGAGGTTCCATACCCAGATGCAGACAGGAAAACAGGGATAAAAGCCTGTGAAAATACAACTTTTTGAATTGTAGTAAGATGAAAAATTCAAGTACTGTGGGAAAATGAAGTCTACCTATAGAGGGATTTATTTTCCTAAAGAATCTAATCATTGTACATAGGCACACATACATATGCAGTTTGTGCAGCAGTTTGCGCAGCAGTTTGCGCGGAAGGGCGTGCAGGAAGGGCGCCTCTTTGAAGAAGGGATGTGCCACTGGCCAAGTGGAGAGGCTTGAAGTACACTTAAGACAACAAATGGGCACCATTCTGTGACCATCTGCACAGGTCAAGGGCATTCATCCTGCCTGACCCTCAAGACAGAATGGTGGGCACTCTTCTGGGAGCAAAAGCAGCAGTTCCAGCTGGGGAGTCTGCACTATCTCCCCCAGTGGTGGCCAATGCCTCCACCCAGACAGAGCTGCTGAAGGGAGAGGCTGCAGTGCAGACCTCAGACTGTAGGAAGTGCCTAGACATTTCTCCTGGGGCAGGGGCAAGTGGCAGACCTGTCTGAAAGCTTAGCCCAGGTAGAGGACCTCCTGCAGCAGGTGGCTGAGCTGCAGGAGGCAGTGAGAAGGCTGTGTAAGATCAGGGAGGCTGAGAAAGAGTTAGATAGCTGATTCCAAGCGCAGTCTGCAATGGACCCACAGCCAAACAGCCAAAAACTCCCCCACTGGCACACACAGAGGGGAGGGGGCCAATAATGCAGAAGAATGGGTGCTTGCAATGGCAAGGACCTGCAGGAGGAAGGGATTTCCCCCGAAGCCTGAGGTGCCCTTGCAAAACCGCTTCACCACTCTGCAGACTGAAGAGGAAAGACCTGTCACATCAGCAGAGACGCTGGAGCTGAGTAAGGCAGCCCGATCTGCTCCCCGTGTAACAACCAGTGCAACTAAGAAAAGGCAATGGGTGACAGTAGTAGGCAACTCTTCTGAGAGGTACGGAGGCACCCATCTGCCAACCTGACGCGCTGTCTAGAGAGATGTGCTGCTTACCAGGGGTTTGTGTCAGGCATGTCACCAAGAGACTACCAAGCCTTGTACAGCCCACTGACTATTATCCGCTGCTGTCATTTCACCTGGGCACCAGTGATACAGCCAGAAGCAGTCTGAGGAGTATCAAGAAGGATTACAGAGCCCTGGGAGCAGCCATAAGGGACTCTGGAGTGCAGGTAATTTTCTCCTCAATCCTCCTTCTCAAAGGGAAGGGGTTTGAAAGGGCCAGATGAATCCGGCAAATCAACAAATAGTTACGGGACTGGTGCCACAGCCAGGGGTTTGGCTACTTAGACCATGGGACTCACTTCGAGAAACCTGGTCCACTGGGGGCTGACGGGGTCCATCTGTCAGAGAAGGGGAACAGCATCTTCGGCCATAGGCTTGCCAAGCTGGTGAAGAGGGCTTCAAACTAAAGTTGTCAGGGAAGGGGAACCTCAATCCATCCCACTCCTACCAGTTTGATGCCAGCGCCAGCAAGAGATGCCCAGAGCCTGGAGAGGCATCACAGGTCGGCAGGAGAGCACCTGAAGAGCAGCACAAAGGAATTCCAGCCAGTAAGTCAGCTTCATTGGGGGCCCAACTTAAAAGCCTCTGTGCAAATGCACATAGCATGGGGAATAAACAAGAGGAGTTAGACATGTGCACACCTGTAGGGCTATGATCTTATCGGCATCACAGAGATGTGGTAGGATGGCTCCTATGACTGGAGTGTTGGAATGGAAGGATACAGGCTCTTTAGGAAGGACAGGCAGGGAAGGCAAGGAAGGGGTGTCGCCCTCTGTGTCAATGACCAGCTGGAGTGCGTGGAGTCTGCCTGGGGATGGATGAGGAGCTGAGCCTATGGGTCAGGATTAAAGGGAGGGCAGGGACAGGTGACATTATAGTGGGGGTCCGCTACAGGCCACCCGACCAGGAAGACCGAGCAGATGAGGCCCACTATAGACAGATAGGAGCATCCTCAAGTTCACAAGCCCTGGTCCTCATGAGGGACTTCAACCACCCCAGTATATATTGGAGGGACAACACAGTGGGGCATAAGCAATCCAGGAGGTTCCTTCTCCAAGTGATAGAGGAGCCAACGAGGAGAGGTGCTATGCTGGACCTTATTCTCACCAACTAGGAGGGGCTGGTGGGGAATGTGAAGCCGAAGGGCAGCCTTGGCTCCAGTGACCATGAAATGGTGGACTTCAAGATCCTTAGGGCAGCAAGGAGGGCTCACAGCAAGCTCACCACCCTGGATTTCAGGAGAGCAGACTTTGGCCTCTTCAGGGATCTGCTTTGTGGAGTACCATGGGATAAATCCCTGGAGGAAAGAGGGGTCAAAGAAAGTTGGTTAATATTCAAGGGTCACCTCCTTCAAGCTCAGCAGTGATGCATCCCAACAAAGAGGAAGTCAGGCAAAAATGCCAGGAGGCCTGCATGGATGAACAAGGAGCTCCTGGACAAACTCAAACACGAAAAGGAAGCCTACAGAGGGTGGAAGCAAGGACAGGTAGCCTGGGAGGAATACAGGGAAATTGTCCGAGCAGCCAGGGATCAGGTTAGGAAAGCTAAAGTCCTGACAAAATTAAATCTGGCCAGGGAGACCAAGGGCAACAAGAAATGCTTCTATAGGTACATCGGTGATTAAAGGAAGACTAGCGAAAATGCAGGCCCTCTCCTGAAGGAAATGGGAGACCTGGTTACTTGGGATATGGAGAAGGCTGAAGTGCTCAATGATTTTTTGCCTTAGTCTTCACCGGCAAGTGCTCCAGCCACACCACCCAAGTCACAGAAGGTGAAGGCAGGGACTGGGAGAATGAAGAACCGTCCACCATGGGAGAAGTTCAGGTTCAAGACCTTCTAAGGAACCTAAAGGTGTACACGTCCATGGGACTTGATGAGAGGTGGGTCCTGAGGGAACTGGTGGCTGAAGTGGCTAAGCCATTATCTGTTACATTTGAGAAGTCATGGCAGTCTGGGGTAGTTCCTACTGACTTGGAAAGGGGAAACATAACCCCCATTTTTAAAAAGGGAAAAAAGAAAGACCTGGGAACTACAGGCCGGTGTGCCTGGCAAGGTCATGGAGCAGATCCTCCTGGAAGCTATGCTAGGGCACATGGAAAATAAGGAGGTGGCTGGTGATGGCCAACATGGCTTCATGAAGGCCAAATTGTGCCTGACAAATTTGGTAGCCTTCTATGATGAGGTTACACCATTGTAAGATAAGATAAGAGATAGAGATAGGATAAGAGAAGAGAAATGGACATCATCTACGTGGACTTGTGCAAAGCATTTGACACTGCCCTGTACAACATCCTTGTCTCTAAATTGAAGAGACATGGATTTGACAGGTGGACCACTTGTTGGATAAGGAACTGGTTGGATGGTTGCACTCAAATAGTTGCAGTCAACGGCTCAATGTCCAAGTTGAGAGCAGTGATGAGTGGCGTTCCTCAGGGGCTGGTATTGAGACCAGCACTTTTTAACATCTTTGTTTGAGACATGGACAGTGGGATTGAGTTCACCCTCAGCAAGTTTGCCAATGACACCAAGCTGTGTGATGCAGTTGACACGCTGGAGGGAAGGGTTGCCATCCAGAGGGACCTTGACAGGCTTGAGCGGTGGGCCCGTGTGAACCTCCTGAAGTTCAACAAGGCCAAGTGTAAAGTCCTGCAGGTAGGTTGTTGCAATCCCAAGCACAAATGCAGGCTGGTTGATGAATGGATTGAGAGCAGCCCTGTGGAGAAAGGCTCGGGGGTTTTGGTGGATGAAAAACTGTATATGAGCCAGCAAAGTGCGCTCACAGCCCAGAAAGCCAATTGCATCCTGGGCTGCATCAAAAGAAGTGTGGCTAGCAGATCAAGGGACATGATTCTCCCCCTCTACTCTGGTCTGGTGAGACCCCACCTGGAATACTCAGCTCTGGGGCCCCCAGTGTAAGAAAGATGGACCTGCTCAAGCAGGTCCAGAGACAGGCCACGAAGATGATCAGGGGGCTGGAGCACCTCTCCTATGAGGATACACTGAGACAGTTGAGGTTGTTTAGCCTGGAGAAAAGAAGGCTTCGGGGAGACCTTATTGCAGACTTCCAGTACTTAAAGGGGGTCTACAAGAAAGATGGGGAGAGACTCTTTATCAGGCAGTGTAGTGACAGGATGAGGGGTAATAGTTTTAAACTGAAAGAGGGCAGATTTAGATTAGATATTAGAAAGAAATTCTTTACTGTGACCGTGGTGAGACACTGTAACAGGTTGCCCACAGAGGCTGTGGATGCCCCATCCCTGGAAGTGTTCAAGGCCAGGTTGGATGGGGCTTTGAGCAGCCTGGTCTAGTGGAAGGTGTCCCTGCCCATGGCAGGGGCGTTGGAACTAGATGATCTTTAAGGTCCCTTCCAACCCAAACCATTCTATGATTCTACAATATAGCAGCAATAGTCTGAAAATAAATTACTCTTGAATATCTCTGGAACAGTCTTGTTCTAATGACACATTTACTGTTTAATATTCTAGCCAGAAAGGAGCTGACTGGAAGTCTTGGCTACTCATTTTCCAGGACTAATTTTGTTTATTTTTTATAGATATGGTCAGAGAAGAACTGCACATCTTGTACAGTGTGTCAGAGAGGTTAGTCACAGACTGCAGCAAGTGTGTCACAGCACAGACCGAGTTTCTGTGAGACTGTGATGAACAGCTCATCACAGTCTGAGTGCTAAGGGGAGTTGCTCACTTCACTGACTGTCAGATGAAGGGAAGGAGGAAAAGCCATTCCTTCCAGAAAAATGTGGCTCAGATCCAATGGCATTGTACTATTTTAGCTGTATGCAATCTTAAGAAACAAGTTTACTGTCTGAGAAACTACACAGCTATTTTTAAGCTTTATTCCTGTATTTTTAGGAAACCATTATGTGTTCTTATATCTTTGTATGTATGTGTATATGTATAAAATACATACATATAATATACATATGAAATGTCAGTGTCTAGAGGTTATTGGATAAAATCCTCTTAGAGGTAACAGAGGCTGAAGATTTAAATATCATTAACACAATATTAAAGTTGCTTATTATAGTACAAATCTAATAGCTCCATACAAATGTAAGAACTACATACCATTTGGGAGCAGACATACCTTTAATGTTTCTGGCTGGTCTCTGTACTGCACTATTGTACCAGGAAGGCAGATCCTATCCAGGAAGATCTGTGCAAATCAGGTATACCTGGGGACTCCGGAGACAAATGTCTACTACATATACAGAAATTTATGTTGTTTCGTATATAATATGTGTCACTAACAGTTAGTGATGGTGGTGTTACTTCAGTCCTAACCTCCGGTATTGTGTGTCAGACTAAGCAACCACTTTGCTGTTAGTTTTAGAAAGCTTTTGGGCAGCACTTTTTCGAAGAGCACTAAGCTCCTTGCTTGAAAGTGTACAAGCACAGAAGTTTTATGGGAGCAAAGAGAGTTGTTGTGCTATATGTAGGTATCTAACATAATACACTTAAATATATGACAGCACTTTCTGGGACAGAAAAGTCTTACTACCCTTATCCTCAATGGGCATCCTCTATCAAGTTTATCATCATTCTTTACCTAGAAATTTCCATATGCTGAGAAAAATTCTTCAGCTGGACAGTGAAACCCTGTGTCCTCACCTTACAGAACCAGGTGATACAAAACAAGGCGGCAGGGGAAAATGTTCTAAGTTTGTTAATGAGAAAAGTTATATTAGTATTACCTAAGTTAGGAAC
The DNA here is from genome assembly GCF_900496995.4 of Aquila chrysaetos chrysaetos. Lineage (NCBI taxonomy): Eukaryota > Metazoa > Chordata > Aves > Accipitriformes > Accipitridae > Aquila > Aquila chrysaetos. The sequence continues at coordinate 65,002,890 of NC_044030.1, forward strand.
ATATTTTACTGATTTCCTTTTTAGCAAATCAATGTGTGAAGCTCAGAGGTGGAACAGTTTTCTGCTTGACATGGATGACTATGACGTGTGGTGCACAAACTGTCACATGTTCATGTTTGTAGGTCTGAGGCAAGGAGGAGAATAAATCATTTCCATCCCTTTCCAGCTAATGAGTACAGACTCTAAGAACATTTGACTTTGTATAGAAACTAGCATACACAATGAGTCACATTCAGCAAAACAAACAGTTTTGTGCTTTCATTTTGCAATGCCTGAATTGTTGTGTTTGAGGAGCACTACCTGCAGCCATCCTACTGAGACCTACAAGTCATTCACTACACCTGAGCAGCTCCGTCTCTTGCTTCTCACATTGGGTGAAAGAAGAAAACTTGAGTTAGGAGACATGGCTCCCTTCAACAGGAGAAAGGTGTAATTTTGTTACCCAGAAAAGAGCAACGGGAGATCTCCCGTGGACCTTGATCGCATTTATACTAACACCTCCTCCATGTATAGAAAAGGCAACACTCCTTGGTTAACAGGCCCTCAGAAACTGTAATGTTCAGAGCTCCTGCTTGCCAAGGAGGCACATTCAACCAGAACTTGGCTGAAGTATGTGTTTGTATTTTCCTCTAGGAAATGAAATAATGCTGTGTAAAACAGTAGTGTCCAAGTTATTGTTGACAAAATAATGTGCATTTAACAGTCTGTAAGGTAAAAATGTCTTCACTCTAAAATCTTCATCTATCATCCCCCCCTACCATGCCTTCCTTTTATAGGGAGGTGTAACTACACAATATGAACTGGTGAGATAAAACGTAAGTCTGTCTATGTGGCTTGTTAGGCCCAGTTTAGGCCTCTAGCCTCTGACCACTTCTACTATAAACTATCACAAGCTATTCCCCTTGGCAGTTCAGAGCAGCTGTACCCTTTTGGGTCTTCAGTCATCTCCTGACACTTCCTACTTGCCTGCCATTTCCTTTAATGCACCTGGACAACACCCACACAAGTTCTTGACCATAGAAAATCCAGCAGCAGACCTGCAGTTCCCTGTTCCTAACTTTAGTGCCTTTTACACTAGTTTTCCACTCCACTACCTCCTGTGAAGACAGGCCCAGCTAGAGAAATGCCTACTGTGGAACTAATTCCTTGTAAAGCTGTGCAGAGAAGACCAGGGTGAATCTTAATACTGTGTCCATGGAATGGCTTTGGAGTGGTCTGTGAAGTGTGATTTCAATGAAGAAAAGATCTTAAATACCCATATGGAGAGACCCTTAGTGCTTCAGCTTGCACTGATTGTGGTCCAGAAATCATCAGACACCGCCATGTCACTGGCTTTGGTGGGGATCTAGCTGTTTTAGAAAAAGCATCAGGAACGAGGCATTCAGACTGTCTATAGGAAAGGTGAGCCCAGACTGATGGGTAGCTCTGTTCTAACTAATTTTTAGCATTGGAACAGCAGGATCACTCCCAATGGGGTGACAATGGAGTGACCATCATGCAGTCAGTGGCTATCAGAAGGACAACTTAATAAAAACAACCAGTCACAGAGAGGACCTTTCCTGGTTTATTCTGCTTTCCTTCAGCTCATAATGGGTACCTAATCAGCTCTCCTATCTAGTAACAAGTGTAAAAAGTATAACAGCATTTTAGGGCAAGATCCTATTGTTTGCTTAGCATGATCCAGCCCACAGAATGGTGAAAACCTGAATGGCAGGTTCTGAATGCAAATGCAAGGGGTATCACCAAGCTTAAGGAACACTGGAAATGTGAGCTAGGACATATGCCAGGAATTGGTCAGCTACTGGGATAGTGCAAGGATGGGAGTGGGAAGCAAAAAATGTAGTCCAGAATCTGTATTGTATGCTTAGGACAAAGAGAGGGAAAAGATCTCATTAAATCATACACTAAAGTATAAATTCTTAGATTCCATTGAGATTAAACGGTGCCAGATTAAAACTTTTTTCCATGTTAGAGTCATATCTCATTTTCACACTTAGTTACTACAGAAGGTTGTAGGTTTTGCCATGCAGTAATCAAGGGGAAGAGCTCACCTTTTTTACTAGGAAAGCCAAAATAATTTGTTTACTTCAATAGGTCACAGCAAAACGGGATTGTATGGATTACCAGGGAATATTTCGAACAACCCTCCCCTTCAGGACAAGATACAAGAGGCATGTTTATCTACTTTTTATTAATTTTTTTAGTAATTCTTAGCCTCTGCAGTTAATGCACCATAGTAAAATTTTACTGACTACACAAGTTACCTCAAAAATATCCCTAAAGAATAAAGTCTATTATAAAGAGAGCGGAAAAAATTGCTGTGCTTATGGAGAAACATGGTGTCTTTACAAAGAGCCTGTATGTCTTCTGCAAAGGCAGTCCTGTCTCAATAATGTCCTAGAGTACTAAGAAGGTATGAATAAGCACATGCATGGGATGCTCATGGTGATAATGTGTTTCTGCACCAAAAATTACTAAGAAACTATGTTGCTATGGAGATGGAGGGAGTTGCACTGAAAGCTAGATAGAGGATAAGAAGCAAAGGAGAGAAAGCAAAGCTTAACAGTCACTTTTTAGGCTAGACATGAGTCAGCAGTGTTGTCCCCCAGGGATCAGTGCTGGCACTGGTGTTATTCCTGGAAATGGGAGTGAGTAGTAATGTCTTTTTGCAAGGACTTGATGAACACTTGCTGGAGAATGTTCTGAGTCATCAAGATGTAGCATGCCTACATGCTAGGGCTGCCCAAGCTCCTTAAAATGGTACCTAGACCCTCGCTCCTGCCTTCCCCTCTAGAGGCAAAGGAACAGCTGAGCACCTCTGCCTGTTAGAGCAGGTGCCTCCACATCAGAGGAGATGTGGGAATGGAGACAGTTTTTCCCTTTGTGCCTCTGTGAAGCCCAGCACAGGACTGGGCAGTGCTGTATGACACAGTTTCTGTCTTAGTAATGTCTGAGACCTTCATTCCAGGATGCTGTGTCTCCTCAGAGAGCCTGGGCTCTGGAGGGCTCAAGGATGGCTGCAGTGCCTCTCGCTTCTCAAGTGCAATGGGGCAAGTTCAAGCCCAGCTGCCCCAGCAGTCCTCAGTTTGTTCGCAGTTTAGTAATCATTTGAATTCTTACCTAAGATCTGTTCCCTGTCCAGACATATTTAAAGGAAATCTTACTTTTGCAAGCTTGTGAAGAGCATAATTTTTTCACTGAGATCTGCAACAAGGCATCTTTGCTGCCTGTATGAGGCTACTAGTCAGTCAGAGCTCCATACAAAGTACATTTCCTTCCTCTAGAGTTAAGGAACTGGTAACAACTAAGAAACTTTAATCTCCAAAATATTTTAACAAGATCATTGTGTCCCACAGCAACTGTCAAGGACATAAGCCACTGTTCACCAGTCTCTTTACTCACCATACTACCAATATCCCTTAAACTCAAGCAGAAGAAATAAGCCCCAGCATAATTAATATTTTACTAATCATTACAAAGTTTTCAATGTTGAAGAACCCTATGTGAGAAATACTGATTTCCTACTTCTGACCCAAGTCCGATGCTTTCCCAACCCACTTTATTAACTGCTTCATTACCTGAGACATAAAAAGACAACATCATTTTAGCCAATTGCAAAGACATTTTTTAAAAAGTTCACCAAGTAAGTACAATGAACACTGCAGATAGTTATGCAAGTCAGTAACACATGGTATGGTTCCAGATCCCCATTTTCTCCACTGTGCTATTCTTAAAAAACAAAAATAGTTGAGTAGACTCTGTGACCTGGCCTTAAAGCTAAAATCTGGCATTGAGAAGTTACAAGGCACATCCAGACACTGAAGAGCATGGAAAGTGTGAAAGCAAAAACCTCCCTGTTGGGTTTGTGTGGTGGGATTTTGGTAGTAGGGGAGAGACTGCAGGGGTGGCTCCTGTGAGAAGCTGCTAGAAGCTTCCCCGGCTCCAAGTCGGACCCACCACTGGCCAAGGCCGAGCCCATCAGCAACAGTGGTAGCGCCTCTGGGAGAACAGATTTAAGAAGGGGAACCTGCAGTGGAGAGGGGAGTGGGATGTGAGAGAAACCCCTCTGCAGACAGCGAGGTCAGTGAAGAAGGAGGGGGATGAGGAACGGGGGAGGAGGGGATGCCCCTGCAGCCCGTGGTGAGGTGGCAGGCTGTCCCCCCCAGCCCATGGAGGGGAGCGGGGGAGCAGATGCCCACCTGCAGCCTGGGGAGGACCCCACCCCAGAGCAGGGGGATGTCCCCAAAGATGGCTGTGACTCCATGGGAAAGCCCGCACTGGAGCAGTCTGTGCCTGAAGGACTGCAGTCTGTGGAAAGGACCCACGCTGGAGCAGTTTGTGAAGAACTGCAGCCCATGGGAAGGACTCATGCTGGAGCAGGGGAAGAGTGTGAGGAGTGCTGTCCCTGAGGAGGAAGGAGCGGCAGAGACAACGTGTGATGAACTGACCACAACCCCCATTCCCCATCCCCCTCCACCAGTGGCGGGGAGGAGGCAGAGAAAATCAGGAGTGGAATTGAGTCTGGGAAAGAGGGAGGGGTGGGGGGAAGGTGTTTTAAGATTTGGGTTTACTTCTCATTATCCTGTTTTGATTTGATTGCTAACAAATTAAATTGATTTTGTTTTTTTCCCCAAGTCATGTCTGGTTTTTGCCTGTGGCCATAATGGCGAGTGATCCCTCCCTGTCCTTTTGTCAACCCACAAGCTTTTAATTATATTTTCTCCTCCCCATCCCACCGGTGGGGAGGAGTGAGCAAGCGGCCTCATGGTGCTTTGTTGCCAGCTGGGCTGGCTGGGCTTAAACCACGACACTGCCACTGCTCTGCCAGGTATGAGCTCATGGCCACTGCAGAGCGCTTTTGGCAGCTTTGGGGGCAGTGAGAAATGGCAGCAGCTGGAAGCAACAGATGCCATGTTACAGCTTTCCTTCTCCTCTTCCCTGCTTCTGTCACCTAAACTGCAGAGTACACTAGAGTAAGATGCTTAGTTTGGCCCATTGGTTTTCAGTTAGGCACAGACCACGGGCACTGGGAGCAGCTCTGCAGCACCCATTACAGATATTCTTAGGGGCTCATGCTGAATAAGTTTCTTTTTGAGTGATTATCAGTACATGCACAGATACTTAGGCAATGTGTCTCAAGATGGAGACAGTCTCAGAAGCTACCCAGTGATGCTCTAATACACCCTGGGCCATCACAAGTCACTCATAGGGACAGATAGGATGCTGCACGCTGTGTGCACCAGCCTTTATCCTGAGCCAGAGCTCAGCTTTGTCCTGATAAAGCCAGAGCTTTATCCATTTGTGACTGTCACCTTAGCAAGCAGGTATCAGACTTTAGAAAGCATTTGTATTTGGTTTCTGTTTTTTAAAGTCTTCATTTTCCCATTCCTTACTCCATTTTGCTACTTGCACTTACTCTTTCAAACAAAGACTGAAACTTTGTACCTTTTGTCAGAATTTCTTCCTTTTCCTTGAGCTTTACCTGCCTCATTTCCTTATGAGAGATGCTTTTTCTTAGCATGAAAAAGCACTTCAATAATGATGTCCATTATTGGGAAGCTTTCCTCTTCAATCAACCAGCAGGTAGATACCTTTACCAGACAGATATATTGTTTCTGTTGTCTAGAAGATCCTACTCTGGCAAATATAAATAATTTCAGTCACAGATGTTTTAACATTAAAAAGATGCATTAACAGATGACAAAAAAGTACTTTCAAACTTGGGGACCATGCACCATTCTGAACTGTATCCCCTTTTCAGGACCCTTCAACATCGTGACCCTACACTGGAGGGGGAGAAAGTAAACCTTCTGCACATCTGACCTCTATACCATGACCAGTCTCCACCAAACCTCTGAGAAAAACTTCTAGCTGATGAACTCATGCCCAAAATCTCCCAGACCACAAATGCTTGTCAATACATAGACGTGCTCTGAAGAATTTTGCCCACTATATAATTTGTACAAAGCTATGGAGCAGAAATAGAAAAAAAAAAAAAAAAAAAAGAAAAAGAAAAAGCAGTATTTTTCCTGAAGTTGAAGCACAAGTTCTCCAGTCTTCTGCCTGGAAATGGCAGTCTTCTTTGAGGCTTACCTCAAAATCTGCTTCTGGATCTAAATATCTGTTTACTTACCTCAGATTTTAGTTGAAATCACACATTTCTTTTCCTAGATCACACACTTTGCGCCTGATCTGTCACTGCAAACCTAGGATGCCAGGAACATGTATTTTGCACCTATACAAACCAAAATCCTTTAGAATGGTCTCTGGGCTCTTCCTCAACCTGGCAGGCCCCAGAGGCACAGCCGTCTTGAGGCGGGGACCTGAGCACAGCCCAGCACCCTGTGGCACTGAAGAGAGCTCCTGGGAGGTTTCCCATGTTCCCATGAAGGCTGAGGAGACCTTGGCGGTACATCTGGGGAAGGGTCCGTCCCAGAGGCTGGCAGCAACGCTGTGGGGAGCTTGTACAGGAACAGCATGACTTCCAGGAGAGTGGCAGAAAGCATTTTTTTTTCCATAAAAATGACAAAACTCTCCTCCAAGTTGCAGAATATGTGGTTCTGGGAGAGGAAGAGCTTGTACATTGGGGTGCCATGGTGTGAATGTAGCATACAGTCAGTCAGCTAAGAACAAAAACCAGTCACTTGCTGGTAACTAGTTCTTCAGTGTGTGTTGTCTAATACATATGCCTGGAATGTATGATTGCAATCCTCCCTCACCTCCACAGCCGAGCCTCCTGGACAGGTTAGGACTTGCAGGCTATGAGGACTGGAAAGCACAGACTGTGTGCCATGTGTATGTGTGTGAATTCAGAATAAGAGACAGGGGAAAGGAAAAAAGGCTTCTCTGAGAAGAACTCGTGATCTAGACTAACCATTTAAAATCATTTTGGGGAAAAAAAAAAAAAAAAAAATTCAGCAGAAATTCTAATATTCACAAAACAAGAAGTCCAGAGCAGGACACTGGGCTCGCGGACACCACAAATGTGAAGCAAAGGGGTGAATGGGCCATGCCTTCTCCCTTCTTGCCCATGTGTTTACAATGCAGTGTCAAAAACCTTTCCCCTTTTCTTGGAAGCACCAGGAAACAAATCAATCAAGTAGGAGTCAAGATAAACTAGGTTATGGATGCCATTAAATACATAATTTGCTGATGGCCTTTGTGTGCTTCAAAATGGTCAGGGACTGGAAGGACTGGGTTGGATTCACAGCTAGGTAGCAACTCGCCATTTTTCAGGAGGGAGACATGGGAACAAAGACCTGGTCAGGGATCCAGGTTCTTCCCCTTCCTCGGAGACCCTTGGGTCCTTCCCAGAGAGATGTTCAAGCAGGCTCCCCATAACAGACTGCCTTACCTTGGCACCCCGTGTGCATCCTCTGAATGGCTGCATCGAGCGCATCCTCTCGACTGTGAGCTCCAGCCTCTGCCACCTCCTTGCAGGGGCTCCTCGCTGACAGGGAACGTGCGCCTGTCTCAGCCATGACTTTTGTGCCTCCCTTTGGGGTGCGATTGCCTCTTTTCATTAGTCTCACTGGCTATTTTGGGAGTATCTGGTTTTCCTGATCACGGTACTTTGTGCCACCTCCTGGGTACAGAGCTTACACCACTGCAAGAATGCCAGACTCTCCCTGCTCTCCTCCACCTCTCTGCCCGCCATTGCTTCCCCCACCAGCCATACCCTCTCCCTGGCACCCGTATCCCACATCGTCCCACTGCATCGCACTGGCACAGCCCTGGCAGCTCCCTCTCAGCCCTGCTGCAGGTGGGTGACCTGGTGTTGGGGAAGTGGCTGCTTCAGAGGGTAAGAAAGGGGGCTCTGAAATCTGTGGCAGGAATGAGAATAGCTTTTATCCCCTCAGCAGACTGCAGTGGGGCTTTCAAACCATACATCTGCTAATGCAGTACTGCTGTGTGCTGTTGGCTCCTCGCACCAGAGTAAACAATGCTAGTCAGGGTCCTGCAAGGATGTGGGGAAGATTTAACTGGCCTTCTGTGATAAGAGAAGTGAGATATGACTCCTTGGGGTGGACCTTATTGCTATTAGGGCTTTCCAGGAGCTGGATGGCTGCCCTGGCCTCAGCTGTCCTGAGGGCAGGAAGGGCAGGCTCTGGCCCTGGCAGTTTTGGGAAGGGGTGTTTTAGGCCCTCCTCTCTCCTGCATCTCCTCTCCCACAGGAGTGGGAAGGGGCATCCAGGCCCCATGTTTCTAGGGCTTTTTAACCACCTGCCCTGCCACTCCCTCTGTGCACAGCCCTGAAGGCTGTGTCCCGTGGCATCAAGAGAAGGGTGAGGGATAGGGGAGGAGCAGGGAGGTAAGCCCACACCAGGAGGGATGAGCAGGGCAGGGAAGGAGGAAGGGAAAAGCCAGTCCCCTGGGGTGGCTCAGGAGCCTCCTCAGGGTGCAAGAAATATCACTGTGTATCCCAAAAGGACTGAGGAGGGAGTTTAGGCATTCATAGCTTCCTCTCTCTGAGGATGCAGAGGTGCAGGTCTCCTCCAGGAAGGGAACAGGGAGGACAGAGGTTTGTTCCTTAGATGAAGCAGACACAAGCGCCACATAAGAGCCATGGAAGTGAGGCTTAATTGGTTTTGCACTATTGCTGAGAGGTGTGTTAACTGAAAAAGTTGTATTTGCTCTTCATTCTGGGAAAGACTTTTCACCTCTGACATGAAGTATGTTGACTCCTACAAGCTCTTTCTACTCCTCTGCATTTTTAAGTTTTAAGCTAATATATCCCAAAATAAGTTGTTCCCTTTACAATGCATGTACTCTTCCTTAAAGTCTATGCTGAAGAATCACCCCAGCAGACTTTCTGTTCTGGAGCTTGCTGTTAGAACACTGCATTTTCCCTAAGCTCTCTGGCTCAGCAACTTTATGCCATATGCAGAAATTGCAAGTATTAATAAGGAGTAGGCAGAGTGCTTCGTCTCCCTTGGAAACTTTTTCAACACCAAGCCAATATCAGCAGATGCATAACTAGCCACTGTAAAAAAGAAACATTTTTTTTTTAATGCTTCTCCTGATATGTGAAATGAGAAACACACTGCAGTGTTTAGGAAGGAGCCAGGGTACTCACTTTATGGCTACAAGCTCCCTTTCTGAGAGGAGTCAGTGCCAGCACCTTGAGGGTGTGAATGCCCTGCTCCAGGGCTGGCAGCGGCGGGAAGGCAGCAGGCAGGGGCCAGGGACCGACCACATGGCAAGGCACAGCAGGAGGGTTCCCTTCATCTAGACACACAAGACTTGCAGCCTGGCTCTTGATCTCAAAACACAGTTCTCAGGGCACCAACCTTTGGCTTTCCACCTTCACATGCCCTTCTGGGTTAAAAGCACAGAGATACCAGGTGGGTCAGGAGACAGTTTCTCCCTGCCTGAGCAAACCAAAGTGCATAACTACTGATTAAGGTACCCACGAAGGTAGAAATGGAAACTCTGACTGAATCCATCAGTGTTCTGCTATTCCAGTATTATCTAGCTTCAATGACTTCAGTCTTTACTCAGGAAAGCTCCCCTACTGACTTGTGCCAAATACGTACTGCTGGTCTCCATCTCTTTAGATAAACACACTTAAAACACATATTTAAATATTGGAACAAGATCTGGGTTTTTTTCTTTTCTTTTTTTTTTTTTTTTGTAAAATATTGATGTGGATCACAAACAAGGATTTATTTCAACATCTCTCTGTATGTGTCAGAATTTCCACATCCTTATGCCATGACTTTATTGTTCCAAAAATAAGCTGTACTTAAATTCACAGTGAATTGCTATGACTATGACAAAAACCTTTCAGGAAAAATTTGCTTAAGTATAATCAATAGTAATGATTCATTCTTCATTTTAAGATGTTAAAAGGTTCCTTTCTTATTACAAAAATGTATGTATACTGAAAAAACGTGTTTTCATCTGAAGCTAATAATAGGGAGATCTCACTTCCCCACTATCTAAAACCACATTCCACCTTCTGTATATTAATGTTCTATAATTTTAGAAAGGATTAACTTTACACAACCTGTTTCTCTAACATCCATGTATTCACTTCCAGCCTGCTGTAGCATGAAACATCCTGTATAATAAACCTTGAGATATTTGGGCTGTAAATGGTGGAGCCAAGTCAACCAAAACTACAGCTGTGCTGCTGGAACCACAGCATTAAACACAGACTGTGCCTCCCTTCAGTTTTTTTTCCCTTGAAACCATTACAGGAAATTTGCCGATCTAATAATTTAATTTACCTGAGTCATGTTTTTTCAAAATTTTGCCCATTTAGGTGTGATATCTTTGTGCTACTGTGTTTGGGTCCTACTCTAATGAATAGCTCCAACCAGATTTCCATGGGCAAGTGCTCCTGAAATGCATCTGCCTATGGTTGATATTGTTCATTCAGTGTAGAAAAATCAAGCCTTAACAGCCTCTGCCTTTTCCCCATTCACATTCTCAAAGTATAGGTAATCTATTACCTTACTAACACATTATATCTTGCTATTTTTTACATCATTTAATGTCCCAGTGCAGTAAGTGTGCCCTTCATTGGGGAGGACATCAACATTTAGCATAAATATTTTACCGTGTATATTTTCCTTTTCAATTTTATGCATTGTAAAAAACTCTTCCTCTCCCAAAGTAAATAATTAATGTTTGCTTGATTCCTGCTTTCCTAATAGATTTTAAGAAGGAACTGATTTCCTTCTAACCATCCTCATTTTGTTAAACACGGTTCTGCTTTCTGCATGTATATATCTAAGTATTAATCATTTCACACAGGAGCTGGTTGAGTTAACAATACAAGTTCACAACTTGTATTCAAAATAACCTTATGACAGCTGTTCTAAAACAGTTCCAGATTCATGTTACTCACTGGGATTTTTTTGCTAATCAGAAATATGATTTGCATCCTATCAGATATATACTGGTATAAGGGAAATCTATTATCTAGGTCTTAGTCTCTAGTTTTGTGGGTTTAATTTTTCTCTCCAGTATATCAAACAGAAAAAATCCTATGTGCATAAAATGAGTAAAAAAAAAAAAAAAAGCTTTCAAAACTAAGACTTCAGACCATTGACATTTATACAAGGGTCCTATAGTGCTTCAATGGGAAATCTCTCCTCCCTTTTGTGGGACTTTATGAGCCCAACCAAGAAATGCAACTTGACTCACCAGATTCCCAAGAGTAAGGGGTGGGAGAGAGCTGCCCATAGGCAGCCTGTCAGGGTGTGCCCAGCTGTTACCTGAGTAATGCTGATGGGATACAAACCACCTCCAAGTGATGTGCAATGGCAGCTTTGGACAGTAGATAGAAATGCTGTGCTGAGAGTGAGAGGCACAGAATGATTTCTGTGAATGTAACACTTGTTTTAAAATAATAAATTGCTTCAGTAAGGTAAGAATTACTGGATGTAGGTAAAGCTAACAGAGGAATAGGGAATTTTAACTGTAGCTGTAATTCTCAGATGTTTGATAAGCAACATGCTAAACGTCAAGAAGCCAAGAAAGCTGTACATTTTGTAACACGAAAAAGAGCCCATTACCAACTGCCTGCAATTAAAGAGCAATTCCCTGACTCTCCAAAAGCAAATATTCTCCTTATTGAGTGCCAGTGATGCCCATATGAAAGAGATTTGACCCATGTATTAAAGGAACTGAACTGACCACAGTTAATTACAGAACTTCCTCTCCCACTGTGTTACCATGGGGGTGTGAACTGAGATCAGGCACTGGAGTGAGACAGCTCTGGGCTGAGCTGTGAGAGCAGCAGTGGAACAAGAGCTGAGACATTCAGGCTTACAGCAAGTCCTGCTGAACCATGTCTGGGGTGTCAATAGACTAAACATACTGTCTGGCCTGGTCTGGCCACAGCTGTGTATCACCCCATCAACCTTTGCAGCAGTATGACTTTGTATAGCCTGGGCCGTACATATCCTGCAGGAGGAATATAAACCTGTATGTGGGAATGCATTGAGCTCCTAAGGGCTGTGCAAACATAACCTCTTACTTCTTTCTTAATGTAGGTTCTCTTCAAAACAAAGCACAACCTCAAAAAAGTATCTTTATCATACACTTAAAAAATGTGTGTTATCCTGAAACTATGGTAATATTTACTAGAGAAGTGCCCAAGACAAACCCACAGATCTCTGCTCTGTTGCTTTGTTCATTCCTCAGCTGACTTGGGTTAATGGACTTTTGGAGTGACTTTGTAACATAACACTCTGCACCACATGGCCTGCAAAAAACCTAAGTAACCTTTACACTATTGCAATTATTCCAGACTGAAAAAGACATATATAAAAGAGAAAGAAATTTTGTAAAACAATGCTGCAATTCAGCAACATCTAGTGCTATAATTCCATCACTTGCATACCAATTTTCCACCAAACTGGAACTAATCAGCAGACATTGCATACTTTTTTTTTTTTACTGTCATGTATGGCGTGTTTTGAGTCTGAGAGGAGAGAATGGAATTGAATATTTGTAGTATAGGAATTCTGCATTAACATTTTTGTTCTTGTCACTATTGTTCCAATACTGCAGACACACTTGTGCACCAAGAAATACTTCAAAATATTCACCTGATAACTTAAAAATGGGGTTTGGGTATGTGATGGAATCACAGGCTTTTTCACTGCCGAAAATGCTATTAGTGAAACTGCAGCACCATCTCTGAGTTATTCCTATCAGCTATTTTGTGATTTGTCTTAGGGAAGATTTTGTGCAGACAGTAATCATAACCAGTCTGTGCTGCATCATCCTTCTACTCCCAATTGTTATACGAACAAAACAAACACAACCCAAACACCAGCACAACCTTCAAAAGACAGAAAAGGCACAAATGCTTTCACTTAAACCCATTTACTTGCACCCAAACTGAGATGAGAACACCCAAGTTAAAGTGATAAAATAATAAACGAAGCCAGCCGGCCTTAGAAATATCATTGCTGATAAATAATGCCAAGCCTTGCAGCTATTCACCCTTAGTGTAACGGGATAGATCCTGAGGTCCTCATTTAATGAGACAAAACTACCATGGAAGAAAAGGGGATTTATTTATTTTTCATGCAGTATTTTGAGGAGAAGAGAGAAGCCATAAGGCTTAACCTTAGGATGTATAAACTGGAGAAAAGATTGATCCTTGTGTGAACTAAACCATCCAAGAAAGCATGACTATAGAGCATTGATTTTATACGTGGTACCACACTTTACTGACAATGCCTACAAGCACCTATATCTTATTTCCTTATGTTAATTAATTTCTGTGCTTCACCCTCTGACTGTTACAGTAAAAGCAGCCTAATAAGGGGAGCAAGCGGATGCTTGGGATTTGTTGGGCTACTCTTCCAGGAGCAGCTGGGAGGCCAGGGCTGTCTCATCTGGACACTCGTGGCTCCTGGCAGTTACCCAGGGTGGTTTATGAAAAAAATACCTGGCTAACCCACAGAAAACTTCTCATGTAAATACCTGGGATTTGACAGTAATGTTGTCAGTTGCTCTCAGTGGGATCCCTGGTCACAACTAGGGATAAAGTAAGGGAAAGATTTCTTGCTTGCTTCTTGACTGGGGCTTGGATGTGGTTTTGCAGATCCCACTGGAGTAAGGGGTCTCCCATCAGGACCACCCCACTGTTGTGTAGGGAATTTACTGTAGGGAATTCACTACAGCAGAGAGACAGAAGAAATTAACTCTGTGTGCTAGATTTGGCTGGGGCAGAGTTAATTTTCTTCACAGTAGCTAGTATGGGGCTATGTTTTGGATTTGTGCTGGAAACGGTGTTGATAATTCAGGGATGTTTTAGTTACTGCTGAGCAGTGCTTACACAGAGCCGAGCCCTTTTCTGCTTCTCACACCACCCCACCAGCAAGGAGGCTGGGGGTGCACAAGAGGTTGGGAGGGGACACAGCTGGGACAGCTGACCCCAACTGACCAAAGGGATATTCCAGACCATATGACATCAGGCTCAGCATATAAAGCTGGGGGAAGAAGAAGGAAGGGGGAGACATTCAGAGTGATGGTGTTTGTCTTCCCAAGTAAGTGCTATGCATGATGGAGCCCTGCTTTCCTGGAGATGGCTGAACACCTGCCTGCTGGTGGGAAGTGGTGAATGAATTCCTTGTTTTCTTTGCTTGCGAGCGCGGCTTTTGCTTTACCTATTAAACTGTCTTTATCTCAACCCACAAGATAGTAAGCAAGCGGCTGTGTGGTGCTTAGTTGCTGGCTGGGGTTAAACCACAACACTCTGTAACTGTGCGGTTAGGACAGTACCTCAGCAGATACAGAGGTAGAACTCCCTGCAGTGGCTTAGGCAGAGGAGGGGCATTGAACATGTCTCTCTTGCACAACATTGCTTTCTCAAGTAAGTGCCTCAGGCTGCTGACAGCTTTCATTTTTTCCCATATATTTTCACAACAATATTCAGGACATCTTGTTTTCAGGGTCATGTAGACTGTCCCCAAAGGAAAAAAGTCTTGACTATTTTTTAAATCCTGAATTTCTCTTTTGCAGCAGCAGGTCTCATTCTTCTTCCCTTCACTTATTCCTAAACACAAGTCAGAAGTTGTGCCAACTGATGGATCCACATGAAGAAACAAACCTCTAGAAAGTTCCGGATATTTACCAGAGACCTTAGTTTTCCTTGTCTAGCCAGAAGCTCAGCCCTCATTACAATATCACACTGTAAAAGCACAGTATTAGAGAACTGTATGATGAGAAATCAGCAGAATTACTAAAATCTACCTCCCTGAAAGAAGTTTTTAACATTTTACATAATTCTTCAACTAAAACTTGTATTTCACTGTTGGTAAATCTGTAGTTATTATGCATTACATTATCTGGAAATTAATTTAATCAAAATATATCAGCCTTTGGAACAAAGGCTGTGTACTCCTTTCTCTGAGGTGCTGCTTCTGAAAGCACGATGACAGACTACCCTTTTTCGTCCCATTTAATTTATTCAGGTACTCTGCGAATACCTGATCATATCCTTTCTTACTTAGTGACAGATCCTGTCATCTATTCTTATTCTTCATAAAGACCAAAATCACTGGTGGCTTTAAAGGTGATTTGCCTGCCAAAAAAAAAAAAAAAAAAAAAAAACCAAAAACAAAAACCCCAAAGAAACCAAAAACCTGCAAATGATTAAAAATATATATCTTCATTCAGATTAACTAGCAAGTGAAATACATGAGCAGATCATCAAGAGTGTACAGTACAAAACTATATTGATTCCCAGTAATAATTTAGCCCATTGTTTTAGTGCCTTGTATGTTATTTCTACTTTAAAAATCAGATCTCAGTTTTTCTGAATAACAATAACTTTTTCAAATCCTATCTTAGTCTTATCTTGCTCTGAAGTATATATACCTCTACATACATTGTTACTCTAAGCTTAGATTGTGAGGTACAAGCATAACAGAGCTCTTTTGTTGCCTTTATCTCTATCTCCCTAGCTCTAATACATGTTATCATCTCCTTACTAGATATAATTGCTTTCCTTATTTCAGCAGAGCTGCAGTTTACAGTGTACCATTCCTACCATCAATTTCCTTTTCATGAGCTGAAAATATTGTTGAAAATATTTTTTGAAAGGGAAACTTGCCAGATGATAGCTTGATAGAAATTTCTAGTGAAAAAGGAATCTCTTGCAGATATTTGGAGATTAAAACTAACTGCAACTTCTTTATTTCCCACTCTGAAGTTTAGGAAGCTTCAGCTGAATTATTTTATAACATAGCTTACAGGTACACTCATGTAATCAGAAGAGGGTATGATTTGTTTCACCTTCAAAAGGAGCTAGCTCTGGTGTTGCCTGGTACACATTCTGACAGGCATTTCATGTATTTGAATAGTGTGTTACCCATATGTAAGTGCCAGCTGCTATGTTTTAACCTCAGTTTGGAAAACCCAGGAGGATGTCTGATCTCCTGGTGTTGAGAAGACATGTGTTGGGGTGGGAGTAGGTTAGTGAGTATGAGCAGCTGTACTCAGTAGTGACATGAAGGAACTGTTACAGATGCTGACTTTGCTTACAGAGAAAAAGCATTTGCTCTCACACATAGTTTTCAGCTCCTCCCACAACCAGCCAGCTGCAGTCCCCTCTGCCCCTGAAGCATCCATTTTGGTCGTCCGCACACATAAGCTTTAAGTTTTTTCTTTTCCATGAGTAGCACTGGTGGAGCAGTATCAAGTGTTTTGACTTTCTGCTGATAGCTTTAGTGCTCAGGTTTTTGTGAAAGCTTCAGCTGAAGAAGACAGATCCTTGGGCTCCTTGAAGCCTGTCAAAATCAGTGGGAGTCCTCTCATGAACTTTACTCAGTATAAAGGATGGTCTGCCAAGGAAGCTGTTGTAAGTTTTATTTTCTTTTTTTGCCCCTCAGTTGGTCAGGCCAGGCCTCCTGGACACTCCTACTGTTAAAGGATGAGGGGGTTTTGTGATCTCCTCAAGTGGAAGGTGCGCACAACAACCGGAGTGTGACAATTCACTGAACTCACTTGCAAACACTGCAAACTTAATGGTAAATACATACATCAGTTTTGGTAATAAACAACAATAAATCAAAGATAGCAACACTAAAATGCTAAATGTATTTTAATGTAAAGAATTAAGTGACTTCTGATATATTTTCATGGCAAGACAAAACGTAAATCAATTCTCAGGTGTTTACCTAGTTAAGAACTTAGGGTAAACTTATGATCAAACTGAAATGCCTTTCATTACAAGAAAAGTCTAAGAAATTAGAACCCTTTCAAAAGCTTTTTTTAATTCAAAAATTAAGTAATAGCCTATTTTGCTAACATATAGTGTTAACCATTACTAAATACTTAATTCTGTAGATTTACAGATCTTAAAGTAAAAAGCTATCATGACCATCAGGTCAGAACCTCAGTATTGCATGGCCTGGAAAATGGCCTGGTCTTGATGTAAAGAGGCTCGCAGACAGGCAGTCCATCACATCCCTCAATGAATTTTTTCAATATTTAGTTATGCATTCCTTTACAAATATTAGCTTTATTTTCAGTGCAAATTTCTTTGCATTCAGCCTCCAGCTATTGGATTTGGCTGTGCTATTTTCTGTTTAATTAAAGAACTGTTAAAGACCCATGTACTATTGTGTGAACCCAAAGGGAGCCTGGCTACCAGAAGAACATGTGTTGAAATTTTCATGTGCCTGAGCTCATGTTAATTTTTCTCATGGCATCTCTCCATGCAGTGAAATCAACCTGCATGTAATGGATTCCTCCAAATTAACAAGGGACAAGAAAATCCTCCTGGGAAGGTGGAGGTGGAGGCCCAACTGAGCTCTGATGACAGCAAGCTGCAACAACAAACAGGTTGCCCTGTTTCTGTATTTTGGGGGCACTATGGGCTGGGCAAATTTAAGCAGTGAAACAGGTCCCTGCTCTTCTCCCTTTCCCAGCCCTGGAATACCTGAAGGAAAAATTGGTAAGAGGATAGGATTTGTCTTCCCACCCAATATTTCTCTGCACTATAGGGGCAACTCAGCTTTCAGTTGCAAGTTCTTTCACACACTGAAATCATAGTTTTGCTTTTCAATTACAAAAGGAGGTGAAGACTGTCACTGTACCACAATCCACACCTTCAAAGTCTAGCAAAATCATGGAGGATAAAAAGTGATTCAGAAAGGTCAGGGAACCAGAAAAGATAAGAAAAAAAACCTGAATAAAATACATAAAGAAAGTCCTGCACTGCTTGTTTTGTACTGACTTTAGCTCAGTAGATGTAGGATGAATTATTCCATGGGGGTAGTACATACCAATGAGAAAACCAGATACATGCATTACTGTTTCTTTTTGCTAGAAATGCCAAAATGAGGATATATGTAGTACTGCTCCTCCTATAAGTAATACAGAGTCACAGTTTTATGACTCATGAGATTTTTCCAAAGCGGCATGTTAGATAGCTGTACAGTGCTCTCTCTTTTTGGACCTTTATGGCTGGTATTCAACAAATGAAGTATTTCCTCCAGTTGTGTGTGCTTTGCTTTTCCTTTTGTCAAAATAACATTTTTCCTATTCCTATTTCCTAACATTTTCATCATTAACATTCAACCTTAGAAGATGTGTTTATAAACTGTCAAAAGTCTGGTTTTAATTTTTTCATAAAAATGAAAAGCAAAATATAGTGTTCATCTTCCAACAGCAATGCACAGTGCCAGGGTGTGCATTAATAAGACACTGTCTCTTACCTATCTGTTTTAAAATATTCCAGTGCTTAAACAGGCTTCAAACTCACACCCTGTTATTACTTATTGCCGTATTTTCACAGTATTTTTTTCCCAATAACAGGCATTCCTTTAACACTCTTTGCCATTCATGTAAATCAGTGCTTTTCTGCTTGATTTGCAGTTAGTAAAAGGAGGACTTGCTAATTAAAATGTTACAATGAACATGCTGGTGTCCTCTGTTGACTTCCATTATTTTTAATGAGAAGTTTGAAGGTATAATGCTGCACTGTTCTTTTGGACAACACAGAGAGCAGTGTCATGTCAAGCCTTGATAATGGTAAACAAGCCTGGTTTCTGTGCCACATGCTCTCCTAAGACAGCACTTGAGTTTTCTTCCATCTTCTAATTATTCACTGAAAGTGAAAAGAAGTGGTATGTTCTAGGGAGAAGAGAATAGAAGCGGAAAAAGGACATTTGTTTCTATTATTTTGGCATTCCTGCCATTGCTTGATGCTTTGCTTATCTCACTACCAGTTGCCAAAGAAACACAAAATAGCATTCTCTTTTTGGAAAAAAAAAAAAATCTCTAAATAAAACCTTGATTCTGTTCTGCTTTCACACCATAATAACCTTATATGGCTTGTCTGTATATGGTCCCTATGGGAGGAAGGAGACATTAAAAAGGCATACCTTCCATCTTTACTGTATGGGCTTAGTATAGCCTAAGCAAGAATGCAGGCATTGATCTCTGAGATACAAAATGACAACTCCCTTTCAGTGCCTCTGAAACCAGGCAGGAAATTTCTTGGACAACTTCATTGAGTCTCCCTTACCACTGCAGCAATGATTAGAAATGGCCACACCATGAAATGTGCAGTCTTTCTCTCTCTGTGCCACCCCCGTCCCCATTATTTTATGTTCATATACACAATGGTGTCTCTTTCACTGCCACATTATCTGTTGCTTCCATCTGTGATGAACTTTTCTTTAGTTAACTTCAGATTTAGTAAGACTACCAACTTCATTAATGCCAAACACCAGTTTCCCATAACCCAGTTTTCTCCTCTGTTTTCCAGGTCCCTCATTGCCTACTCTGCTTTCTGCAGAGGGAACATTTTGTCTGTTCAGACCTCACCTGGGCTTACCCTTTCTGCAGTTTTGCCATAAGCCTTCTCTGGATTACGTCGACTTGCAATCATAGAATCATAGAATACCCGAAGGGACCTCAAGGATCATCTGCTCCCACCTTTCTTGGCAAAAGCACAGTCTAGACAAGATGGCCCAGCACCCTCTCCAGCTGAATCTTAAAAATGTCCAATGTTGGGGAATCCATCACTTCCCTGGGGAGATTATTCCAATGGCTGATCGTTTTCATTGTGAAAAAATTTTCCTCTTGTGTCCAATCAGAATGTCCCCAGGAGTAACTTGTACCCATTGCTCCTCGTCTTTTCTGTGTGACTCCTTGTAAAAAGGGAGTCTCCATCTTCTTTGTAGCCACCCTTTAAATACTGGAACATGCTGATAAGCTGTCCCCTAAGCCTTCTTTTTTCAAGGCTGAACAAACCTAGTTCTCTCAGCCTTTCCTCATTTGGGGGGCGGGGGGGGCTTCCCAGTCCTTTGATCATCTTTGTGGCCCTTCTCTGGACCCTCTCCAGCCTGTCCACATCTTGTTAGTATAGCAGGGACTAAAACTGAAGACAGTATTCCATATGTGGCCTGACAAGCACTGAGCAGAGTGGGATAATGACTTCTTCAGCTCTGCTGTGATGCCCTTGTTGATGCAACCCAGCATCCTGTTGGCTTTTTTTTGCCACAGCAGCACACTGCTCACTCATACTGATCTTGTTGTCCACCAGGACCACCAGGTCCCTTTCGACAGAGCTGCTCCCCAGCCAGGTAGATTCCAGCCTGTGCTGCACTCCTGGATTGTTTTCCCAGGTGCAAGACCTTACATTTTTCTTAGTTGGGCTTCGTAGGCTCGTTGTCAGCCCACCCTTTTCAGCCTATCCAGGTCTTCCTGCAGGGTGGCTCTCCCTTCCAAAGTGTCCACTTCCCCACTCAGTTTGGTATCATCAGCAGACTTTGTCAGGGTACACTTGATCCCCTCATCCAATCACTTATGAAGATATTAAACAGTGTTGGGCTCAATATCGGTTCCTGAGAGACGCCACTTGTGACAGGCTGCCAGTTTGAAAAGGAGCTATTTACCACCACCCTTGGAGTATGGCCTGTCAACCAGTTCCTCACCCACCACACAGACCAGTTATCTAGACCATAAAGCATCAGTTTCTCTAGGAGGAGGCTGTGGGAAACCATATTGAAAGCCTTGGAGAAATCCAGGTAGACAATGATGTCCACTGCTCGACCCACATCAACTGAGCAGGTTACTTTGTTGTAGAAGGTGATCAGGTTTGTCAAGCATGATTTGCCCTTGGTGAGTCTGTGCTGGCTTTTCCCAATCACATACTTCATTTGACTTGTGATAGCCTCCAGGAGGATTCATTCTATAACTTTCCCAGGAACTGAAGTAAGACTGATGTGCCTTTAATTTCCTGGATCTTTCTTTAAGTCCTTCTTGTAGATGGGGGTGACATTAGCCTTCTTCCAGTCTTCTTCGATGTCCCCTGATCTCCACAATTTCTCAAAGATTATGGAGGGCAGCCTTGCAATGACATCAGCCAGCTCTTTTAACACCCTCGGGTGGATATTGTTAGGGCCCATCGATTTGTAGGGGTCAAGCTCCTGTAATAGTTCACATACCAACTCTTCCTTCACTGACAGTGGGTCTGTGTTTGCATTAACCTGGATTTTTATTCCCAGGGCCTGGGGTCCAACAGTGATGGTAAAGACAGAGGTGAAGAAAGTGTTCAGAACCTCTGCCCCTTCAGCACTGTTGGTGACTAATTCACCTCTCCTGTTTAACAGCAGGCCAATAATTTGGAATTTTATTGTCCTTCTATACAAAGGCAGGTGATGCTTTTATCTGGGAGGCAATAGCAGAGATATCTTTCACTTCTTTAGGCTTACAGGTATATCTGTCTTGTTTAATAAAATTAATAAAGTTACAATCCAAGGACTGTGCTGCTGACAGCATCACCAAATGACGTCCTGGTGTCAGTCAAACTTCAGACAAGACAGCTCAGACCAGATGTCTGCCTGCAGCTGCTCTGCCTGGGGTGCTGGTTCTCTTTCCTCTGCCCACCAGCCAGCCCACCAACTAAAGGAGCAGGAACATGAGAGGGAGGGAATGAAAGTTCATTCTCTGATGCATAGTCAGTGTCACTGATACCACTGCTGCTGTGTGAAATGCTGCTGGTGGTGACATAGGGACTGACGCTGTGGGAGGGTCACATCCTCCACACCTCTGCACTCTCCTCTGGCTCCTTCCATTCACTTTTCCTCCCACCCATTTAGACTCACTTAGAAAGATATTCTGCATATGATGTTAAGACTGCAATCATTTGCTGAGGGACTTTTTCTCAACTGCAATGCCATCGGAAATCGCAGGGCAGACACCTGGAATGATGCTTGGACCCTCGGATCCCCTACAGCTGCACGCTGAGAGCTTGCATCGTCACTGTTTAATAGGGGTCTTAGGAAATGGTTACACCAAACAAACTTGCCGGGTGTACTACTCAGCAATGGACTTCATTATGTGCCAAGAACAGGTTTTAAAAACTGTAATATAACAGAGTAACTCTCACTGATATACAGATAGTCTCAATGTAGTCACATTTGATAAAGCTGCTATCCTTGCGCACTCTCTGCCTGAGAAACGAGACAAAGGGAAGTGCCTATCTCTCTCCAGATATAAGGAACACAGAGTCCTAAATCTTCTTTCCTGCATCATATCCAAGTTAGACACTTAATATACCCAAAAGTAAAAGCATTAATATTTCGAAATGTACAGGCTAAATTTTGATAAAATAATTCTCAGCCTTGGAAGTGGAAATGCCGATGCCCGATGTGGTGTGCATCCTGTGAAAGAACTGATGCCCTATGCATGCAAGAAATTTGCATTACCCTGGAGATGAAGATAGACCTCAGAGTGCTCTAGACTTCCAAGCCATGCATTGCTTTACTGAGCATCTGTATTCCAGTCTTCTGATGTAATTAAGCATCTTCCTGTGTGGAGACTCCTGCTTAAATTGCTTCTGTAATTTCACAAAACTTGTGTAGTCCTTCCTGATGTTTCCATGCCTCTGACAAGTTGTTTTCCTTCTTTTACTTTAAAATTAAGTATAAGCCCTTGCTTAAAACCTATCAAATAAAACAATTCATTGTTACTAAATGAGACTTTTATGCTGAGTGATTAAGAAGTAAAGGTCCGACTCAGAAGTAGTCCTGTATGATCAAAGCTATGAACATGCTTAAGTACCTTGAAGAAGTGAAACCAATCTAGAGGGCAAGTTTACCTTATACATAGAGAAAATCTTTAGCAGAGGAAACAGACGACATCATTGTTTTTCAGCAAGGACTGTTTCACATTTCCCAGTATAGTTAATTTTCCACCAGATCTCTGCCTGGAGGTGCTATGAAATTGTTGCTTTAGTCTGCATAGGGTTTGGGGTTGAAGAGACAGAAGAACAGATACGGTTTTAAAAGGCCAGAAACCAGACACTGAGATTTTAAACCATTTTTACTGACTGATTTTTCATTCATACTATATAGACCAAGACTAAAACTTAAAAACATGCTGGCGATTAAAATGATGATTACCTTACACTCCGCTGTTACATTACATTACACTATTACATTAATTCTTTTTATACTGATGGCATAAAGAATGTCCTCAAAGCCTGCAGGTATCATTAGAAGCTTTATTAAATGCTCCTTGTGATTCTTCAGGAATTATTTGTCAATCAATACCATAATAATTCGCGCTCATATAGAGTTCTAGGAACCTTATAATTATTGCTTTTGCCATAGTAAGATTTAACCACTTTACAGAAAGACATTAATTTCATCAGAGAGAAAAGGGCCAGGCCACTGACTGCATTATAGCTGACTCTTGGAAGACAAAACATTCCTTGGGAAGTTTGAGGCTCAGCCAGATTTTAGAAGATTCTAATCACCAAGGGTTTTATCTGCTACAACTTTTGGAAACAACAAAGATGAAAAGGCATGGCATCCAAAAGGAGAAAGGCTAGTGCAAGTAGTAATAGTTCAGGCTGATAGTGATGACAGACAGTGAGAAAGACACTTTGAAATGCTTCACTATAGCTGCAGCACAATAGGGCTGTGGGATGGAGAGGTCTCAGACAGACAGGTTGCAGAAAGAGAGTCTCTGGGAGGCCACTGCAAAGCTTTGCTAAACTGCCTCTTCAAGACTTTTCTGGTCTCTCAGGGTAGGGAGTGTCCCCAGTGTCCCTGGCCCATGTAGTCCATGCCAGGAGACATGGCAGCACTCTATTGCCCTGTTCATTAGGTTTTTCTTCCAGGAAAAAACTGCATGTGAGCAGAGGACTGCAGCATGATGCAGTGTGCCCTGCACATGGGGTAGGTATGCAGGGTGCACTTTGGGGCATGCATTTCTTATAGTAAACATTCAGCTTCAGTGTGCCTTTTCCACACAGCAGACGTGTGTCTTCACTTCTTAGGGAAAAGACAGCTCATGATACAATCACTTCACAGCAGGAGATTGAAATTACTTTCCCCATCATTTCTAACCTTTGCTGCTTGGTATCTGTGAACTGCCTCTTGAGCAGCCTATGGAGAATACAGAGCAATGATTACAAAATGGTGTCCTTAAAGTGTATTTTTTTTCCAGGACCCACAGCACTCAGAAAATAAATTTAACATGAGAGGTCTATCTACATGGTGTTTGCCTCTGCCCCTCTGACTTGGTAACGGCAAATTCCAGGATCCAGGCTGCTCATGGTCAACCTATCTGCCCACCACTACTAACACAATGCACTTCTCTGTGCAAGGACTATTTATTTGTCCTCTTCCCTGTCTTGGCAAAACAACCTTGTCAAAAGAGTCAGGCTACAGGATGACATGTCTTGTCTGGGAGGATGCTGCTTTATCTATACCACTGTTTTACCTTTCCTACCTCGATCCCTAAGCATTCAGGAGAGCTGATATTGCATGCACACATGAAGGGACTTTTCTCATTTATATTTCATAGATGTCTATTTGGAGAAAGAGGAAAAGCTTTGGCACTCATCAGGGTACTGTTGTTTGGACTGCAGCTGATTCAGCCTTAGACTTGTGCAGTAAACCAAGACAAATCCCATAGTAATTAGTAGCTCCTTTATAAGATGGCCCTAGTTAACACTGTTTCATTACACTTGAGTTAATAGGAAATACTGCTCATAGTGCTGTGTATTTAAATAGTATATGTACCTTACAATCACATCAAATGTATTCAAGCTGGTCTTTATTTAAGGCCTAAGTATTTATATTATTTCCTATTTTGTTGTAAGGAGTGAAAGTGTCATTGAATCTACTTTTTAACTTATCAGAGATGCAGACAAGCTGGACTGGATTTCACCAGCCCTAACCTCTCCCAATAACCTCTGGCCTGAGGTCATGATAGACTACTTACAACACCTCTGGCAGGGAGCAGTTCAATACTTTCTTAAAGACCTGCAGAGAAGGAGATTCATAATAAGAGTAAGAGAAGCACTAAAGACATTAAAATTAAAATAACTGACATTTGTTATTTCCCCTCTGACATCAAAGGTATTTACTTTGTCAAAGTAAGACTTTAGATTGGCTTGACACAATTTGTTCTAGAGAAAGCTGTGTTGGCTGTTGCTCATCTTCCTATTAAATTTTAGCTGTCTGCAAATAAACAGCCTATTTACTTCAGTATTTTTTCAGGACCTGAAGCTAAGCCTGACGTTCAATACCTCCCAGGTCCTCCTTTTTTCCTTTCAAAGATAGGCCTGTTCTTGCCTTTTCTAGTAATGCAGTATGCTGCCTGTACCCTGTAAGCTCTCAAAGATAAGTATAAACAGGTCTGAGACTTCATTGATCAGTCCTTTAAGCATCTCAGTGTTTCATCAAGCCCAGCCAATGTGTAAACATTTTTCTTCATTACCGGAGGGTGAGCTTTTACCTCTTTTACTGGTTATCAGTGTCTACTGTGCTGCAGTTAACCTTTTTACAGAGGGCAGATGCAAAAAGTAATTGAACATTTTAGCGTCCTCTGTGTTATCTGTCAAAAACTCACACAATTTGCTGAACAGCAGAACAACTCTTTGCTGGCTCTTCCTTTTATTGACAGCACCCTTACAGATGCTTTTTCCTACGCATGACATTCCTTGAAAGTTTTATCTTACTCTCCATCTCGGCCTTTCTGATTCTGCTTCTACAATCTTGTCTTTGTATTTTTAATTATCCAGCATAACCTGAATTACTTCCCATTGCAGAAGTCTCTTGGGTTTGAGGTCAATGGAGAGTGCAGGATTTAGCCATGTAGACCCCCTTTCCCCTCCCTGCAGCGAGGCGGTCAGCACTCACGACTCCTCACTGTTCACTGGAGGAACTGCCAGTTCTCTTTTCCCCTCACACCACTTTCCCAGCAAATCTAGAAATTTTCTGAAGGTTTGATTCAGGGAGATGCAATAATGTAAATTAATGGTTCAGAGCTGCCAAAGGAAGGAAGGATCATCTCCTCAGTTTTCATCGTGTTGCCTTTCCTCTGGCCATACACTCTTGTTATGGATCTTGTGCCAGCTCTGGCACCCATTCTACCCTGAAGTGTTGAATTAGCCAGCAGGAAAGTTGGGTAGTTTTCTGAGGTTTTACTGAGTTGAATTGAGTCATGGGGGAATTTTACATTTGCCCAAATGGGCAGATTGTGTAGCCAGGGCTGGAGGGAAGGCAGTGTGGAAAGAAAAGGAATGGAGAGGACAACACACAAGTGGTGAGGGGACAAATGTGAGAAGACAGCCATTATACCATTAAGCAATGATATTAGTTGACTTAAGTAATCTTTACAGTGTTCCTAGACTACCTCCCTAAGAGTAGCAAAGTGAAGATTAAGCAGAAGTAAACTAATTTAACTTTTAAATGAGCCAGGTGTCATAAGTAAACATAAGGGTAATGTGGGTAATCTGCAGCTCTTTCCTATTTTCACCTTATGTGACTAACTGAAAGCAGTCTTACAATTTTTCATTTATTCAGATGCAATTACTCTTCTATGAACCTCAATTTTAATGTCTAAAATTGTTGCCTGCTCTTCTATAATGTGTTCATCAATAAGACCAGTGTTACATCCTCTGCTTTTCTCAGTAATAGTAAGTATTACTGATAACTGTTGAGAGGAAGTAATCATGAGGAAATGGGATAATTTTTTTATTGTTCCACCTGAAGAAAATTAATTACTGTGTTCATTCCAGGGCAGTGGAAGTGACACTGTACAACATCGTGTCTTCCTTTGTACCACAAAGAAATTGCAGAATGAAAAATCTTAATTATTTGCAAAGATTCCTTTGAATGCATTTACACTAAAAGATAATGCTGATCAGATCATACAAAAAAAACCCCAAAACCAACCAAAATTGATCTCTTTTAATATCTGTCATGTTTCTAACTGATTTTATAACTACTGAACACTGTGAACTAGTTCAGCACACCACAAAACCCAAACATAAATATATTCACTTTAAGACAACCATATCGCTGAAATATAAACAGACCCAGGAAAAGAAAGATGATTCTTTCTTACTCAGAACAGGATGAATAATATAAAGATGAAATATTATTTGCTATCTGGGAGAACTCTTATTGATTCAGAAGAATTTCTCATAAAAGCAGTGGTCAGACTGTCCTCTGGTGTATTTCAGGGTAGATGCATTGTGTCCATTAGAAATGTGACTCATACTGTGTCACTGTCCTGAATTATTTTAAGCTATCTCAGTCTTGTAAGTACACTTTAGAGTACAAACATACTTGACTAAATCTTACAAGTAAATGAAATGGGGGAGATTCTGTTTGTATATGAAAAGCAGTGGAATAAGAACACCCCTTTCACTACTCAGGGGTGGAGTTTAGGCCTCCGCTGTGGTCATGTATGAAAAAAAAGCAAACCAACCAAACAGGTTATCTCAGACTAACTCTAAGTGTAACATTAGGAACTATCCTTGCTTATAAGGGATTCTGTCAAGAATTACAACATTGTGCTGGCCAAGGTATTAATACATGGATGGAGCAATCAGATTAAAACATCCTTTTAAAAAGCCTTACACTTAACAGAAACTAGTTTGCCAATGTGGAAGAGTATAATAAGCCCATAGTTTGTTACAAACTAAAAAAAAGGCTTGGATTTTTCTTAAATGTACAACTGTTCATCAGAGAGTTGAACACTGTTATGTAAATACAACCCAAAGAAGAAAAACAATAGAAAAAAACAAACTTCAAACAAAACGCATTTGCTAACCCAGTCAATCATGCTGCAGTTTCCAAATATAGATAACACTTGTGTCAATATTTAATGTCGAGTAGTATAGTGTTGTTTAAGTGTTACATGAAAGCATATGAAGATGCTATTTTTTTCTTTTTTTCTGTTTTTTTTTTTTTCTATTTAAGGTCAAAAAAATTGTTATAACATGGTTATACCAGTATTCCTCAACATATGGACACTGGATCTGTTAGGTGCTAGGGAGTAAAATGAAGAGGGTGGTTGCTTAGTGCTTACTCCCTAGGAGCCAGCAAAGGCTGGGAACCACCAGGATACTCCTGAAATGGGTGACCCTGGACCCTGGGTAAGTGAGACAATAAAGCCTCCTCCTGCAGCCACCAGAGATCCATGCCTGGGATCCCTGCTCTCTGACGAGGCTGAAAGAGATGCTAATTTATTGTGAATGGCACTTGGACTGACTTGTTAGACCTGCACTGGTCTAAACAATACAGCAGTTCCTCTCACTTACAAACACCAAATTCAGACATTATATCTGTAATACACAAGCAAAAGAAGACTTGAAATGATAAATAAGACTTTCCAATTTGACCTGCCTTCACATTCAGAGTAACTCATCTTTAATTATGTGTGTGTGTATTCTGCAGAGGTTAAGACATCCCATTCAGTATGAGCTAATTAACTTTGTCTCAGATTTCATAGGATTATTCTTTAAAATGAAGAAAATAATTAAAGCTTAGACAAGTAGGCAATCTATTCATGAAAACATCAAGGGACTTTATAACAAATTAAATGCTGCAAGATCACCCCTGAAACTGTGTTGACAGTCTATTTACAGTACAAGATATACAGGGAGTTGGAATGTACAAATTTCATAGAAGACTTTCTTGAACCTCTTGTTATGGGCATCCTTTGCTTTTCTGGTTTGTTTGTCATTATTGTACTGTCAAAACCACAATGCGTTTGAAGTGAAGCTAGTTGTTCAAATACAGTTTACATAAATGGGTGACATTTTCTGACAAGAGATCATCTGCTAAATCTGAGGTGGCATATAAAAGAAAATAGTTGGATGAAAACTTTTACTAGTGATTACTTAATCATATTTTGCACAGAAATTTAGACAGTGTTTTGGTTATTCTTGTTATTCTTGTTTTGATGGTAAGAACGTCTAGAGATAATAAAAATACCAAGCACAGCAATATTTTTTGCATTTAGTGATTTTTTGTAACAGGGAAAACAGCCAGAAGGATAAAGCACCATAGCCCCAACAATTTCAGCTTTTTGACAGAAACATCAAAGAATGATTAAAATGCAGTGAGGACTGCCATCTAGGAAGAAAAGAAGTACAATATGTACTACATTGTTAACATATACATCCCTATCACATCAATAAAATAATAAGACAAATAAGGAATGTATTTTTCCCTTTGATATCTTTTAGACTTTCTCTTATGCCAATGGTACTGATATATATTTTATACACTCTGTCTACCTTAAAAGAGAATTCCCTCAAGAATTCATCATTCACCAGTGAACCAAAATTGTGATGTACTGTTTAAGGAAACAGGCTATTTGTCTTTCTTTGTGTGTTAACTCTTCTCTATACATTTCCTTCTTGCATCTTCTCATCACTGGACCAAATCTTGCTAACATCTTTTCAAACTTAAGGAAGTTGGTAAAACCCAATAGCCTTGTTTAAGGGAAAATTCTTTTACTTTTCCCATAGACCCAGAAAAAATACTTTTGAGTTCTAAAATCTTAACTCACAAAGAATTCTTCATTTGCCGTTGTCAGCAGCAATCATCCATTAAGAAAAGATGTCTTTGAGCCATGGGCAAGCAAAACAGTATTCCAAAGCTCAGGGAAAGTTAGGCATGATAGGGTTGAGACAGCTGAATAGAAGAGGTCACTGCTATTAGTTCTTGAACTACAAAAACCTCACAGTTGTGTATAGTAGTCTTCTCATGTATACTACCAAAGTAGATCCGGCTCTACCTAAAAGGACTTTGCAGTCACACTGTCAGGACAGCATCACACAACGTGCTACCATGCACACGCACTAACTCTTGTTTATGGAGGGGCTACAACCCTCCAGCCCAGGAAGCTCACACCCACACTCAATGCATTAGAGAACTTAGTATCCTAATTAAATCTGGCAGCTGAGTGTGATTTATTTCTCAAACACAGTGAAAAGAGGTAGTGTCAGAAAAGTAAGGCTAGCTGATTGCTGCCTTTCAGTCTGGAAACACATGTAGTTTGCACTTCAGGCAGGCTACTGCTAAAGAAATGTGTTGGGCACAAACCCTGCAGAACGGCCGGCTGTTGCGCTGCAGCGTATCACAGCAGTTAGTCTAAGCATGAAGTGATGAAGTAGCAGAGACTATTTTGAGGAGAGGGAGACAGTCCCAACTACTTATCAGGTTCAATTCACTGTGCTGTTAAAGGTGTTGCATATCGTATAACGGAGGCCAACTCCAGTTATTTCAGGTGAGATAGTCACTTAGCATTTTTTTGTGCCTTTTATTTGCATAGATGTTTGTCACTGTTTGACCTCATACTGTCTCAGAGGTGACATGAATTTTGGTATTTTGTTGCCTGCATGTAATCTGACTTTAGATATTATTCATAAATAATATATTACTCTTTATAATTCATAATATTATAAATTAAAATCTGACCTAATGTGACTCCTAGTCAAAAGAGGTCGATCCCAGAACTCAGAAGGCAGAAACTGAAACAAAGAGGAGGTGGTTATCTCCCATCTGAAGATCTGCTGAAATGCTCCATGAAAGCACATCTGTTGTGCCACACTGGAATCGAGCTGCTTGTCCCAGGTCTTGGAGATTGCTGCCTTCATTTTCTTGAATTTTGTGAGGTCTGGCCTCACTTGTCATCTTGTATCCAGCAGCAGACATGAGGTTAGCAGTCTCCTGATACTGCCTCACGTTTATCTCATCAGATAGGATCTCTCAGCACAAATTAACAAGCAGGGCCGTCTTTTCAGGATAACAGGTTGCATCTTGCTGAATTTTCTGAGATGTTGGAAAAAAGTAGTTATCACTGCAGCAGAACAAGTAGCAGATAAAATAAATATCAGACTCTGCAAGATGGTAGGACAGGACTTTCAAACCAGCAGTTTAGATGTATCTCAGGATGTATTCTCTTGTATATCAAGATGTATTTTCTTGTTTCTCAAAAGAATAAATTTGAAACAAGTGCAAATATTACTGTCAGCTCCAACACAGTGCAAAAAAGCATATCCAAAACCTGCACGTGGTCCCTAGCCTAAGAAAAACCCCAGAGACATAAGGAGGACTAGTCATCTGGTGTCTTTTCTCCTCTGTCCTCTGCAGATCCTGAGCCTGACATATGGGCACAAGGCACCCAGTGCCTGGCTGCTGGTGGGACAGCTTGAACACCCCAGCCTGGGCACTTGGCAGCAGGATCCACTTTATGTACACACACCTCTGGTGCTGCTGAACATCAGGTTGTGACTGGCAGCTAGTGAAACTTGTTCTGCTTCATTTTTTATTTCACATAAAGTCACTTTTTCTTCCTGTAAGGTCTTGCATAGGTATTGCTACACTGTGGATACAGTGCAACGACAGCATTTCCTATACAACCAGTGCAGACCTGGGTTGGAACAGGCTGACTGCTTGTCCTGTCATCTCTTCGTCTAATTCTGAGATACAGAAATATTTGCCCTCTTACAAGTATATTCTCTTGAGATACAAAATAAAATAAAATAATTTCAAACCAACTTGGTTACCTCTCCCACTTCAACAAAACCATATGAATTTGTGACAAGATGGCCAAATAGCCCCAGAATCATTGATTCAGCTTTACCAGCTTTCTTTAGACTACAAGCCAAGCTTTCCTTACAGGGCAGCCAGTGTTTCAGAGGAACTACAAGCAAAAGTTAAAGATCTCACTTGGGACACACAGTAAGGTTTGGTAGAACAAAACAGCAGACATCAAACCCACACTAGAGAGATTGGATCAAGGTGTTTAAATGGAGGTTGCCACACAAACTTGTGATAGTCTCCAGTCACAAAAGACAGCAATGCACCACTACCACAGCCAGGCCCTCTCATTATTCAGCACAGAAAAGCCTGCAAGGAACATGCAAGCATGTTTTTACCACACTCCGTTTGACTGTGGCTACCCTATTACCTTGATAAATTACTTCAGTAGATGTAAAAGCAGCATTTACCTTGCAAGTCATTTTCCTATTGTAATTATGTTCCCACCTACCATTTTCAGCAGAGAAATAAGAAGAAAACAGGTACTGTAGATGTAATTAATCTTCTAAACCCTGAAGATCTGTAAAAGAAGGAAATATCATTCACAAAGGATCATCAAAGTACTGTTATCAAGTCAATGGAGACACCGAGAGCTCCAAAAGAAAATTGAAACAGAGCTCACATTAGCAAAGCTAAAAATGGCTGTCCAGGCTAAGGTAGAAGGAGAAACAAAAGACAGAGCTGTTACTGTCTCCTTAAAAACCAAAGTGGTACTGCTGAAAATGAAAATGATCCAAGGAAAACTAACAATTTTATTAATGTAAATACATCATGTATTGACAAGAAAGATGACAGAAAGGAAGTTGCCAGAATCTATGACATAAATGGAAATGTTCAGTTTCATTATAGGTGATGTAAAATTGATCCAAGTACTAAAATTAATTGAAAATAATAATAATTGTGAAATATAGAGTGGTATACCCTGTCAGCTCTAATACAATGGTAGTTCTAAGTAATCTTTCAAATCTGAGGATCTAATGAAAAGCAGCCTTTCTGTGACAGTGTCACAAGCAAAGGATATGCTGTCCTAAATTCACATATGCCCTTTTGGGTTTACTCTGGTCCGTAATGTTATCTTCTTGCTTAGCTAGGCACCTCCTGTAGTCACTTACCTCCTGTCCACCTGGGACGTAAAATTCATATTCAAATCCACGTCCCAGTTCAGGCAGAACAGATTCAGTCTCACCCTGGAGGTCACAACCACCAAACAATAAGGCAAAGAACACCTTTCTACAACAATAGTTGTACATCAAAGATAACCAAGTGATCAGCAGCCCAGAGACCTAAGTCAGAATAAGACTGATTTAATCAATGCAGCCATTTTGTTGGTGTAAATGCATCAGCCTACAAAGCCAAGGAAAGGGAAGCCTGAGCAAGTAAGTCCTTCAACCTGCCTGGAATTGTCTGTCAATTCTGACAGAAATGTAGCTGAGGGTCTGTCAACAGCTATGCTTGTTAGTGTGATTTGTGATGATGTTTTTTGTGTGGAAGTTACAAGTGAACCTTAAATGATTGAAATCTTCATTTCAGTTTTAATGAGTACTCTGAAAACTGGGTGATTGTTGAGGCTCAAGGGTCCACAGAACTGGGTTTAGAATATCATGAAAATGGGTTTTAAACAAAAAATAGAAAACACTGAAACTTTTTTTTTTTTTTGACAGTCTAGTTGAAAGCACCAGCAGGAGCCCACTTGTGACTTCAGCATTTCAGCAGTCAGTGCCAGCTAGAACCAGCAAGTCTAGATGTGAATGGTAACGAACAGTAGGAAAAACAACCAGCCTTTTTCAGATTTCAAAGTAGTCTGTATGACAGCTTGGGTCAGATACCATTTCATGAAACAGTGTTTGCCATCTCTACTTTTCCAAGCAGCTTAGTAATTTTAAAGCAAAAACCTTGATCATTGTATCTTGGCCTTGCTGCTGTCCTAAATAAGCATAACTCAGTAAATGATCTGCTTTAATTGTCAGCAGAGATGCATGCAACATCTTTCTATTTCTCAGATACTTGTGAAGATTGTTCTCTGCAAAAATATCATGGGAAGAGCATGGCTTTGTAAGGAACTCAAAAGATTTTGCAACATTGTTTGAAAACTCCAATAACACCAGAAACCATAAGTAATTTGTTTTGCATTTCTACAAAGTAGGTGCAGAACTCCACTCGCAAAGCAGTATGTTAGTGTAATGAAAAAGAATGCATATGTATTTTTAAAACATCGTGTTTATTCTTTTACTTGCCTGAGACATTTGGAGGTTTGGTTTCTTTGTTTTATTTTTCTGCTTTGAATGCCAAAAGGCTATACCACTACAGTATATGGTGTTCTCTTTGACTGTCTTTCACTGAAGGGCACAGGAGAACGGAGAGGAGCTCTGGCAGGAATTCTGCCCTGTTAGCAGGTGATGGTACACAAGTTTGGAGAGTACCTACAGGAAACATGAGGAGTGCTTTCAGAGCTACCCAGACAGAAGTGAAAAAACAGAATTGTGGTAAGTAAATATGCAACTAAACAAATAAAAACCAAAATAAATATTTTTTATGTTAGCAGATATCATAATGGAACATATTTACAGAAAAAAATTAGTAAGATCAAGACATCTGAGAAGCAAACATGTCATGCTGTATTAGTGAGATATATTTAGACAGTTTGTGGGAAAAAAAACAGAGAGAAATTTATTAGGCTGGTTGTATAGTGAATAATAACATATTTGTAATAAAGTAGAAATTACAGAGTATAACTTGCTCATAAATATTCTTCATGACAAAAAAATGTTATAAAGGTTCTGACTCACTTTCCATTAAAAAAAAAAAAAAAGACATTCAGGGTAGGTGTGGGAAAAAAGAAAGATTCAAGGCGACCTCCCAGTTAGCATAAGAAGCCCAATGCAAAGGCAAATACTTTGCTCATTTGCAGATGGGTTTGGTATGCCAAGGGCATCCAAAGACGTGTAAGGTACTTGGGAGTCTGCTCACTGACATCCTTGAATTTAGCTTAAGCTATTCAGACACTTGGAAAATTACTTTGCAGACTGCAAGTAATGGACTAAGGTGAAACAAGGAAGACACTATTAGAATCTCCCAACATAGGAATCAAGACATATGTTGTACAAGCAAGAGACAGAGGCTCTCAAATGCTTTAAGCTTTGCATCAGCTAGCTTCCCGGCTGATATCTGCAAGCAGGGATAAAGTATTACTACCATAAAATGTGGTCTTATGAAAATTCTATTTGACAAAATGGTTCTTTCCTTTCTTCCTCAAAAAGATTTAATTTTAATTATCTTCACATTTCTGTTCCCTCCAAATTATTTTTTCATTGTGCTTTTAAAGTTTAAAATGCACTTCTGTCAAAGCCAACATGAGTTTTCAACTTTAGCAAACGCAGGGTCTGGTCTATGCATTTTTACAAATTTATAACAGAATTCTTTAAGTGCTTACCTGTGTAACTAAATGGTCATAATCTGTACATGTCACTGGCACTTGGCTGCATCCAGATGGGGGTCATTAAGATTGGAGAAACGAAATATGTCTTGCTTCAGTTCCAGCCCCAACACAGCTCATGGTGAAAGCTGGCTCTGGTCAGGTTGCCAGCACCAGCTTCATCTCCATCTCTCTGTCATGAAGTAAAGGGAAGAAAATAGGCCTGTTAATCTGTTCCTCTGCTTCTAGGCATGAAAAAGACACAATTTTTTAAAAGGCAAAGAAAGTAGGTTGAATTCTTTCTCGTGTCCTGTGTTTGTATGAACCAGCTTTCACTTTCTGAAGGCAGCAGTCTGCAACACTGGAAATACCAGCCCTCGTCATTAGACTCTTCCAGCACTTTTAATGATTTCTCCTGAGTTCAGCAGATACCTGCTGACCTCACTGGTGGGTCTTCCTATTCCTTCTCTCAAATTTCTCAGTTTCTTCATGTTTTTCCTCATGCTAAAGGTTCAGATTTTGTTGAGTTTCTTTGATGGAGTGGCCAAAGCTAAAGCAAATCCTACCACAGCCCCAGTTGTGTGATCTCTATAGGAGTGCAGCCCTCTCTCCTGATACAGCAAGGCATTCCCCGCTTTCCACCACACTCGTTTTTTTTTTGAAGTGTGATTACAGTGATGTTCAGTGACTGTGATAGAAAACATGTCTTCTTCAGCTGATTTAAGTCTTTAGGGAGATAAATTTGGATTGCTAGCATACCTCAGTGCCTGAAGCAGAGGAAGACACAAATGCCAGTCATCTGTGGTTGGCTACATTCTCACTTAGGGAGAGAGCCTTTTCTGCCCTGGAAACTTACCAAGACTGTTTAGCGTATATTAATTTTTTATTGCGCACTATCTCTATGCTTTACTGTACAGATGGAGGCATTTTCTTCTCTTGTCCTTCAGCTACCTCCATCTGCCTTGGAAATTCTGCCATCGCAGGACAATAGCCCGTGGGACTAAAGTGAGTGTTGAAGGTTGAGTGCTTAGAACAGCTGGAGAAAGCTGCATACTTGAGCATTCACAGCCAGTAGTCCTGAGGGATCCTTGCAGGTGGAAAAAGGCCAGAACAGTCTCCTGAAGTGGAGATGCCTGCACTACAGCTATGCCTACATCTATTTATTTTAATTAAGTAAAGATATTGTATATTCTTGTAGCCTGTGTAACAGTATTCAGGCATTCTTTGGAAGCACTAGCATAATTTAGGCTCAATATAAGACTGAATAAATCAGCAACAGTCTGCAGTGTAGAAAAGACTGCATCCAGTGAAAGTCTATGTAAATCCTGGGATAATTTGAGACAATTTAAATATCTTTTAGATTGAGACTTCTCTGTGCAATGGTTCGTGTTCATCTCCAGTGGAGTTTGACTGAACTTGAAGAAATCAGAGCAAGGATGCTTTTATCCAGTCATCCAGTGAGCTGCATATGCGTTTTCTGGCCCTCCCTAATAGTTGTGCTCCCCTGTGCTGTGAGTGGGGCAGACTAATCAGTATGTGCCCCATTTTTCACTAATGAGAGTGTTATGGTACCTTTTATGTAGTATATGCCAAAAACACATTCCCTCCATTTGATGAGGAATGCTAGACACTGTACTGAAACTATGTCAAATTGTCATAGAATATTGAAGTGGCTAACTGTGAAACATAAAATTGGTCATTTCCCACGTGGTAAGTAACTATACAGTCTTTAGTGTTAATATCTCTTGGAGGAAACATGTAGTTCTATACTAGAAAATGAGTTTTACTGTGTATTTCACTTCTGCAAGCATTTGCAGGCCATGGTTTGAACACAACAATGTTAGTGAAACCTTGGTGTCTACAAGAACAATTCAGCACTGAAGTGAGAGAAACCTAAATATTCTGCTCACACTAATTGGTATATACCCTGCAAAACTCAGCTGAAGAGGTTTCATTGTTCTTATAACATATTTATATAAGGATGGAAATCTCTTTTCTGGTAGTCTAATGAATTCTCTCATGAAGAAAAAAAAAGCATGCATGGGAATAATTTGCCATGGATCTACCTGCGTATTCGGATGCAGCTTAACTGAAGCAAGTTAAAAGCTTGCTTTACTGAGCTCTGAAAGCATATAATTTTCCTACTTGAAGTACTGCATATCAATTATCATCGGCATAGTCCCGTAAACTTAGCCTTCAAGCCTGGGATGGAAATCAGATGGGACAACCTTAGGTCTTCTTTCCTCCCTTCCCTCACCTGTTAGGGGTCTGCAGGTGAATTTTGCAACAGGTTCTGAATTTTCTGTATACACGAGAACAGATGTAGAAATTTGGCCACTGAAAAATCAAATCTGAATTGTGTGGCTTGTGTAGTTTCATAGTCGAGGTTTGCATATGATAAACTTTCTGAGCTCTTTACTAAGAAGCTATAAAACACTTTGTGGCTTTGTGGTGAGAGAGAGGAGCTCGACCCCAGCAGAGCCTCTTTGCATCCTCCCCACATGCTGGCAGTGGTGGTGGAGCACGGCTGTCCTGCACCTCAGCTGGGCACCACTGCATGGAGCATTGTGAAGGGGAGCAATGCAAGTGCGCTGTAAGTTCATTTTGCAACTCCAAGACAGGACAGAAAGCTAATAACCATGAAGGTTGCTGGCCCCAAACCTGTTTTGCTAGGGCATGGGCATTGGCTCTAGAGCTGGCAGCTTATAGTCAGCTGCACAGGTTGGGCTATGAGGGTTTTGCTGCCGAAAAACGGCAGACTTGCCCCACTTCTGCACATTCTCTGCTTCACTAGCGCTGGCATTAGCAGATTTACAGTCTTGTGTTCAACCAGGCCAGGAAAATATTATTTTTATTAACCCTCTTAACTCATGTAAGGAAAACAGAGCAGTGCAAAGCTGCTGCTATAAATACATCTGAAAGTTATGAGTGGATAAATAAGTACATTCATTTGCTGTATGAAATGTAGAAAACTGGAATGTAAATCCTTTTGAAAATACTTTTGCCCATAAAATATTTAAGCCACAGCTCTGTTACAGAACTGTCAGGGTCAAGAGGAAAACACAAGTTAATAAAAATGGACAAGAGTTTAAAACTACAACTCATTTGCAAACACATAATTTTAGACATTGAAGCCTATATTTACAAACCCAGCTAAGGATGATCTCATTATCAAAACTATTGCTAAGCTCCCCCTCCCTGCCCCAGGAAAGTATGACACATCGCTATTTGCAAGCAGTCAGTAATAAAAAGTAATTTGATACAGTAACTCTATCTGGGTACTTAATCATAGGTAAAGAGCTCAAGGATCTTCAGGAAGTCATTTATCTCATTTCTAAAAAATATTATCCTAAGCTTTTTTAAAAGACCTCCAATGAAGAATATTCCACAACCGTTGCAGCCCGTCAATCTAGTCCAACTTTTGCAGACTGCCCATTTCATTACAGAGTTGTGTGTATTCTATACCATGTGACGTCATGTCCAGTAGATAAACTTGGGGGAGTTGGGGTGGGGGGATCGCCACTCGGGGACTAACTGGGCATCAGTCAGCAGGTGGTGAGCAATTGCACTGTGCATCATTTGTATATTCCAATCCTTTTATTATTACTAGTGTCATTTTATTAGTGTTATCATTACCATTATTAGTTTCTTCTTTTCTGTTCTATTAAACTGTTCTTATCTCAAACCACGAGTTTTACTTCTTTTCCCAATTTTCTCCCCCATCCCACTGGGTGGGAGGGGAAGAGAGTGAGCAGCTGCGTGATGCTTAGTTGCTGGCTGGGGTTAAACCACAGCAGCTATATATTCTTTTTCTATTAAAAATAAAGACTATTCTCTCAATATGCGTTGTATACTTTGCTTTATGCATTTAAAGAAACAACAGTACAGAAAAAATGGGGTTTTGACAAGTTTTGATACACACATAAAAAGGTGGGCAAAAGTATTTGCAAACACACTGAGGAGTATGAACTATAGAAGACTGAAAACCCAATTTAACAGATTGAAGAATACTCTCTTTCATTATACCTGAGAGCAGAACTGATTAACTACCTATCAAAATGACACTAGATTCCATCACAACATACATGCTCAATTGTATTCCCCAGCTTGTACCAAATACTCAGTTTGACTCAACAGTCAAGTTATTAGCTAATTCAGTCATTACAATAGAAAATACCAGACTTCTTTAGGAAAGAGTAGCTTTTAATAGTTTTGTATTTACATTTGCCTTTTTCTTTCTTTACAGGAGATATTCTCTCTTACCTGAGGGGGGAAAAATGTATGGCAATAATTAGCTATTCTGCAAATTGAACAGCTCTGTTAACATATCTTGACACCAAATACTGCAAATCACCTGAGGAAGCAGTCTTGCTGAGACTGCACATTTAATGAGCAAGAGTAAAAAAGAAAATACAGAAATTTTGAGCATAGTAATTAAAAGTAAGACTATTCAGGAGATTTGTCTTTATTGTTAAGACATAAGAGTCTCCATTATTATGTTTGCAAAAGTATTTAATGATTACGTATGCTTCAAATTTTAAAGATACCCAGGTATTTCAGGTTGAGCTTTCCAAAAACTGAGAAGCTGATCAACTGATGGTGAAATATAGGCACAGCTTATTCTGACCTGAAATTAAACTTACTGTTTCCAACATGCATATCATTTTGCCAGAGAATGTTGAAATATTTTTAAAAAACCTCACCAAGTCATCAAAAAAAGCCTTTACAAAAAGGCTTTCCCGGCTTTAGAGGCCTGACCTTCCCTGCAATGCTACTTAAAGCTGCTGTTGGAAAGTGCTTCTGCCACTGACTAAATTCAGTGACAGTGAATTTATTGCATATCTGCCAGAACCACTATGTAAACAGGGCCTGAACACTTGTCCTCATGGCCACTAGCAGCATTTGTCTTGATGACACCTTGGCAGCAGACGCAACAACAGATCCAGGAGACTCTAGGGAGCACAATGGGGTGGAGGGGACATGCCTGAGGGCTATCATCAGAAACATGGAAAAGCAGGAAAGGAAAAATATTGGCACATGTAATCTCAGGAGGTTGCCTTCACACCATTGGGATCTTAGGTAAATTTAAATCAGCATGGGATTTCCTTGGTCAACTCAGTTGTCATTGTGCTTCTTCCCCTTAAAGGGAGGATTTTTATCTCCCTGGTATGTTCCTTTGCAGCACTATAATCAAGAAAAAACTAAAGAGAATTTCCTTCCTGCAGGAAACACTAATTGGTAGAATGAGGCAAAATTCCTGATGTTACTACAAGCAATTCTGAAACATGCCTCATTGGAAACATAGAAATGAACTTATAGAAATATTTCATGCTAGTAATGTTGTGTCTGTTGTAAAATATTAGCAATATGCTCATATAAAAGATAAGATTGAAATAACATAAAAATATAAAGGTACAAAAAATGACAGAAGAAAGTTAGCCCAAAATATCTGATTTCAATTCAAAGTGGTTCAAAATCAAGAATTCCTTAGAAAAGACTGTATTTGCTGACACATCATCAGGGCTTTCATTTGAAATTTAATAGATGAATCTGACTTTAAATTTTGGAATGCACTAAATATTATGAACAGACTTTACTAATAATGCTGTTATAACACAGCAAATTCACAAACCATACTGAAAAGAGCAATATTTACAAATCATGTTATCAAGCAAAGGAAATTTATAAGCCTAAAAAAATACACAAGCATTGGCCTTTCAAAGAGATATAAGCAGCTTTTCTGTTCTATGGGTTACATCAAAGCAAGATTTTCCTGCCATTTTCATCACCAAATAGTTCATATAGTTAATGTGTGCAGTAAGATTAGGTTCACCAAGAAGAACCTTCAATGTACATTAAAATGACATAAAAAATAGGATTACTGGAAAATTACATTTGATTCCAATAAGATACCCTTTTTTATAAATTCCAATTTTAACATAAAAAGCCTTGCTAATTACAGCACAAATTAGTATTTTAAGAACTGGAAGTTCTACATTCCCTAGCAATTCCTGATCAATTGCTCTGGAGATCCATGAGCAACAGTGTTACTACTTTGTCAGCTTAATTATCACCGTGGTGATAAGTTCGCTATCTCTCGGGATCCAGACACAGAAGCTTTATTAAATGCTTTGCTCAAGACATTCATAAATGCCATGCTTTGCTGTTTGTCAACAGTGGTAATGCAACACTTAATAAATTGGGAAAGGATGTGTCAGGTCAATGCTTAGAAAAGGATTAGCATGTACCCAACATGAACTATCTATTGAATTCTTGTCAAAACAAGCAAAAAACCTCGTGTATTCTGAAGTGTCAGCAAAAAGGTGCCAGCACACATCAAGAAAAGTTCTGCTATCCTTGCCAATGAAAATAAAAATGTTAAATCCCTAGAGTCACAAATAGTTATTAACATGCTTAAAACTATGCCTTTTA
Organism: Aquila chrysaetos chrysaetos; assembly: GCF_900496995.4. Taxonomy (NCBI): domain Eukaryota; kingdom Metazoa; phylum Chordata; class Aves; order Accipitriformes; family Accipitridae; genus Aquila; species Aquila chrysaetos. The sequence continues at coordinate 65,044,077 of NC_044030.1, forward strand.
AGAAGTGTGGTCACATTAGTGAAAGAATTTGCATGCTCGAGGTTAAGCAAAGGGCAATAAATACAGCCTTTGCCAGTCTGCGGTGCAGCAATCTTTGGATGACCTAGTGACTGAGTTACTGTTTCAGAGACACGGAGCACATTAGCCCTAAAATCAGTAAAGCACAGAACGAAACAGCCTGGCCAGGTGGCGTTCTTCAATAAAGTAAGGACAAATTACACCAAGACTTTCTCTGTCAGTCCTTGTCAAAAGGCACCTGTGGCAGGAGGCTGGACTCCCCCGCTTGCTTTAAACCTGCGCTCTCCTCTCTCCTGCCACACCGAACACCTACACCAGCCGTGCGCTGACCCTTCTTACATCACACAAGACATTGGCGTGAAGAGACCAAAGTCCAATTTTCCAGACAGAAAACAGAGGAAGAGAGTTCAGAAATTCAAATGCTGACATGGGTCACACTAATAGTCAAGGGAAGCTCAGGCAGCCTTACCAGAGGAACACACACACGGCAGTGTCACTGCTGTAGGCTGCTTTCCCCAACCAAAACCCAACCGTGCTCTCCAGCGAAGTCAGGTGGGGCTGCCTCTGGGCTTCCTACAGCCTCCAGCAGGAGCATCACGCCCAGGGCACTTCGAGGGAGAGTCCTCGGGTTTGTCCTTTTCTTTTTCATTTCCTGAACTGAAGTGAGAATACTGAATCTCTGTTAACTTGCTTCTAAGCCACCAGTAAGCAGACTTTTCCAAAAACCTGTAAACACATGTATTTTTGTAAGATCTAATGGGAGGCTACCGGACCCCATTTCAAAGCAGATTTCCAGGGCATTTCTGAGCTGCAGGTAATCAAAATGAGGCTGCAGTCTAAGGGCTGGGGGTCTAACAGCTTTGACAAACAGCTTTTATTCTTTCTGTACCAAGCTTGACATACATAATTAGAAAAGCTAATTGAACTCACCTGACTTCTAGAAAAGTTGCTGCAGAATTAGTAAGAATGACCCATTTTGTCATTTTTTTTTTTAAATTAAATTAATATTTTATTGAGTATGGATTTTTCTAAGTTCTTCTGTATCTTCATAGGAAAGCAAAGGAGCAGCATAGACATAGCCCTATTAATATTCCACCTATTGCTTTCTAAACAACAACATCTCAGTGAAACCAGGAAGCCCTCCAATGCTTGTACTACTTTGTTCATTTGTTCAGAGTGTTAATTTGTCTATGTGAGTAAAGTATGATCGAGAAAGAAAAAAAAAAATGCAGGTGCAATAGGGTGGGTTTTCTTAATGAAAAATCTGGAATGTCAACTACCCAAACTACAGTTTGTAAAAATTTTTCAAATGATTGTGAACATTAAGCTTTTATCATGAATACTTTCTGTACTAAGCTTAGAAGGAGAGGAGAGATCTGCAGAAAAAACAGCAACCAGATAATTTCAATAAAAGTTACTTTAGAAGTTAATATTAATTTAAAAGTTACCAATTGGCCTTTAAAACTACCTTATGCATAATCATGACTCTTAACTTAGGAAATATTCTTACCATACATTGGAGAATATTTAAAGATAACGTCACATACATAATACCAGTAAAATACTCTACACCGACTTTCCTGTGCTTTACTATAAATGTATTTTAGGTCAAATTTAAGCATCAGCATAATCCCTAATTCTAGTTCCTCTTAGCCACATTAAAAAAACCCCAACTTTTCTAAGTATTTCTCACCATATGCACGGAAGACATTTCAGAGAAGGGGTTTGAATAAAATCCTTTTTACAACAATCAAGCTGCAAATGGAGAGAGACAGGTAATTCTAAAAACTTTCCATGCCCTGCTCTCAGGTCTATTGCAGTGCCAGCAAGGAGATGCCAGACCTGGCTGATGGCATTCAGTGAGGTGCAGGGGCCACACAACTCTCACATGTAACCTGAAGGGTCATCTCTGTTGGGACTGCAGTGCTCAGATACCTGCAAGGATGCACACAAAAGCAGCCTGGCTCTGGCAGGATTTGAAGCTCCACTTTGGTGCTGCAACTTTCTGGACCTTTAGCTGGAAGCACACTGCTGCACAAGTGTGCTAAAGCAAGTGGTTTCTCCAGCAGAGCTGATGTGATTCCACCAGTGTCCCAGCACCTGGAAGCACAGTCCTGATGTGAAGGGGACCCAGACGTGAACCAGCTTGGGGCTGGTGCGGAGGTAGGGCTGATGGACCTGGGTGACTGGATGGCAGAAAGCTGCTCCCTGTAATGTGCTCCGGATTTTGTGTATTTCTACTGCTGAGGAGTCCCAGCTGTGATACACCCTGGGGACTGAGAACACACTGTGTGAGGAATTTGGACAATTTCACACAGTGAGCTAAGCAGAGGACCAATTTCAAGGCTCAAGTAGCAAATGCCAGGATGAACCTGACTTGCAAAGTACTGATAAACTCTCACTGTACATGTGTGTCAGATCTGGGGAATATTTTTTCAAACAATGGGGCCAGCTCAGCAAAGATCTCTCAATTATCCAAAATCGATGATTGCAACTCTGATTTTTTTACCTGTGTAGCATTAATAGTTGAGTCAGGAGTTACGACTGTAACTGTACAGAAAAGTATGAAATCAATAACATACGCTGAGCTGTGGAGCTTTAAACAAAAATCAGCATCTCTGAAAATTTCAAACATTAACTTGTACTTACAATTCATCAGAGACACTCAACTAATTTATATAAGAGCTTTTCTTGCAGTGTTTACTTATTCACAGCCTACTGCAGCACCAGACCCTGCTTCTTTATGGGGAGGAGGGTGACAATTGTCTCTCCAGCCTGCACCTTGGACAGTCCCTGGAGCAAGTTTCATCAAACTGTTACAGAACAGATGGGTGAGGAACAAAGCATGTAGAATTAGCATTCACTTTATTCTTCCTTTCTGATTAATCACTAGCCACCAAAGCAAATGACAGAAGCAGTTTAAGCCACTACAGATACCAGGGTAGATTATCTTCTACTGCAAACTGGCATAGTTGTGCTAATTTTGAAATTTTGGCCCTAGGAAGAGCACACTGCAGTGACTGACACCAGCAGCGGATGCCCAGGAGTGGGAACCTGCGATAATTTAAACAGCAGATCACACTGGCACTCTGTGCAGCACAGACTCATACTGACTTGTGCTGGTATTTTATGCAGTTACATCTTTTCCAAACCCACCATCCTCCTTTTCTTTTCCCAGAGCTGAGACAAACAATGCCGTCGGGAACTCCTTAAAACTTAAAAGGGAAACAGCACTACCTTAGTGTTTCACATCACACTAAAATATGTGAAGGGCCTTTCCACCGTTCTGATCTTGACACCCCGGAAAGCCTCAGGTGTTGTGCAGCAAGCTCAGTGCTCAGAAAGGCAGAAGCAGAACTACAGGTGCTCCTGAACTTCCCAGTCAAATCCCAGGAGTACAGTGGCACCCCTGGGGCACTGACTACCAAATAAAGATTTTCTAGATTATAATCTTTTACTTTCATATCTACATGCCAACTCAGACTTCTAGGTACCAACAGTCTCTAACACAGATTGGAAAGGAAAAGTTTAGCGGATATGAAAAAGGAGAATGCTTGTTAGCTGGGTTTAGCATGAAGACAGAATTTTTCTCCAGAATAGGCTTTCTAAACTTCTTGAAACTTGTTTTCTTTCATTTAGGTACCTTCTTCTTTCCTTCTTTTTTCTTCAAGCCTTTCAAGTTGATTTTGTTGGTTGATTTCCAGGCAGGAAAAAATTCAGCACCCCACCTGCCCCACCTTTTCACCTCGGCTTTATAGTTTTGAGGACCTTTAATCAGAGCCAGTTCTAGTATGTCTTCCCCTGATACAAAAACTGGAACTTACTTGACTCTCACAAGAAGAGTTTGCTGAAATACACAGATCTGATTGGTCAGCTTAATGCTCTACATACTCAGTAGCTATTGGCTGAGTGTAATCATTATATAGAAAGCTGTCTAAACTGATCATCCAGACTAAATTTTCCTGAATTCATAATTAATGTAATCCTGGTGTCAGTTTTCTATTAATTATCTAAGATCTCAGCATTTAACAACACAAATCTAAAAATACTGCATAGTGTCATTCTGTAAATTGAAACCTGTCCTGTTTAAAAATGTGAAAAACTGTCATTGTTGTTGATAAAGGAGATAGCAAATACGATATATGAATCAGTAAAGAAATAGCATACGTAATTTCTTCTTGTTACTGCCATGAAAAATTTATAATTCTTCTGACAACAAGCATGTTCAAGTAGTAGTTTATCTGATGATGCAAAGGCATATTTTTAAGATTAGATTCACCTTACATTGTTGATGCAAAGGGATTTCCCTTTCTTAATATTAAGCTATAAGAAAAACATTTCAGAAAAAAAAGAAAAAAAAAAAGAGCAGGCAGATGGGTCCAGTAAGTCATGGTATAACTCTTATTTAGAACATTCTAAAATTTGTCTTAAGAGAATTCTATCAATAAATGGAAAGGCTGTGATTTGGGAAGCAGCAATTTCCAACACATACGGAGAAAGGAGAGAGGCAAGAGAGACGGAAAGAGGATGGAGGATGTGACAGAGGAGAGTGCTCGTTAGCTGTGATAGGCGTTGCAACAGAGTTTTTCTTCAAAATAGGCTCTCCAAACTTCAGGAAACTTGGTATCTCTCACCATGATTTTCCCTTTCTATTCTTTTGTGTTCTCTGAGTTATCATGCAACACAATCCAGCAGATCTGTCAGGGAAAAATAGCAAAAAACTTACTGGTTTACATAATCCTTCATTAAAATCCCTGGAAGCTGAGGTCAGACTCACTAGTTTAAATTCTTCAGCTTTCTTCTAGTTCTTTTCTTAAGGGCTATGTTTAGTTTTCTGTATCCTCTTTGTAAATCCCCCACAAAGAAGAAATATTACCAAAAATAAGAATATCTTCAGTCACCTTTTTAAGCCATAGAGCTTTGCTTTGCTATCTTAATGATTTTAGCTTACAAATGACTTTTCAAAAGTAATTCCCTATGCCTTTTATTTCACGCTCATCTTGTCTGTAACACTGGACCTCAGGTGGTGTCAGGCGGCACAACTTCTCGTGGTACCAGCACCAATTTACATCAGCTGAGGGCTTGGACCTTTCCGTTTCTCATTTCTTATTTTTATTCATCCCTCCTAACCCACAGGGATAACTCTTTCATTTTAAATACTATCCTATTCTTACTGTCTATTCTTTTTTTCATCCTCAGTGGCTTAATTAAATACAAATAACATTCATATTTTTTAAAGTGAAAATATAAACAACATTTAACTTAAAATTCCAAACATAATAAAAAGAATATATATGCAGGATATGTACCTGTTGGATGTTGCAGTGATACATGTTTTTTACAATGGAATCAGAAAAAGCATCAGCCTGCATATGTGTCTTCTTTATTCGTGTCGCAACCCTAAAAGTTAGTTAAAAGCTGTGTCTTTCACCTATCAGCACCACCTTCACTTGGTAGCTCAGTTCTACCACTGTGAGAATTACTCTGGAGATCGAAATACTCCTATAAATTACAGCGACTCAGGCATTTAACTGGAGGAATACAGCTTGTTGAAAGAACCAACCTATGCAGCATCTTTGCAGAACTCATTAATATCCCGCTTTGGAATATACACAGCTCTGACACCACACAAACTTTAAGGTTTTTCTGGGAAAGGTTGTTTCAGAACAAAAAGCAAAACAAGAGGTGAAATTTAATCTTAAACTTGTTTTAAATAAGGCAATCTGGAAAGCCTTCTGAACTGTACCTGAAATACTTACAGTTCAAGCAATCAAACTTGCTTTTTCAATACAGTTATGCACAGGTAGATAGAGAAACAATGTCTCTCTGCAGTAGTTTTCCATCAGTATTCCGGATACAGTCCATGACATGTGAATGTGTAAGTTATTCTTCAAAACTATATGTGACACAAGTCGTTTGCCAGGCTGGGGTGTTCAGCTGCCATTTGCCGCTACTCTCATACTGTGAGAAGACGACAATAAAGGCATAAAAATGTCAAGCATCAGCCTGTCTTTCAAAAGGGTTGATTCAATCGAAAACAAGAAAAAGGAGTTTGAGATAATTTAAATAATGGAAAAATTTCACACAAAACCTGATGCCTCCTAAGGTGGGAAGGGACATTGTGGAATCTCCATCCTTAGGGATTTTCACCATCTGAATGGACAAAGCCCAGAGCAACCTTGCCATTAAAGTTAGCCTTGCTCAGAGCAGGAAGCAGACCTGGATGACCTCCAGGAATTCCTTTCAGCCTAGATTATTGTATGAAAAAAGAGAATGATTAATTTCACTTTAAAGGAGTTTAAGAATTGTCCTATGAGCAAATGTAACCAACAACTTCCTTCTTCGGTCAGGTCCTCTGGTATTAAAAGCCTACCGGTATTCAAGATGTTCCCAGTACAATATCCTATCTTAATTTCTTAAGCATTTTGAACAGAAAAACTAACAAAAGTAGTGTCACTGTACTCCCAACCAAAACTTATGGAAACAGCTAATACATCTCATTTCTTTCCTTTCTGAGTTTTTGCAAACAGAATCAGACATTGCTGCATCTGTTACAGTTTGGAGACTTTCCTTAGTAATCACAATGGCTTAATTTTGGTTTTTATTTAACTTTTATTATTATTGTTGTTATTATATCATTAGTGAGATAAGATGAAAGCTAGGAGTCTTAGGAACAACAGAGGATTATTACCACACACTTCTACCAATCATTTTGGATCACTCTGAAAATAATTCAAAATAATAGTATACAACAGAAATTACAATCTATCCATTTATTTCTCTACTCTTGACATACATTTAAAAAACCCTTAAAGACAGAAATCCTTTAAGGCAAATATGACAAACATGCAACAATGACACATATACCTTAGGTGGTCCTAATACAGCCATATAAGATCCCTATAGCCAACGTAGCAAGAAGTGTAAGATCTTTAAGTAATACAGTAGGTAATATACGTACTAATGCAAAAACAGGCAGCTATAACATAGCTGAATTTCCCAAGTTATGTAATCCATAGGAATACTTGTATTGTCGGGGTGTATATAGCACACATGTAGCACTTCTGGACAGATTTTTTTGTTTGTTTCTTTTATCCTTAATGATATTCATATGCTGTACACGTCCCATGTCTGACACTTTGGGTCATCATGTCTCACAAGCCCAGAGCCCTAACAGGCATCCAGAGGGACTACAATGTAGAGGAAAAAAACAACGGGAGTTAAGATTTGGGAAATGACAGGGATGAAAACAAGAATTTCTGTCAGAGGAAGAGACTCCCTGAGGAGCCATTGCTGCCCTCCATCATGGCAGCTAGGAAGAAGCAAGAGGCATCGGTCTTGCCTTCTGTATTGTACTATGCAGAAGCAAAAGGAAAAGCAATCGGCTTGAGGAAGACAGAAAACATCTTTGGCTGTGTGTACCAGAGGCATAGGTTAATATTCATGTCATCACCACTACATCATCACCACCACATCAACAATCACCTCTACAGCACAAAGATACTACTGTGTTTCAGTATGGATTATTATTTCTGTGTGGGGTTTTTTTTTTCCAAATGGTGAAACATCTGAGTGATGCCCAGAATTTTACTGAAAACACTTAATTTTATTTGCCCTATTAAAGACAGTTAAAGCACAGATAACACACTGAGGTGGAGTCACCCTCCAATCAACGAATCCTGAATCAACCAAACATATATGGGTGGATTGGTAGATTACTCCCCACCCCACACCATTTTTTTTTTTTTTTTTTTTTTTTTTAGCATTTTCTTCGGTTTTCTTTGCGTATTGATGAACATTGTTTGGGTTACATGACAAATTTTCTTTTAAAAAAATCTCAAAACATCTAAAAAGTTGGCATAAGTTTTAGAGGAACTCCAGGATGAAACTTTCATCTTTGCCTGTTTTCTTATAGGTACTATATAACAGAAAGGTAAATGTGGGATAAGAACAAAGTCAAAATCAACAGAGATTTGCTATGCTACTCCAAGCAGTAGACTGTAAATTATTCAGTACATAAAAATAAAAATGCATGTGAAGATGTAAGACTTAATAATCATATTAAGGATTGTTCTCATACTTATAAGTGTTATCTGTTTCCTCCTGCATGACTCTGAGAAATACTATACTTAATGTCCATTTCCCCAGATATGATTCCAGAGAGGCTGGACTGTTCTGAGACCTTAGCACAGAGCAAGGAAACAAGCACTCCAGATGTCTTCCCTTCACTGTTGCTTCCTGCACACTTGATCTTGCAACACTAAAGTGAAGAAAATCCCCACTTACTGAACTTTCTCGGTGCAAAATGAAGTCCCTCAGTGACTCCTAGCATGTCATTTAACCACTTTACTTTCCACACTTATAAAGTTTGTGTTAAAATCCTATTTACTTGAAGCAGACATCATTGTAATGTCATCGCAATGAATTAATCAGGGCTTAACTATGGCCTGGCTCAGCCTTCAAGAGTGCACAGGCTGGGGGACTATCAGAAACCACTACTTCTTCCTTCCACCCTATCAGGTACCAGGAGAGAGGCAATCCCCAATTCTCTTTGAAATACAGATAATTTTTGCTAACAGTCAGGTGCTATAAATGCAGATTTACATTTCACCTCTGTGCAACTGCCAACACACCCTGATGAGGACAGGCAAGTGCAACACACATGACGCAGTACAGGTCAAAACTTAGAAACTCCCAAGAGAAATGAGGATTGCACAGCCTCAGGGAACCTGCTTCTTTACTCAGAATGGCTAAAAATGTATGGTTCACACAGTTAAAGTCCTAGACTTACAATTCATAAGAATAATACATACATATGGCCTCCTTCAGTTCATTAATGAGGAAACTATCCATGATAAAAACAGTTTTAGATAATGAAGGTTGGCACACACAACTTCAAAGCATGAAATACACTCTTCACTGTCTCCAGGTACCTTACAAAACAGACTCCTTTCTCTTCTGTGCAGAAACAGACTACTTCAGGCTCAGTGGATACTCAGTGGATACTCAGGGTGCTCTCTGCCCTTTGCAGATCAGTGATGATGCTTCCTTTCCTATCATAATAATACTCCAATAGTGTGACTGGCCTGACTGAACAGTCCATGAGAAGTGCCTTGTCTCATGATAGGATCTCCATCTACCTCAGAAACAATAGCTTTGCCACAGGCTGAGATTATAAAAAAAAAGAGATTTGAAAATAATTATTTTGGTGACTATATTTCACATAACTGGCAATCTGGGGGACAACCATAAAGCTGACTTTATTTGCAAATACAGATTATGCCAAGGGAAAGGGGATGTTTTCCTAGATAATAAACAAAAAGCAAATTGTTCTTCCAATCGGGAAAGCTAGGAGAAAAATTACATTTGTGTCATTCGGGGTTTCTGAGTGCTTACATTATTACATTCTCATTTTTACTGAGCAGGGAAGTAATAAGACTTGAACATGTCACATCAGGAAAAAAAGCATTGCAAAATTTCAGAATAAAAACAATGTGTTTGGGGCTTTGCTCCACATTGTTCAGGACTTCAGAAAATCATTTTTAAGAAAAGGAAAGTCACAGCAGTACCTTGGCCCCTTGGTTTTGGATGGGATAAGTTCTCAGTTTCTGTGCCTCCCAGGAGTTCTACTGTGGTGCTTACCTGAGGAGGTGGATAATAAAATGATCCCCATTCGCTTTCTATATGACTTTTACTTTGCTTGATGCTAATAAATTTAAAAAAAAAAATCTAGTGGATGACTGCTAAACTGTTTAAAAACAAACCTTGTACAAGGCATAGGGTCTGGTTATACTTAAGATTAATCAAATCTCATGGGGAAGATGTTTTAAATTACATTCTCCCAATTTTTCCCCTCTCCCTTTTCAGCATGCAGCCAGTCCCAGAACTGTTATAAAGCACAGCAAGAAAGGGAATTCACACATTCAATGGCCAGAATAATTTTCTGAAAATTGGGTGGTAAAGCAACATGGCACGGTTTTGTAACAAGACACACAGAAGGGAGAATAAAACCATTTCAGAAAGGAGTGCCTGCTCCCCAGGCACTTCAGTGCACTTTAGTTTTCATTCTGAAAAATCTAGATCTCTCATGAATTTCATTTCCTTTACCAATGTATAGGGCCTGTCTATTTCAAAGTGAAAAATACCTATGGATACTGCATGGATCAGCAATGTAGCTCTCTGTGAAAATATAAAAATATAAAAACTGGAACAAGAAAACAGTTTCTCTTTTGAAGTAACCACTTTCAGAACACACTGAATATTTCTGACATACATTAAGATAAATAAGAAAGGAAAAGGGGCAGGCATGAGATCCTGACCACCTCTTGCACTGAAGTCAGTAACATTTTTAACCAGGTTTACCTTGTCTTCTTGCATCTCTTTTTTTGTCTTATTGCAACACTGGATTATTGCCACCAAGCAGCTTGCCTTCATCACTGCACCCCACTTCTTAATAACAGCTTTTAGCACATATTCAGGGGGTCCACCATGCTGCAGAGATGTTACTCTGTCCCTCCAGGCAGCAGGATGGTGTCACCATGATCTTCAAATATCCTCACACGAGTTTCCATCTGTTTTCAAATTATATTGCAAGACTGACCCCGTGCTTTTCAGACCTGTATGAACCTGCTTCATCTCAGTGTCTGACCTTAAAGACAATTAGCCCCTTTCCTGTTCATTTTGTCCCTTGAGTTTTGATTTTTTTTTCCTTTGATTCTTGCATTTCTACATATTCATGATCCTTGCCAATCTGTACCTATTCAGATATTTACACAATAAGCCCATTCCATATGCTTCAGTCCCGCCTGGCTCCTCCGCCCTCCCTTTGTGTCTGAGCCAGGTGAGCCAGCAGGAGAGAAAAGAAAGCAGAAAAAAGTCACTTCTTAGTTCCTGGGTCAGCTGGTGGCTGAGATGATAGTCTCAGGAATAATTTGGAAGAGATCAAAATCAAAACAAGATAATGTGAAAATGTAAATCAATATTCCAGTGGGTCACTGAACTCACAGCTTGATCACTGGCAGCCAGCCTGCGAGTGTAAAATGAAATGGCTACAGCAGGAGGTGAAATTTTCAAGTTAGCAGTGCTAATGAAGTACAAATCTTGCTAATATTATAGTACCTAAGCTGAGATACACAGAAAAGAAAATTATATACAACTAATTCTCCAGAAGTTGGAGTGTTTTGATCTACCTGCAGCTCCAGTGCCCATAGAAACATGAGTTTCAGCCAACCATGACTGCGTAACTATTTTTCTGATTAAAAAAGCAGCTGAACACGTGCTCCTGTCCTAAGAAAGTGGACAGGAATGAGATGTACCTACGTGCCAAAAGCTTAATCCTGTGAGTTTACAAGTGTAGTATAGTGGGTTTGCATATAGTGTGACATATGGATGTTTTCCTGAATTAGGATTCAAAATCTGATGAAAGCATGAATCTGTGCACCCCACTGCCTTCAGATATTATCAAGGCCAAGGAGTAGCAGGATTAGAAAAAGAAGTCAGTTCCAGTATGGATAATAATATATGCAACTATATCTGACAAAATAGAAAAATCCGTGAGTCAGAAAACTGTTTCAGTTTGGAAAGCAACTTTCCTAAAAAGCAAGATATTACAGAACTATTTATGCTTAACATTTTACACCTTCTTCTAGTGCATCTGGTGCTGTTTATAGTCAGAAAAGCGTATTGGAAAACTCCTGTGTGTACTTCCATATAGCTTTTCTTGTTTTGTCAGTGTTAGGATATATGCCAATTTAAATATCTGCTGCTTGAAATTTAAAAGATACTCAGAGGACTGGCAATACCATCATAAATCAGGGTGGAGAAGGTGGTTAAGCCTGAATTTTCAGATTAACATCTACTAGTTAGAAACAGGTACTTTATCTTAGAATAGTTATGACTAAAAAGTCTGCAGAAAGAGACAAGCAACAGGCACCAAAACAAAAGTATTTCTAGAGACCCAGTGGAGAAATTACATTTCATGATTTTAATTTCACAAAAAGAAATTAACCTTAGTGTTAACCGGTGTACCACTATGATTGCAGATCTAATTTGCGTGCAATTGCATCTACATTTTTACATTAGCATCAAATCACCTATCGGCAGGAAGTTTGAAAACCTGTGTGAAAAGGGAGTAAAAAAAAAAGCATGAAAAATACACCTTGAAAGACAGGTACCATTACATATAGATATACGTACACACCTGTTTGTCCGTGTGTGCGTACACAAACCCATGCTAAATGCAGCATGACAAGTGTATGTACTGACTTTGTACTAACAAAAGCAAACCAAACCCATGCCAGGACCCCTAATGTGTTATCTCTGTGACTGCCGGTCCTCTCCTGAAGAGTCCCTGGGTCGCTCATCCCGTCACAGGGGTCTCTCCCCTCGTGCAGCTGCCGGTGGAGGCAGTGTGCCTGGGGAGGGCTGTGGAGCCCAGCAAGATGCCCGAGCTCCTGGCCAGGGTCCACTGTGGTGGGTCTGCACAGGTGGGGAGCACAGAGTGGTGCTCCTGGAGTACAGCTGTCCACCATCTGGGAAAACACGGAGCCGCTGCCCGAGCAGGAAGCCACCCACCTGGGGAGGAGCTGCCATGGATGCTTTGATGTCATTTCTTTGGCTGTGGGATTCCTCTTTTAAGAGTGGCTGCTTCTTTTAGGCAAAACCCCCATCCGTAAGCTCTCAGACCTCATTTCGTTTCAACAACTGTTCCAAAATTTTGGCTTTCTGCAGTCCAATTCACAGTTGTCAAACTGAAATCACATTTTTTTCAGCTTATGCCAGCAGAAAAAAGTGCAAGCACATGTGAGAAGAAAATCCAGACTTTGAAGGGTGTGTGAATGTGCATCTTCTACAGTTAACTATGTTTTATCTTTGAGAACCATTAAAGTCCTTCCAATTTATTGGACTATTCCTACTGCTGCATGTCCTTCCAGCTAGCTAGGATCTACAGCAGTACTTGGAGTCAGTACAAGTTTTCTTACCTTACATGCAGAGACAAATGAAAAAGGTGCTTCTGTAAACAAAAACAAAATTCATTATTCATGGCTCTTTACAGAGATGCAGCTGCTTCTCTCCACAAGGTTTTATATCACATTTCAGTTAAACTGAAACAGTGTTACCACAGTACAACTTAACTTAAGATGTTAGAATATTTTTTACTTGTCAAAATTGAAGTTTGAAGGGAGCTATTTTTCAGAGAGATACCAAAGTTCCAATAGATAGAAGCAGACTCAGGGGCGTGGAAATAGTTATACATGCAATGTGGGTAACAGGAACTAGGTCTATTGTCTTTTGCAGCTCACATCTGCACTTGAAGTCAATTGGAAGCTCAATAACCATGCAAGCATTGCTTTAATCCCAAATTACTTTGCCTCTCATAGTGGTTATTAGCTTGCATGTTATGCAATCTTACATGTTATGCATGGCCACAGTGTTTCTGATCAAACCACAATAAGTATCCTTGTTCATAAAATACATTTTTACTGACCTTCAGATGGTCCCTGAAAGAGTGTAGCTATGTGGTTTGTGTGTTACCCACCTGAGATTAAGCAGTCCCTCGTTCTGTGCCTTGCTGTGGAGAGCAGCTCTCTGAAGGTGAAGAAATGTGGATGTGCTGGACTCTTCCTTTTGATGAATTAATATTTGGAATTGATTCAGCCAAGCAAAAGCTTTAAGCTACCTGATTTCACTAAATTTTTGTGTCCACAGGTTTTCCCTCTATACATTCCCTAATTAGGAGCAGTATCATCCTTCACTGGCTGCTTTAAAAATTCAGCAAAACCAAAATGCCCAGAGCCTTCCCCAGACTAGATAGTAATAATCTTGTTTTCCTAACAAAGCACAAAACAATGTAGCTCCAGCTATTTTTCAACCAGTCTGGAAGCAGTCTTTGTAAACTCCTCAAAAGAACAGGATTTAAGGTGAACTTTCATGCACTAGGACCCATTTGTTAACTCAGACTGCTCTCAGGCAGCTTTGCTTTAAATTTTACAGTGATGGACAGCAACATGAAACAATTAAAAAAGGCAGATTGCTAAAAAGGGCAAAATGGGTAGGTATTTGTGTTCATAATCCCATGGGTATGTCAGACAGACACGCACAGTTTTGCACATCCTCCCAGTGTATTTGCCAGACTGAGGCAACTGAACCCAGTTCCCTCACCACGTGCAAGAGCTGGTGCATGGTATGTGATATGCTGGTGTGTGCACAGGGCATTTTACTGGGGGTGCCAAGTGGAAGATCAGGAAGGACAAAGACTGGGAGGTTGCTGATGATGGCAATTCCCCCCTTGGGGTTGTGGTAGCTCTGCAACAGGCAGTAACTCTTCCTCTTGCTGGTATGTGGGCAGCCAAGGGCTTTTCCACTGTCAGTAGTCCAGGAAAGGAAGAAACTATACTAATCGTATGACAGAAATCACTTTTCTCAGCAAATGAAGTAAGAATATGTTAAGAAACATTAAGGTTATGTCAGTTTTTTATCATACATTTTCAGCATTTTGGTAAATTACCAATGGCAGCTTGAGGCAGGAGAAGCATGACAGTGAACTCCTTAAATGTCATCTGCTAATTAGGCAATGATGCAAAACCAGTGCTAGAGAAAGCTGCAGGGTTTGTATTTGTCACATGGCAACAGAGTCTGTTAAAATAGTCCTGGTGTATGGTGGATGACTCTTCATACTAAACTAGTCTCAAATTCATTTTTGAGAGGAGAGTCTGCAAAACTGACACAAAGAAAACAAAATACTGCTACAAAATTTTCATTACAATCTCAGACTAGTTGATCTAAAACATGTCTAAAATCTCTAGGTCTTCCAAATAAATTTGTTTTTAAGTAAATTTAAGACAATACATGCCTTTGCACAAGAACACTAGGAAAGTAGCACAGTTTTGAACCAGTTCCAGTCTGGAGATCATACTACCCATGGGGTTTGCCCTCAAGCTGTCAGTTATGTTTCCCTGCCCCTCTCTCCCTCTCCAAGAAGTTAAGCAGCCTTGCAGCTACTCTGTCGATTGGCAGGGTTTCCTTTAAAGAACTATATACAAAAGCAGCTTGCCAGAGCATGCCAGGAAGCACTAGGACAAAATCACTTGCCTCTGTAGCAAAAAGGAGGAAGCAAATTAAAGCAGGGAGTGGGGGGAGGATAGGGGAGACAAGTGTTCAAAATTAAAATACATAAAAAAAAATGCACCGAGTGAGATTGCACAAACTGCTGCAAAGCTAAACATTAAGATCTGCTCGCTTTTATATGGCTGGTCTAATTAGTGCCAGCACAAGTTTAAGATTCTTGTTTGTTAAGCACCTGGCCCACATTCCCGGGGCAGAGCTGATGACTCCACCACCGCTCTTCTCTGGCTTCACTGTACCAGAGGCACCCCACAGCTCTGGTCTCCCCACTAGTCAAAACTGGGGCCTCTTGGCATATGTTGTGCCTTCCTCTAGACCTGCATAACTGTGTTTCTTTCCCATAGGAACCAGGGCAGAGAGGAACAGCAGACATGCATGTGTTACTCTGGCTTGGAGTCAGGACATAGCCAGGACAAGCAGGAGTCTGGGAAGTGCTTTTGGGTGACCCAGCAAACATAGCCTTGTGTCATTAGGCTCATCAGCCCACCCCCGAGCTAGAACAGTTCAGCCATCCCACCTGTACGCAGCACCCCAGGGCTGTTTCCCCTATTTGTATCTCTACTGCTAAGCCCTCATCCAGAAACTAAAAGACCTGCTTCCAGCTACTCCCCTGCCAGCTATTAAGGTCTTGTCTTGACCTCTGCCAGCTATTTTACAGATTGTGCTTCTCTTTGATTGCTTGGATAATCTCCCTACTGATTTGGAAACCTTTGTAGCTTCCATCGCCATAGTAACAGGGTGACCTACAGCACCTGATCAGGTAGGGAAATGCATCCTTATTGCAATTTCACAGAGGTGTGGATGGAGGAACCTCATGCCATTTGCATAAAGATATCAATTTTTTACTGAACACAAACAACATGGCTAGGGAGTAAAAAATGCAAAGCTTCAACTACATCCGTAACTTTGCTCACTAGCAGCATAGCCTGCCCCATAGATCTAATGGCATGAACAAAGTTCTTTGTGGGGTTTAAATTTTGCAGGATGAGTTCTCCATTCACATGCATGGGGTCTCTGGCCATCTCTTCCCAAGGGAGCAACACAAGGCCTCCACTCTGGGAGGTGGGCTGGCCCTCAACAGCTGCAGCCCCTCCTTCACGTTGATGGCAGACAGAGGCTGTCAGCTGAGATGGCCAGGAATCTCCAACAAAATAAGACAATAATCAAACTCACATTTTTTTGAAAATTTTGGAAGCATCATTTCTCGACTTCCTCTTACTTTTTCTCCATTATTTTCTTCTAATCCCCAAATTTAGCTTGTGCTAGCCTCATGTTTAATGAGAGGGCTTGGTTTCCAGCACTGATAAATGTCTCTCTCTTGTCAAAAATCATGCTGAGAATCTATGGCTTAATTCAAAGTGGATACAGCCATGCCAGATCCAATATCCTAGTCATTTTGTACTCTGTTCAACCCCAATTTATAGCCTGCTCCTATAACAGTGTTGTGATTTTGATGCAACTGATCTCACAGAATAGAAAATATTGAGGAACATGAAGAGCTTTCCTGCCATACAGTGAGGCTTGTTGATACATATCACTTACAAAATATTTGCTTTGACAAAAAAATGAAAACAAAACAAAACAAAAAACCCCAAAACATTTGGACTATCTATCTGATAAAACCAAACTAATAAATGATGTTTGTCCACCTGCCAATTTTTATAAAGTACACAGCTTTATGACACATTCACAATCTCTCTACTATTTCCAACTTCTGCAGCTAACTATACATCTGATCTTTCCTTCATTTACATTTGGAGAAAACAAGAATAACTGTGTCCATACGCTGCAAGTCAGACAGTACAATTGGGTGCATGTTTTTTCAATATACTCTCTGAGAGAATAGCAGGAAGTTATAAAGTCCATGCTTACTTTCAACATTTCATTCCTGATGTTACAACAAATGTTTAAAGTGTAGCCCACTAAATCTAAATAAATTCCTTTAAATCTGCTTCCTTAGTTATTCTGAAAACAGATATTTTGTCAGCCCTTCAGTTTTTTTATACCTATTGCATTCTCTCTCACATTGCTTCAAGCCTCCACACATCACAGGTTGTCAGAGGCACCTCCAGGACTGAAGGCAAGATGCAGTTTTTCAGAGGCAGCTGAGCAGGCTCTGCGGGAGAGCCGGGGTGGAGAGCTGGGGAATCGCAGAGCGCCTGAGGGGCTGCGGGGTCCCGGAGCAGGCTGGGAACGGCCAGCGAGGTCCAAGAGGGGTTCAGGGCTGGCCAGAGGATTAGCGATCCCTGCCCATGCATGAGCTTCTCTGCTCCCCAGAAGATGGGGACCTTAACTTTACTGCTCCTCCACAAGAAAACAGCACCCGCTCTGCCCAGCACCTTCACTCCATTGCCTCTCCACTGCGGTACAGGAGTGGGAGTGGGGGCAAGAGCTGCCAAGAGCCAGGCTTTCCCTTCCTTCTACCCTCCACCTCCTTCCTCCCTCTTTGTCTGAGATTAGGCAGGGATTTATGCTTGGAAATAACAAGATTGGTCAAGAAAGGAAAAGCCAGGAGGTTTGAATCAGCGAGTGTCTGGAGTATTGCTGTGGCTGGTGGTGGGAGCTGGGGACATGCAGTCTGCATTTAAACCGAGCTGAGACTGCAAGACACAATGAGAATAGTGGCTACAAAGCAGCCTTACTCTGCTGTCAGTGATTTTTAGTTTAGTATTTGTTAAAGACACAAAGCCATTCAGCATGCTTAGTACCAACCCTGTGGGATGTCTTACAACCCTGTGGCTATGGTGGGGGGATGCTGGCCGCTCCCCTGCTTTCACTGTACTGTACAGTATGTATGTCCTACCTGAGTGGAGGTGAATGCAGTTGCTCTGCTGAGCATGGTCTCACAGCCTGCTTGCTTTCAGCGTTTTCCTTACACCGGGTCTGTTATTTACACCCCTCATTCATCTGGGTTGGATTAAAGCAAAGTGATACATCGATTCTCAGAAGCAACCAAACCAGCACAAATATAGCATAAAGAGCAAGGACTTATATGAACAGAATAAATGTTATGGAATATCTATCTGTATAGTAGGTCAGGAAGCTATTAAAACTGTCTTTGTACTTAGCAGTGCTGTGAGTACAGTATGTGCTTCTTCATTTGGTTAATGAACGTGTAGGCTGTAAACAATGACTCTTTAGCACATGAAGTAAAACATGACCTAAATGTGGGAGGTGAAAGGGTTGGACTGAAGCATCCCCTACTGCCCTAAAATAAGATTTATTATTCTTTGTCCTTAATATAGATCCTGAATAATAAAAGACAATGATCCTTTGGTAGAAGGGGTGCCCTATGTGCCAATTACAGTGGCAGGTCCACTTGATTGACACCAGTTCATTTCCATGGGAAAGTTATTCTTTAGTAATGCAGTTGTCACAATTGCTTTTAAATTCTAGTGTTTCTCTTGATGGCATGTTTCCAGTTAACTGTTTTACTTTTCACTAACCCCCCTCACATCTTTTCTGTAAACACTGAGAGAGGATTGCAGGATCCCCCTGTAAAGCAAATTTATGTTCCCATCATTTTTGGTGCCTAGAAGCCTCACATTAAATATCACTGAGGATGTATTAATTTAAGGATTGAATTATTCTTTTAATGTAGATTTCACCATTAGAGACATCCCAGGCCTGTCACTCACTTTGAGCTTACAACATAGCTCAGGCTTTTAATGCCACTGCAGTATCAGCTGTACTGCAACTGGGTGTGCCTACTGGGGAATTAAAACCTCCTACTGAAGCCTTCATGCCCAGGTCTTCCATTGACTTTATATGTAATCTTGAGCATAATAAAGATCGAATTCTCCTCCTACTGTGATCAGCAGTTGGTGATGCAACACTGCAAAGGCATTCCTGTGACCAAAACAATC
Organism: Aquila chrysaetos chrysaetos; assembly: GCF_900496995.4. Classification (NCBI taxonomy): domain Eukaryota; kingdom Metazoa; phylum Chordata; class Aves; order Accipitriformes; family Accipitridae; genus Aquila; species Aquila chrysaetos. The sequence continues at coordinate 65,063,084 of NC_044030.1, forward strand.
ATATTAGTAAATTACCCAAGTGAGTATTTTTTTCAACTTATGTAGTCCTGAACACAAACAATAACATCATCCAGGATGAGTGAGAACAACATTTGGCCATGGTCTCTCTGAGCCTCAACTGCTTAATATGGCAATTTAATACAGCAAATAAAATGGACTTGTTAAATCCATGCTCATAGATGTGTTGAGATTCTTGAATGGTATCTGGTAAGGGTTATCAGGTATGAAGATTATTGTTTAACTACATTTATTTGTAGGTTTCACTAAAATTGTATACATTATTATGTTTTGAACATATTCTTTTAATTTGTAATGTAATTTGATTTTGTTGTTCTTTCCATGGGAGTATATACTATTTTCAAAGTGACTATTTGCATATATATGTATTAGACAAACTATTTTGTGCCTTTGATGTTGGATTGCTTCTATTTTAAAACTGTATAAAAATCTCATTTATTTTCAATACTTTCACAACAAATATTCAGGGTTCTTTCTATCATTTTTCCCTGAGCAAATCAGATACGTAGTGTTCACACAACTCATTTGTTGCTTTCAGAAACATTTAGGCCTTTCAAGTTTCTTGATGCATGGGATAGTGTATTTGAATTGGAAGTAGTGTCTACAGGTTGCTCTAGCATTTGCAATTCAAAGTGAAGTTTAAAATGAGAGGTTTTGTACAAAATTGTCTCATCTGATTTTCTGTCTCTAAGTATATTTCCACAACCCTTACTAAACTAATAAGACCCAGACTTTTTCCCATTCTGCCAAACTTTGTGTTCTAGCTAGCAATACCCTGCAAGATATTTTCCAGTTAAAACTTAATTTTCATTTTGTGAAAGAAAATGAAGTGAGACCTGGCAGAAATTGGGACAGGAACCACTTTATCAGAGTGGCTAGACTCTTCTGGGAAATTAATGAGCTAAAGACATTCAGACATTTAAATGGATATAGATAGAAAATGGAAGAGTAAGAGACACTGGCAAAATTGGGCTGTCAAGAGGACTGGCAAGGTCTGCCACTGAACCCTCCCACTGCCTCTCCATCTTGCCATGTGTCAAACCTGCTGCTTTCATTCCTCTTCAAGCTGAGCTCTGCAATTTCCCCTGGCTGTGGGCTGACTCACCAGACTGCAGTGCTGAGCTTGGGCAACTGCATTTCCCAGGCTGGCCTGGCCAGATTTCACTTCTTTCTTAAACATCCTATCAGGAGCTATGAACATTATGAATGCATAGAGACATCAACAGTGGGTCTTTATACATAGCATTACACCCACTAGAATTGCTACTATAGCACAGGTCTGCACACACATCCTGTCATACCATAAGCTTATTATTTTCAGCCATCCACAAACTTTCCTCCTGATCTTCTGTCTCCTAGAGGATAGGCTTCTCTAGACCTTTGTTTCATTTTTTTCCCTATTTGACTTTCCTCCATTGCCACAGGGTGATCAACCTGCCAGATGGTCATGGCAATACCAGGCATTAATGTTGAAGAAAGTGTTACTTGCATGGGTTGCCAAGACCTGAGGAGTGGAATAACTACAACCATTAACTTCAGTTGCTGCCGATCTATGAAAAGAAACCAGGACCGAATTTACTACCCACCCCCATAGCAACAATATGACCTTAATTATTCAGTCAGGGTTATATATTATGTTTACCTAATATTGTTTACAAAAGAACACAGACATTTAACATTATTTTCCATTATTCCTCATCCTCTCAAGGGAAAACTGTTGCAAAAACCATACCTGGAATCAAATTTGCAATGTATCGGGTATTTTCAGCAGCATTTTTCTGGCCTTTTTTGGCTCTCAGAAAATCCTTATATATTAATACATAGATGAGGCACAAATCTATTGTCATAGTTGCTGCTGCCATCCTCTAATAGCAAACATATATTGGCAGGACTGTGATCCTAAAGACCTCAGAGGTGGCATCTCTGCCCTCCAGAACTTCCAGCACTGTGGTTCTCTCACAAAGTATGATCACAGACTCAACTTGGTGAGAGCCTAGTCTGCAAAACAGTCTCTAACACATTTGTTTCAACAAAGTGTTAACAGATGAATGAATGCCCATGAAGAGGCTTGGTCCAAAATTCATGTTGCTTTGCCAAATACAGAATTAACACAGAGTTTGATTTTCCTGTTACACATATGCATTCTGATACAGATGTTCATACCCCATCCCTGTCAGAGGCCACCCTATATTCATTAAGTATATCTATCTTCCTTGCCCCCTTTTCACAGGATTTTATATCTCATACCATTCTCCCAACCCCACTACCACATTCTTACATAGACTGCTCATTAAGTCGTGACTTTTATGAAATCTTCCTTAGTTAATGCTTTTGGGGACTCTTAGGTGATTATATCTACCAATCAATGCTCCAGCAAGTCCCACAGTACCACATGGGTGAAGGGCATATAGACAGCTATAAAAAGATACTGTTGATAATGTTTGCATAAGACATGGAAATTGGCAGGTCTCCTGTCCACAGCATTAAGACAGCTGCAGGACTTTATCGAAACACTGGATCATAGGCTTTGAAATCTGCGGAGTGCTGCGTAGGATCCAGCCCTGTGCTGAATTTGATGGTAAAGTCAATGAACTTCAGATCACCCCTTGCTGAGTACTAGAAAACTCCAACGAGACTGATGGCAGTTGCTTATGTTTAGTGCCTGTTTTGGGTTTGTGTGGCAGGGTTTTGCTACTGGGGGAGGGGCTGCAGGGGTGGGTCCTGTGAGAAGCAGCTAGAAGCTTCCCCAGCTCCAAGTCTGACCCACTGCTGGCCGAGTCTGAACCCATCGCTGGCCAAGGCCGAGCGACAGTGGTAGCACCTCTGGGATAACAGATTTGAGAAGAGGAACCTGCAGCAGAGAGGGGAGTAGGATGTGAGAGGAACACCTTTGCAGATACCAAGGTCAGTGAAGAAGGAGGGGAGGAGGAGCAGGGGTGGAGGTTGATGCCCCTGCAGCCCTTGGTGAGAGAGCAGGCTGTCCCCTCCCAGCCCATGGAGGGGAGCGGGGGAGCAGATGTCCACCTTGCAGCACCTGGAGGACCCCACCCCGGAGCAGGGGGATGCCCCCCAAGATGGCCGCGACTCTGTGGGAAAGCCTGCGCTGGAGCAGTCTGTGCCTGAAGGACTGCAGCCCATGGAAGAGACCCACGCTGGAGCAGTTTGTGGAGAACTGCAGCCTGTGGGAAGGACCTAGGCTGGAGAAGTTTGTGAAGGACTGTCTCCCGTGGGAGGGACACCACGCTGGAGCAGAGGAAGAGTGAGGAGTCCTCCCCCTGAGGAGGAAGGAGCGGCAGAGACAACGTGTGATGAACTGACCACAACCCCCATTCCCCGTCCCCCTGTGCTGCTGGGGTGGGAGGAGGTAGAGAAAATTGGGAGTGGAGCTGAGCCTGGGAAGGAGGGAGGGGTGGGGGGAAGGTGTTTTAAGATTTGGGTTTACTTCTCATTATCCTGTTTTGATTTGATTGGTAATAAATTAAATTGATTTTGTTTTTTCCCCAAGTTAAATCTCTTTTTTGCCCATGACTAAAATTGGTGAGTGATCCTTCTCTGTCCTTGTCTTGACCCATGAGCTTGTCTTTATATTTTCTCCTCCCCATCCCACCGGAGGGGAGGAGTGAGAAAGAGGCTGCCTGGTGTTTAGTTGCTGGCTGGTCTTAAACCACAACAGAGCCTATCAAAGCTTGACCCAAAGGAAATAAAGTGAGACAGAAAACAAGACATGAGTGAATGAAAGAAGGAGATGAAGAGGAATAACCTCTGGCTGAAAAACAAATATGTGAAGCAGTGAAAATGAAGAAAAATATTTTCTTAGCTCCTTCTGATAATACTATTGCAGTGAGTAAGGTATTAGAAAGAGATTAGAAAGTAATAATCTTTTTCATGACCCATCTTAGCTTGCATTTTTCCCTGCCATTACACCAGTTGCTTTACAGCTGATTCCACGTTTATTTACCTTTTGGTCCTCGCACAATTACTCTGTGATTTGTTTTGCTCCTGTTCTGCTTACTTCAGAATTGATTTCCTGCCAGCTTTACTCAGACTGCTCCTTGTGATTACCAGAAAGATCCCCTGAGGTTATGCCTCTGAGGCCAAAGTCAATACATTAGAAACTCTCCCTGAGTTTTACAGTATTTCAGTATTCTTGAACTGATTCTAACTTTGTGCTGATCGACCTAACAACAAAAGAGCAATATAAAGGAGTGAGAAGTGAGTGTGACAATTTCAGCACATGAAGCACTTAGTTTCTCCCATTCCACGGTCACACTGGCAGGTCCAAGTATTTTAACTTCACTGCTTACTCAGCTGATCCACAAAGCATTATGGGTTCACAACAAACAGAGAGGATGGGGGAAAATGATGAGATAGAGACCCAAGATGAGAAGCAAGGCTGATCCTCAGGCCTTGGTCAGCCAGAGTAGTCTGACATATTTAGTTTCTTGATACAGGGTCTTGGCAATTGTCACCATCTGATCCACATTATTAACTCTCCATCTGACACTGGCTGAAAAAGAGCCATTCTTTTATTTTCTGGCACCATGGCAATAGCGGGCAGATTAACTTCTAGGCAGGACAGGGAAAAAGAAGAAAATTAAGTAAGTAGCATAAAATACACACAGGTCCCTGGCAACTTAAAAAAACATTCCAGCAACTAGCCTTGAAGTCATCTCCTCAGCCTGGTTTCATGTGAAATGAGGAGCTTCTGTCTTTGACTCAGCTTCATTTTAATTCTGTAATAGAGTCAAGCTATTCTGATCCTCAGCAGATGCCAGGCACAGCATGAGGTGACACTGGCAGATCCTTTTACATCTCAGTGTAAGAAGAACAAAGAATTTACACCAGGTGATGGTGGTCCATTACGGAGGTTAAAGGCTTCTCTTGCAAGAAGGGTGTTCAGTTTGCAAACAGGCATCAAAACCACTTCTCAGCTATGAGTCACTTTACCATTTTAGACAGAACTCTCACTTATCTTACAGTAACATGCACAAATTTGCCCTATATCACAACCTGCTTGTAGATTACTGTGAGACTGTGACAGACTTCAGTAACACAGTGAAATAATACAGCTTCCACCCTTTCCACAGGCTTAATAACATTTTATGTAACATCTCTGGGTTTTTTTCACAGTATGTGAAACAATCCATCATGCCTTATTGTACTGTCACAGTAGTACAGGTAATATCTGATGCCCAGAGTTTATGCTGAAAAGTAGGTAAGTAATTAGGTAAGTATAGCAAAGAATACAGAAAGAATTCAGGGCTGTATTAAAAACTTCGCATTCATGGTAGTAAGAAATAGGATCTTACAATTTTGTAATATGCTGACCTTATAGTCCACTGTTTATTTTGTGTATATAAACTTTGGGTATGAGAGATTAACTTTTATTCAGAGTTAATACTCGGTATCTAAAAATGATGTAGTTTGCAATACAATATACATTCTGGTTCTCTAAGATAAGAGAAGACCCATGACTTGTGTGGTGAATCCATCTATAATGGGCATTATATAGCAATTATCTGCAGTGCTATTCTGGCAGAATGGGGTGAATCCATGAAATTAAAAAAAAAGTGTAGTCAACTCATCCCTGATTGTGTAAAGACCTATCAGTGTGAGCTACACCTATGCAGTCAAGCTTAATACTTTCCATTTTGGAGGTCCTCACAAGTAAAGGAACAGCTGCAAACAAAACTGTGGTTTCCACTTGTTCTAAAATTTAACTATTTAAAACACACGTGTTAGCTTTAAACCAGCAATAATTTATTTTACTAACTCTCTTCTATGGTGATTGAAAAGACAAAAAATGTATAAAAGTAAGAGTAGATGCTGACTCTACAGGGCTAGCTTTTTACTTGCTAAGTAAAAACTTGTTTTAATTTAGAATAGAATGGTTCAGTTGGAAGGGACCTACAACAATCATCTAGTTCAACTGCCTGACCACTTCCATATTTAATATGGAAATATGTGAGACACACAGAAGGAGAGAATCACCAGGCAACATCAACAAGCCCACTTTAAATTGGAAAAAAATGCCCTGTTACCTTGAATTTCATTAAAAGACACACATGGGATTAAAACTCATTGAAAACCTTTGTGTCCTGAAAATGAAACTTTTAGGATCATTGTAACCCTTCCAAAAGTCCTGCAGGCCACGACACCTATTTCAGGTACAGCTTTTAAAAGAAAATACAAGTGAAACTGTTTAGTGGGTCACTGTGTTATCAGCTGCAGGCAACGTGTCCTGGCCCTGCAGCCCATCCAGCCCTCAGACCATGGCTGGAGAAGAGGGACACTGTCACACCTTCAACGGTCAGACAAGAAGCAATACCCAGCTTCTGGCTGGCATTTAACTCCTCTGTCACGGCTGATATTGATTTATGTCTTAGCAACATTCAGGTTTTTATAATTAATTTCTCTGAGGATAAAAAAATAAATGAAAGCTCAGTTCCTCTGGCCATTTCTCCCAGCTATGAGTCATAGGAAAGTATTAATTATTTAAAGCAAAAACTTGTGCTGTTATGACAAATATATCAGATTTTTTCCCACATGTTTAATTTTTGACAAATTAATGAAAATATACTGCTGATTATTTAAAATATGAGCACAGACATGCTGCTGCTTTGGTGAGTCAGCTACACCTAAAGAAGCTAATACCGCTTTGGCTTGAAAATGAAGAAAGTAAGATTAGAGACCAAAATAGTATCTTTAATCTCATTTTTCACTGCAAGAATATATGTATTTGAAGTCTTAGATACCGTCTTTTTCTTTAATTAGAAATTGCTCTAAAACACTTTAAAGCCTGAACAGGGCATATGACATTCATAAATATGCAGAACTGTAAGCAAATGAAAGTGTAAAAGCTCTGAGATTCAAAAGCCTTTTTCACGGATTGGCAGAGCAATACAAAGGATAAGTATACTTTAGAAAGGTTAAAGATCACTCAGATTTGTCTTCCCTTTGAATACCTACCTTGGAAAATGTTCAGTAAATATCTCTGATTTCCAGGTGTGTTTCTGACATGTGGGAACCAGCAGAAGATTTTAGGGTCTAAAAAAAAGTGGAGAAGAGGAAAAGCAAACACAATATGAACATGACAGTGAAGAACAAAACCAGTTATCAGCATTTGCTTCTCTAAAATACCCTTGAATGATATTATAATTTAAATGTCTAATTTGATTTTTCCATACTAGTACCTTTCAAAGTCTATAAATATATTAGAATATGTTTTTTTTATTTAAATTGTTAATACACTGCAACCTATAAAGAAACAAGATTTAACGCCACAAGCATTTAGATTCAAATCTGGTACATCCAGATTTTTACTAAAAATTGGCAATCAACATTAGAAAAAGCAGTCTGAATCCTACATAAGCCATCCAAAATGCTCTCCTTTTCCACTGCAGACCTCCACCATTCCCACATGAGTAGGAAAGCCTTCGGTACAAAATGTGATGCAGATCAGTAGACTGCAAAATAGGTACAGAATAGTATACAGAAAGATACTGAGGTGACAATTAAATTTCCTGGGCCTGATTTAGTGCTTCTGAATTCTGTCTGTCTCTTGGATTTGGAGACTATCTTGACAGATTTCCAACTTTATTTTCCCAGAGTTCAAGCTTTTAAACTTAATATCTGTATATAATAAACGTATCTATAGTAGTGTCTCAGCTGCAAATATAAACTAAGCATGAAAAATTGCATAACTGAATGTCATATACCTCTGAGTGGTGCAGACTGTCCTAATCTTCTTCATAGATTTTTCTCTCTAAAACTTTATTACTGGAGCAATTTAAAGGACTACTAATTAAGTGTTTCAGGCTTTTATGACCACTTGACATGTCTTTAATGACCTCTAATATGCTTCAAAGTGAGCATTTTTAAACTTTGATCTTGATCACTCTACATCAGCTATGAGGAACATTTCTCCTCTGGAGTCTGTTTATGAATTTGTTGGCTGTTACAATAACACACATCTTAGCACTACCCAACAGTAATGGGAAAAAATACTTGAGATTCACCTTTAATGCCTGAACATGATGGTCCATTCTCAATGGCTATGCCAGATTAAAAATAATGCTTCAGATTAATTTGGGTGGAAAAGCACATGTTTTGACTAAGCCTGCTCTAGACATAGGTTAACTATATCTAGATGTTTCCAGGACTACCCCAGCATTATATTACCTTCTTTCCCCTCAATGCAGTTATTGAGCCAGCGTAACCACCTACTTGTCACCAAGTGTCAGTCTCAGAATTAGGAATTCTCTCTCCCCAGTGGCCCATGATAGCAGTGGATTATCTCCTAGCACAGCACCAGCACCCATATATAAAGCTTCGATTCTGGCAACAGACCAGTTAAAGCCATCCTCAATTTTTTGTTGCTCTTTACTCACTGTATGCTGACTGTGATAGTTTAATGATACCATTTCATTTCCTAAGGACAACCGACATTACCCTTATATTTTTAATGGGCTTTGTCTTCAAATAGTGAAGGTTCTCAGCATCAGTTACATCTCTTGTTGCAGTTCATGTATCTGGAGAATCAGCTTCCCGAAGTCATACTGGATTTGAGGCAGATCTCAACAAATTCTTCTAAGGTTAGGAAACCAGACACTGTTAAAATTATTCTCTCCAGCTCTAGTGGCTACCTGTGATGGTGACAGGAGACATCTGTAACATCCAAATGATGTTGAAAGGATGTTAAAAGACAGGTTTATTTGCATTCTTGTATACTGTTGCTTTAACTGGGAATAACCCTGTTAATTTTAAGTGGCACTACCAAGATTAAATGTATTTAGGTGAAGGAACAGGAGAATGTGATTGGAAGCCATGTTACAATAAACCAAAACAATAGTTAGCTTGCACTGAAGTTATGATGGTAATTAATCCCCAATGACTATGTTCTCTAATAAGCACTGCATCCTACAGCTGTTCAAAAGCTTTCTGTCATAATAACTTTGAAATTGAAATGCAGGTTTTTTTCAAAACACAAATTCCTTTAAGAGTGCAAACTTTATTTTGCAAAACATTCTGATATATTTCTTAGGAAGAAGGTAAAGCAAGTTTTGAGTTCTGCGCAATTCTTAAGGATTTTGTTCTAGTTGCAGTTAGCTCTAGATTTAGTCTGTAGATTTCTAAAAGCTAGGCAAGATGAATCCTAACTTGTTGTTTTCCTGGATATAGAAGAAATCTCAAATGAATCCTGGAAAAACACTCCTTTGATTTCCTCTCTTGAAGTACCTTCCACAAGCTTTGCCACCAGTGTGGGCAATTCAGCTTTGGTTTATAGTGTGAGATCAAAGAAACATTTCAGAATTGCAACACTAAGTATAATCTGAAATTATCAGCTTTGAACAATATATAGACAATTATATAATGGCATTAACCCAGTAATAACTGGTGATATCACATCAAAGAAATGTCAACATGTTAAAAAAAATGGCAAGGCTTTATTTTCTCACACAAAACCATTTTAGCAGGATTGTATAAGGTACCAAACAGACCACAGTTTGACCATTAGCAACAGAGATGTGCTGATGTGCTTGAGAAGATACAGATTTTCAAATAGTGTTTAAAAAAAAAAAAAAAAAGAAAGAAAAAGGAAGCAGTCATCAGAAAATCCCCAGAAAAGAGCACTGAACTGGGCACAGAAATGAATCAGCACTCTCCAATACTAAAATATCCATTAACAAATATCAAGATGTTAGTAAATCCATTTATATGTTATGAGTAGATGTAGCTGAGCTAGTTTTAACCTGTCTGTCCTGAGAGAGAGATGGGATGGGATTCTGGTACTGAGTTTTGAAAAAAAGCTTTGTTTTTTATTCACTGCATGTCAATAAGAATTCAAGTGAAGCCTCACACAATTAAAGCAATATAACACTGCACAAGTTATTGAATTTGTGCAGGACTACAGAATAGTCTGTATATTACAGTGTAGAAAGGGTGTAATGTATCCTATCATTTCAAAGTACAGAAAAATTTAAAACGTCATTATTTCTGTGAACAGAAAGTATAACTATTTTTTAACTACAGAGAGAAAAATAATGCTACTAAAGTTATAAAGTATTTTTTTCTAAGAATATAAACCCATAATATTTGTGTGCCCAATTTCTCAGAAAATAGATACATATACAGAGTTCTGTTCTAGGAAATCCCAGTGGGTTCCCCTGAACAGACCTGATCATCTCTACACATAAGAAATTCCTTAATATGGAAACCTTCCCTCCTCTCTGTAAAAGAGTAGAGACCGAAATATTTATCTCAAGTTTAAAGGCAAGATTCATGAATATGATACTGAAGTTGATTGAAGGAGGGGAAGGGTGAATAGATCAGTTAGAAGGATTTATGAAACTAATAATGTTCAGCACTTCCAGTATAAATTGTATTGTGCTACAGACTAATGCAGATAATCTCTGGCATATATTGAAATTAATTTCCTAGATTAGAACAAATTATAAGAAGATTTCTATTGTGATGTGGAATTTTTAAAAGAGTCTTAAACAGTGTTGAAATGTTCAACCAGAAAGTAAAATTGTAGGCAGTAAAGATGTAGGTGTAGCAAGCATTCACTTTGCCTTATTTTCAGTCTGCTATTCTCCACTCAAAGAATAACAGTACAAGGCCAGCCACTGAAGGGATACAGAGTGCTATGTTAGGAATAGTTAAGCATCATCCTGCTGTGATATCAATCACAACAAAATTCCACAGATCAAGGAGAACTGCTCAGGAGATGCGGTATTTACTGTTCAAGCCTTAAAGTAAATCAGATCCCTGAACTGTAACTGAGAATTTGAAATTATAGATTTTTGAAGTGTTAAACTTGACCTGATAAGAACATGCAGAAAAGTTTTACAGACGTGTTGACAAGTCGCTGGAGGTGCTTAGTGCATGGTGTCCTTTTGCACATGAGACAGCATATGTGCTTATCCATAGAGACCTTCTGCACTAGCGTTAATATCCCTCCACCACTTGGTATACAAGCTAGGACCAAAACTTCACCTTCTCTTCTTCTCTGTCAAAGGCTCCAGGAAACATTGTCTGCCTTCCTCATTGAAAGGAAAGTGGGAGAGCTGAGATTGTGTTATAAACAGTCCATCCCACAGAGCCTCCAGGTCAAGCTGCAGGGAGGACACAAGGTTTTCTTCTAAACAGCTCAGAGAGGCTTAGGTCTCTCTAGGGATCTCAGTACTGAGCCCAGACCCCTCTTGAGTCAAGCCTAGAGCAAAGCTTCTGTAAGATGGCAGAGGTGGGAACAGCATTCATAGAATCATAGAATCATTTAGGTTGGAAAAGACCCTTAAAATCATCGAGTCCAACCGTAAACCTAACACTGCCAAGTCCACCACTAAACCATGTCCCTAAGTGCCACATCCTCACTTCTTTTAAATACCTCCAGGGGTGGTGTCTCAACCACTTCCCTGGGCAGCCTGTTCCAATTCTTGGTAACCCTTTCAGTGAAGAAATAGAATTCACCCACATGAGGCATGGAAAAGAGTGCCACCATCACAGGAATGAACGCCAGGCTGAAACTGTCTTTTGGTTGTAAGGGAGCAACTCCACACCAAGCTGGGCATGAGGATGATGTGCTCTGCAGTTTAAACCTTCTGTACTTGTTGGGCAAGTACATGAACACATCCTCTCCAGGTAAAAAGTTACTGCCTTTGTGTGTATGTACACTCACAGGGCAGTGTATATGTTACTTCATTTGAACTAGCTCACCAGGCAATAAGAACACTGGAAGGCTACTGCTGCACTTCACTTTTGACTAAAAATGTGGGAAACAAAGAAATGTCATCACTTAAAAAACAAATCTGAAGAGCACGGTGACCACAAGCAGTCAGTAATACTTGCCAGATAACTACAGATATTATTTTTATTTAATATGCCTACTAGTTTTATGTAATAGAATCTTTTTAATAAAACTACCCTTTTCTTTCTGTATCGTATTTAAGATATTTTTACTGAAGTTCTCACAATTATTTTAAAACTTTATTTTCAGGCTATTTTAACTGATCTCCAGCATCCACCCAAATGTAGGTAGACAAATATTCACCAAAAAAATACTAATAATCTGAAGGGTAAATATTCAATTTTGCATTTTTCAACATAGTTAAACTGTGAAATTTTAAAATCCCAATAAATATTTACTTGAGTAAGTATATAAAGATTCCATATAAACTTATGGTTACCAAAAATTACTGCAGTTATTAAAAAGGCAGTATTTAACTTGAAATCAATATATCTTTATAGCTATCAATCAACATGAAACAACTTTTGTAAGCAAACACTCAAACAACAAAATTCAAAGCAAGATTAAAATTGATGTTGCAGATGTAAATAAGTCAAAGACTGACAAAATCCTTTTGGCAGCATTACGCAGCAATCACTCATGTAACTCCCTCTGAATCTTTCTGCAAGCTGAAGCATTTGGTGCTGATTTTCAGCACTCAGCCATCTCTCCAGAAGGCACTTAGGAGCAGCAATTGGCTTTGCAGTTATTTCTATCACTGTCTTTCAAAGTAATCTTAATGGACCATGTGTTCTCAGTAAAGAGTTTATTTCTCTACTGAATTCCTCTGCATACTGAGGAAGGATTATCCTGTCACATCACTGGGAAGTATAACAGTCCCATAGGCAATCAAACCCAAGGTGCCTCCAATATTTTCTTCCCAACATAATAGACAAGGCTATGTCTGTCAGATTACACTAAAGGGGTTTAAGCACTAACCTGCAGCGGGGCAGCATTGCTCCTGGAGTCCCTTGGTCCCAGGTACAGTGCAGTGCTCCAGTTACAGCTTTGCTACCTGGTAAAGGTACCCCTGCAGGACATATTTCGCCAGTTCAGTGACAGCTCTCCCCATTTCAATACGAGAAGCAGCACGTTCCTTACCAAGACCAAATTTATTTTTTCTTGGCAGAAAATGCATTCACATTTCACATAGGATCCCGCAGACTTTCTTGCTTGTCTTGGTCTTAGATGTGGCTTGGCAACTTCCCTCTTGTCCCAAATCTGCAAACAAGAAACAAGAGCCTACCCTAACCGATGCAAGCCCAGGTTCACATAGGTAGGAGTCTAGCTACAGACATCATGTCTGCAAAATGCCACATCATTTCTGATGATTATAGAACATCTCAATAGGAAACAGTGGAAGCGTGCAGTGGAAACTTTAATTACTGTCTTGTTTTCTAACAACTTCAGCTTGTTGGTAACTCAACTCCCCTCCAGAGTTTAGAGAGCAAATGTATGTATTTAATCAAAATTTATGTATATTCAGATGATAATTTCCTGATATATGATCATTTTGAATATGTTAATGACAGTTGTAACTTGCATAACATGCCTGAATTAAGAAATTCCATTTATATATTTTTACATTGCATGAATACTACTCCCCAAAAGTGGGAATACTGGTCTAATGCAAAATATCCCACAGGGAAGTGATTGGTGTATTTGATTATGCTTTTGCTTTTTTTCTTTTAAGGCAGAGGCCTTTCTGAAGCAATCTGCCTAAAATGTTACATTACACTCAGTGTGCTAAAAACTTGATTACAAAACTCACATCAAATCTGTATCACCAGACGTGTGCACGTTAGAGTCAGTGTCTTGGTGTAAGTCTTTCAGAAACCCTGGGGACCAGATCCTTACAGGTTGCGCCACTCAGCACAGTGACGTGCGAACTCCTGTCCTACTAATGCGACCGGGTGGTTTCCACCCTGGGAAGGCTCCAGTCCCCGCTGTGCAGTGATGGGGAGAGGTAGGCAGGGGCTGAAGCAAACCTGGTCGGGGGGAGCTGCACAAGCAAAGCACGAAGGAAATCTTGAGAAAAGCACTTGAGCATGGGCAGCGTGCACTGTAATTCAAGGGAGGAAGATACACTGCAGGCAGATTTTGCAGAGCCTGCGCGGACCCGTGTTTGGATGTCTTCCCTCCAGGCATCCAGACAGAAGCCTCCTCTGGAGCAGTGAGAGCCTGGAACCATACAGGAAAAGCCAAAATACCCTCCTGACAGCAGCTCTGCTGCCCTTGGTAGTGTCTGGGCAACAGGAAAACACTTGAACCTTTCACGGGGAATGGAAGAAAACTTCTGTTGGACTTGACAAAACATTTTTTTGTTGACTTTAAATGAAATATTTTGTTACCTGTTTCAGGCTTTATAATCAAAAGGTTTTATTTTTTCCATACTTCTTTTTGTCTGTATGTAAAGCCACATGCCAATTTTTACACAAATTTGAAAAGAATTTCAGTATCCCACCACTTCAAATTTGGTAAGCAAACTATTCAAAATCAATTGCCCAGCCCAAGCTGTAACAGGCAAGAAAAAAATACTAAATATTCTTCAGTGGTGGCAGGGATATTAACGGCAAAAGCCCAAGAAACAGTCATATACATGTGATGCTATGCTCCTTTGTGAGGATATGTACATATAGCAACTTGCAGGTACAGCTGCAGCATTGGCTAACTTAAGGTAGCATAGGCACTGATGGCAGTGAAGACATTGGCATGGGCTTTTGCATCTATCAGTAGCCATTCCTACCTTTCACTGAGTGCTCTCTAGCTGCGTGGCTTTATTTGCTATTACTCACCCCACACTGCTGTTTCTTCAGGGATGCTCTTTTACACAAACTAGAGAGAACAGTTTTGCACAAGTTGGCTATCATGTGATACAGATAATTTCGTGATGTGCCACTGATCTATCCTGCCTCACGATAAGGCTTTCTGGAGTCACTTACCTGATTTATTCCTCCTGTCTCCCAGGGCTACTTTGACAATTAATTACTTAGCAATTGCAAACATTTTCACCACGATTTTTGTATCATTTATGATAGAGTTGCATATGTATCTGAGAATGATGCAATGCATGCAAACCCCCATCAATCCTCTAATTTTGTGTGAATTACTCAATAACATATTTACCCTGCAGCTATCATGACCCTAATTTTCTGAAGCAGAAGGACTGCTGTTGCAAGGCTGAAGTAGGACTTTACAAAACATTCCCTTAACTTATCACATCATTTAAACAGCTGTTGACTATGCTGTTCACTACATAGCTTTCAACAGACATGTTCTTCAGCAAGCAAACTCAACGAGCCAGACCTGCACACTCTCTCCCTTTGAGCAATAGGAAACTACGTGGTCTCGTGCTGCAGTACCAGTAAGCTCACTTTGCATCCCCTCACCAAAGTACATCCCATTCTGGTTGTGATCCAGCAATACTTACCTCTTCGGAGTACTGCATTGCATTTCATCGAGTTGTCTGACTTCTAAACCCTTCAAGTGCTCTGCTGGGCAAGGTGTGAGATGCAGAGCCTGTCTGTCAGCACCAGTTGTCTGGCAGTACAAAAGAACATTTCTGAGCACCAGTTTCCAGAAGAGGCAAAATTACTGACATCTGCGTTTACAGAATGACTCCAGCTCCCCTCTATTGCTTAAAATCACTTCCATGAAAGAGGATAACAGGGGAATATTGAAGAATAACATAGAAAAATTAAATTTATCAGATACTTAACACATCATTATAATTAATCATTATTTAATACAGTTTTGTATCAAGTTAATGATCTGAAGTCTGTGTCAGGAACGACTGTTCATTATACTAATTGCTGTACCACCAAAGCAGGGCTGGAAGGAGTTGCAATTTGCATGGGTATTGCAGTGCCGACGGGGAAAAGGTGGCTGTAGTGGAAAATGGTGGTAGTATCAATGGTGGAGAAGAGTTACCACAGTCCATTTGGTATCTGATATTTGAAAAAGTGAAGTATACAGAATATGCAGCCATATGCAAATAACAAGTTCTGGCATTGCAAACAACACATCCCAGCACAGTCCTCCTCATCTACTCCTGTAGTTCCCTTTCACCAGAAGTCACTGAAGTCAATGTTTGAAAAAGGCATTTCAGCAGCTACTTTTCCTTCTTGTTTGCTAAGTTATTTTTTCATATGTTTTGCAGGAAGACCAGAATGCATTTACAGTAGACAGTAATATATACTTCTTGCAAAGAAGATAAAGATATTTTTGGTCTTTTCTATGTATTGTTTGGTTGCAAAGCCCAGCTTCATGACTCTCAGTTGTTTCTTCTTGTGTAACAACAGTTTCTCATTTCCCTTAGCACACTGGTGTTTTCCCTTATCAGCTAAATGCTTTGAAAATATGGAAAACCACTCAAAATAAACAATGACTTCTTTTTCCCCATTAAGTCATTTGAATGTACAGTGCTAAGTGACAGCATTTCATCAACCCTATTGAATATTAGTCCTTCAGCATTTGTTGTCACTGAAGGCAGACATTATATTACTGGCTTCTTCTGGGAACAACAATGTTCGCTGCTTCTCATAAAGGCACAAAAATCTCATTCTGGAAGCTAGGTCCCCAGCCAAAAGTTTTTGAAAATACTGGGTGATCTTCCGGGAACTGGTGGCACATATACATAATTGCAGTGTTGGTGTTTCCATCTTTATCCAGCATCCCTTTAAAGGACTGCATTTCACAAAAGGTGGAGTTACGAGTGCCAAGGCATTACCATTCATTTAGGCTTTCTCCAGTCACAAAGAGTGCTTTATGGAGGACAGGTAAGTTACTACAGCAGTGTAAGGAATATCTGATGGGAGTCCTCTGTGGCATCAGAATGCAAAACGTGCCTATCAAAGACGCAGGTCCTAGCTAACGGGGCCACAGACATACTTCTTATTTCTCTGGTAACTTCAAAAAGAAGCAGAAGTTCAGTGTTCTGTATTTCTGACAATACAGAACTAAAAAGAATAACTCCAAAGAGCTAGTGTGTTTTCTTAGTGCAATCAATGTTACAATAAATAGGTTACCCCCAAAAAATCACTTTAGCCAACCCATAATTTTCTATGCCATTTGGCATTTTGCTAATAATAGAGATTCATATTAACTACAGGAAGATCCCATGCCTTTCATTGCCACACTGCAATGGTGTCGGCACAGAAAGGGAGGCCAGCATTGTGACAGGGAATTTAAAAACATTGGATGCCTAGCTCACAAATCTGAGGTGTAACATGCTCAGTTTGTCAAATTATTTCAGATCTAGTGCCTTGCTTCCTTTCTAATGTCCTATAAAATTCTAACCAAATTAAAAAACATATAAATTATTGTGATGTAAAAATAACTTTAGGAGGGTAAAAAATCATTATCATGCTATTAAAGTTGAGATATGTGGCCTATGGGAAGCTTCTAGACCAAACATTCAATTAAAAATCACTATAGTCAGCTCGTAACCACCTGAGAGTGGTCTGTCCAGGCTGGGGACATACACCCAGTGCAGACACATCAGATCCAGGCAAACTGGAGCCAGGAGGGACATCAATTCAAGTACTGTACAAAAGCAGCTGCCTTGCCTCTAGGGCCAGTTCCTGAAATCCCAAAAGGAGAAGAGGTGCAATGGAGAAGGGGGCTTGCAGGCGGGAATCAGGGAGGGGGGACAGAGCACTTTTGGTATAAGCCAGTCAGGCTCCCGGTCCAAAGGGGAGCTTGGTTGATGAGCAAGCAGAGAGGGGATGGTCAGTCACAAGCTGGTGGAGAGGACAGTAGAGTGTCAGACCCATCAGGGAGAAGATACCAGACAGGATATGAGTGCTGCAGAGTACCAGCCCAAAACTTAACCCAGCACAGAATTTGAGGTTCAGTCTCTATACTATGTTGCTATAATGAAGTGCTAAAGAATTCAGACTGTTGCCAGTGTAATTCTACGTGACTGAATCCAAGGAGAGTTTAACTGACTTTTAAAAAACAAGTAGTAAATGAAAAGAAAAATATTCCCTCATTAAAAGAGCAGTAATAAGTCTGAATCCCTGTAGAATGGCTTGGTTAGATATACCCACCAATAATCAAATATCTTAAACCATCCACCCCAGTGGGCACAGCCTTTAATTTAACCCATAGAGACTGACTGAATTTGTGCTAATGCCCTTGCCAAGAGACTGGAAACCAACTGCTGCAAGAAAAGCAATTAGTAAGAGGACATAAAGCCCAGCTTTGGTTTCCTGGAGAGTAATGTCGACTAATGCAGAGTGGAAAAAACTCACAAGTGGAATAATTCTATTGTCACTGACAGCAGAAGTAAAAAAGTGAAACAACAAAAAATGGTATTTACAGGAAATAAGAAAAAAACCCTGCACTGCCCCACTAAAAGGCAAAAACCAACAGCAATAAAGAAAATGCTTATAAACACTTGTTTGCATCTTTCAGATGCCATCCTGATCTCATCTTTAGCAATAACTGGTTTTACACTGTCATTCAGAATTTCCTGCGAGTCTGTCCACAGACGAGCAGTTCTTTTGTCCTCAACTCTGCAATCTTTCTTGTTTACTTACACTGGGAGAATCCCATAGTCTCTTTCTCCATTCCTTCTGCAGTGAATTGTTGTTCTTATTCTGGAAAGGAAAACCTGGCAGAATCAGTATGAAATAGAGAGAAGAAGGTAGATGACAAAATCATAAGGCATATAGGAAAAAGGAAAGCTAAAGTATTTTAAAGTATCCTAAGCACTCAGCAGCTCATTGGCAGCTGTTTAAAAAAAAAAAAAAACCCAGCCCAACAAACAAACAAAACAAAAAAGCACACATGATTGCTCGGTTGCCTAAAAGAAGTTTTAAACTGTAACATAAATTGAATATAACTTATTTTCACCTTAACCAGAGCCAACAAGCTTATGATCCCCAGGGTACATCAGCTATAAATAAAAGAGCCTGAACACTTGCTCGTCAACAACTGCAGAGATCATCTCTCAGCAAGCAAAAACCTTCTGGGTATTATCAGTTAAACCATAAAACTCTTGAAAGTGAAGATGATCACCAGGTCACAAACGAAGTGAGGTTTTTTTTTGAAAACTGAAGCTTCTCATGGATTTTTCATGGGAAAGTTTTCTCAAACTGAGAGAGAGGTCATGCCAGAAGAACTAATCTCTCAGCAGTGGGGGAGAGCAGGCAAGCTGGCTCTTTCCGTACAGAAGCAAGCCTCGGTTTAAAGCCTGATTATTTGCCATAAAATGGCACTCTGTTTTTTTCAGCCCACCTTTCTCCCAAGGGCCATACCAAGTAAGAGATGTCATTCAACCTTTTCCACGGCTACTGTTTCTTTGGAATCAAGATCAGAGTGTCACTTGAAAACATTTCTGATGATTAAAGTGAAATTAAATACCTTTGAGAGCGGTCAGAAGTGTTCTGGTTTGAAGGAATAATTTGAATTATTTTATTGAAACAGAGCCTGGAAATATCATGCCCTGTATGAGCAGGACAAAAAGTGGGGTTTTTCCTCCCATTTTAAACATGGGCTCCAGTTATCAGGTGGATCTCAGAGAAAACAATTTCAGAAAAGTAGCTATTTGACTTTGGAAATCTTCCTCTTGTTTAATCTTAAATTTAATGATTACCTAGATGTTTCTAGGTGTATTGGAGCTGAAGATCACAGCAAATAGCACAGTCCTACCTATTTTCAAAGGGCAGAAAGCGACCAGAGGTTTTTTTTTGTTTCAGTTATCATTTATAGTTTGCTTTGAAGAGTCCATGAAGAAACATGCTTTGACGATCCGTGTTGATATTCAGAAGAGCAGCCTTTGCACGCCAGACACTGACTTATTGACTTTTCAATCCAGTACCACAAGCTGCAATGACTTTTGGTCTTAGCAGAAAATAAGAAGAAATGGACGCTTAGGTCTGGGCTGTTAGCTGCTCTCTCCTCACAAATTGCAAGCATGTTTTATTCAACTTCACCACTGCTGCCACAACAGCCTTGTCCTTGCTCTCATCACCCTTTGTGTGTGTGCAGAGATGAGCACCCCTCTATAGCTGACACTGCTGCGGTGATGCAAACTGTAGCAAAGCTCAGCATGTCAGAACAGGAAAAAGTAATATCAAGCCCCCAAAACAGTCTCCTCCAGAACAGAAGAGGCAGGACCTGGTCTCTTCTGCAGCGTCCAACCCCAGGCAGCCGTCTGGGGACACAGTGGTGGAAGAGCTGTTCAGCCCCAGGAGCTAAAGCTGGAAAACCTCTTCTTTCCCTCTGAGCAATGCCAAACAGCCCCGTACAGACCTTTTCTGTGGCCTTTCCAATAGAGGCAGCAGCCACAGGACTTCCACTGGCTGGTTATTCTACTTTTTAGGTGAAACCCTGGCTCTGCTGGTATAAAAAGGCAGGGGAGGGGCAGGCAGGGCAGGTTTCCAACCTCTCATGTATTTCACTGGCAGTAAAGTTTCTCTTGTCACTGGTGTTCATGTGCTGCCCCCTTTTTGTCATCTTTTCACCAAACCAGTCTGTCAGACCTCTGGTTTCTGATTGTCTCAAATAAGTCACTTTTTGCAACACAATGAGAGAAAAGCAATAAAAATGCAGGGCCAGAAGGGACTTTAAGTCCTATCTCGTCCATACCTGTGCAAGAGTAAATTGTAACCAAGCCACCTCTGAGAAATGTTTGTTTCTATAATATCTCTGCATAACTTGTTCTAGGGCACCATTTCCTTCTAGCTGGAATCTTTTTCTTAACAATGCTTTTATTCCCCAGATACTCCCAGTTTTATCTTGTACTATCCCACCAGAATTAGTCATTCTTTTCTTCTATTATAAGCTTTGATAAATCAGAAAACAAAGTCAGTTCTTATGGGTTTGTTCATTCAGCTTTTCCTCAAGGGATGGCTTTTCTTACCAATAATGTTGCTTTTGCTCAGATTCTCTCTATTTGCCTGTATTTTCCTTTGTGTGCTCCTTGAAACTAGGGGAGCTATTTGAAATAAGGCTTCCCTATTTCCAAGATGATATTAGCTGTTGTTCTCCCCAGCAGCAACACTCTGTTGACTCATTGTGTGTGACCCCCTCTAAGCCTGCTGGACTCCTGCCCAGGCAGTTATTCCCAGTTCTACACCTGCAAAGTTAATTTTTCATCATCAACTGCAACATTGCAGTTGTCCTCTCTGAATTCCATCTTCTGTATATCTGCTCTCCAGTTTACGAAGCTTATTTGTCAATCATCAGCTCTCTTCCCTTTTCTGCTTCAGAAGGGCTCTCACTTTGGTGTCACCTTCCAAGTAATTCACTGGACACAAACCAGGACAGATACCTGCGGTGCCCACTTGAATTGTCCTCCAGACAGCTGTCTTCAAGTATTTTGCTTTTTAACTTGTGTACTCATTTCATCCTGATTTAAATTTTGCATCTATTTTTCAAGTCCCTCTTTGTTACAATGTCACATGAGACAACGTGAAGAGCCTCTCCGGTGCCCATTTCTGCCTGTCTAGTTCTGTAACCCTAGTGGGGAAGACAATTAAGTGGCACTTGTGAAATGTATTCTTGAAAAATCTATGTTGGCTTCCATCTCTACTTTTATTTGCAGCTGGGTTCTCTTGAAATGACTGAAAAGTACTGTTATACTGCATATTGAAAGCAGGCAGACTGACTGCTGTCTTTCTATTAATGACAATATTTGACACTCCTTCATCCCTTGAACTTCACCAGCCTCAAAGACTTTTCTATTCATTTTTTCCTGAACTTTCTCCAATTTTTCAGAATAAAAAGTTAAATAATATCCCAAGACCTGCCTTGCATGAATAAAAATTCTCTATCAAACTTCAAAAAATACATAATGAAAAAGTGTATTATATTACTCCATGGTGTGACAGTTTGAAGATGCTATGCACAAACTATGAATCAGATTTGAGTTTATGAATTCTGCATCTAAACCAGCCATACAATAACACACATGGCAGATCTGCTAGACAGAACCTACAAAACAAACAAAAACCTGTTAACAGAAAAGACCATAATTTCTGTGAATCACCACAGCCAATGAAGCCTTAAGAGGAAACATACAGAATTTGATGGAAAGGAATATTCTTCAAGCAGGGTAAAAATCATTAGGAATTAGTGGTTTCATAAAAAGGAGGAATTCAGAAAGACAGAGGAAGATGGCTACAGAACAGGAAAACAATGTTCTAGGCAAAAAAATCAAATGAGAATTGGAAGGGGGCAGCACCCCGACCATCTACAGAGCAAAGAATGCCCACAGTCACTCAACACCAGTGACAGTGTCCAGACTCTGCAAAGTCCTAGCTGCAAAGTTAACACATACTTTAAATAATATTAGTGGCAATTAAATGTTCTGAACCAGGCAAAGATAGCATTGGAAGTTCATGGGTTTTAGTGTCATGGAGAGCATTCACCATTTTATCTCTTTCAAAACAACACTAATCCAATACAAAAGCCTCCTTTCTTCCCATCTTCTACAACCACGTGAAGGTATCTAGCTATCTACTGTAGCTAAAGGATTCTCACTTAAGGATGTACAGCAAATCAAGCCTTCTCTTCTGGCCTTCAGTCTTTTGTGCCCGGCATGTCCCAAGCACACATAATTGTATGGCTCCAATAAGCAGGGTAGATGTCTTCCTCCTTACTGAAAGAGAAAGAAACACATAATCTGTGGGTTAACTGATTTACAATAAACTGGGAACATCAGTTACCTAGCCCTTTAAAAAATGTGTCAATAAAATTCAGTGTTATTGGTGATCTGGTAACTAATTAATATTTTACATTCCCATTCTAAGAGATGGTGGTGTATGCCAGGTCACATTCAGCCTGCAGTTGCCCTGCATTGAAAGAAGTCTTTCTGGTCTTTTCAAGCTCCTTTCAGGAACAGCACTATTAGAGCAAGGAAACACTTCAGCACTATTACGGAGTATTCATATTAAGGTTGTGCCCAGAAGCGCTCAGGCACATATGTGAGCCAAATCAGTTTTCTCCATGAAGACCTTGTTCCATAAAAGAAGTACAAACAAGGGTGGAAGAAAGGGATAACAAAAGCAGCAGCTGATACAGGACTCCTCTGAGCTGAGCAAACACAGGAAACTTTGTAGTTTTCTGCAAGTAAAGCTAAGCAAAAATGAACACGTATGTTGGCATACACAGAGCTAGAAGATGGTAGAACAGCCATTTGTACAAGGTAATGCAACATAGATGAAAACTTACTCCATAATGTGGGAGGAGGCAGAATAGGCAGGGAAATTATACAGCTATTTGCATGGTTGCATATGCAGTTAATACACAGGGTCCTGACTGCAGAACATTTATATATGTGTATGTGTGTGTGCATGTGTGTGTGTGTGTACATATATCTATATTAGTTGAAAGAGATGATTCCCCATTTAAAATAGTACACATGCAGCGGTAAAATAACAGCAGGTGTGTTAATCTGAAAGTGAAGTCATATCAGATCTTCACTGTCCCTTCTTGTTTGGAAGAAACATGGTCTCCACCAGTTACCAGGCTGGACCTGTGGCACACCTAGAGGGTAGGGGTTTTCTCCTCAACAAATCTTCTACAGCCCTGTTCACTTTTGTAGTCTGCCTGCTTATCTTCTACTGAAATTTCTAATCTGCACAGCATCATAGTAGCTACTCACTGATGGTTTAAGAAGTACAAATGCTACTAATGGTGAGGGTGACCAGATTTCACATAGCTTGGGACTGATTGCATACTGAAATCTGGGAGAAGGAAGTTAAATAAGCAAATTCTAGCTCTGACCCTGCAGTGCACCTCAGCCCTGCTGTGAGGCTACACGAGAAATCCTGTGGCAAAGCCTCACACAGGCATAGAAGTCTTTTCACTTAGCAGAGAAGTTTTGAGAGTCATCTTTCAGCTCCTGTTTTAGAAGTCCTACTCCCTGCCTCACCTTCCCTGCACCTTCCTGTGCCTCCTCAGGCAGTGGAAGTGGAAGCTGACAACACAGACCCACCTCCTGCTGTTAAGCCAGTCTAGAGTCAAAAGACTTTTTTTTTCCCTTCCCTTCACTTGCAAAGAAACAGCTGAGCTTCAGCAGAGCTGCCAGATGAGCAGAGATTTTGGAGGACTACAACCAGCAGAAAGGCAGAGCACAGGGAGCATATCTGTGCTGCTTTAAAGCTGTAAGCTTTGTAGATGCACCCAGTGAAGGACTCGGAGGGCAAGCCCTATTGTAACCTACCAGAGTCTACAGTACCTGCAAGCACAAGGAGAAGCATCCTGCAAATCACAGGTATGGAAAAGTACATACAGAAAATGAGCCAGAGACAAGGAGCTGAAGTATTCACCCTTTTTCTTGATAACTTTGGAAAGCAGACTATATGCTAACATGAGCAGGTAGGTTCCCATATTCCTGCATAGATCTTGCAGAATTTCACATAATTCCAGAGGAGGCTGAGGACATCTGAGAGTGCTTTTCATATCCAGATCAACCCTGGAGGCTGAGTGTATTCAGCACCTGAAAGGTTAGTTCCCCCCTTTTCTCTCTAGGCATACAGGCTCCTGAGGAAGTCCTTGAGTCCACTGCTTCACAATAGGCGTTATAAACAATGAGGTGAGCCATCCCACCAAAGCACATTATTTTTTTTAGATATAGCTGTGCTAGAAAAATGTTATTAAACCCTTATCTACGTGAAGATAGGAATAAATCTGCAAACTGGTGATCCAGGAGAAAGTATGTCAGAATTGTGCATTACGAGACAATCCAGAACATCATTCTTGCTTATCACACATCAAGTTCCTTGTTCTCTGCTGAATTCAAGGAGTAGAGCTTACTCTGCCTGCATTGCCAAAACAACTTGTATATCAAGGTGTATTTGTTACTTCCCAGGGCTTATAGCTGATGTAAAGATAGGTTAAGAGCTTTGAATAGACACAGCAAAGGTGAGAATGAATGACTAGATAAAACAGTTAATTAAAACTGTTTTTGGAAAAGTGACAAAAGGCAAAGCAATAATTTTTCAGCAATTTAACATGTTATTGTGATCAAAATTGCATTCTACACAGGATGAGAGAAATTATTTTGAGATAAAAACACCACTAAGAATCAAAGCTTTCGATATGTGAGATGTAATTTATTTTTTCTCATCTGATAGCAGAGCATATTTAATCTTGTTGGTTTGAATATGATTCTATCTCAGTTAAAAATATCTTTTTGCTTGAGATTCATCCTTGGAAGATTAAGAGGATTTCATTGAGTTTTCTGGCAAAAATCTGGCTTCTTTTCTCTTTTCTTTTCTTTTCTCTTCTTTTCTTTTCTTTTCTCTTTTCTTTTCTTTTCTTTTCCTTTCTTTTCTTTTCTTTTTTTCTTTTCTTTTCTTATTATAGTGCTCTGCCCTGGTCTTATCTGCACACCTGAAGACATTGGGCTCTCATCAATGCTGTCTAATTATCTACATTCAGGTTTGAGAGAGAAAACACAACTTCT
The DNA here is from genome assembly GCF_900496995.4 of Aquila chrysaetos chrysaetos. Taxonomy (NCBI): domain Eukaryota; kingdom Metazoa; phylum Chordata; class Aves; order Accipitriformes; family Accipitridae; genus Aquila; species Aquila chrysaetos. Next base: position 65,088,310 of record NC_044030.1, read on the forward strand.
GCTCTCCCATTTAGGCATGCAAAGCACTGTTAAAACCTACTGGACACCAGCAACACAGAGGAAAACATTAACAGATGGAACCCTGTTTTATGCTAATGTTATTGCTTCATTTCACAAAAGATATGGTTTCCATCTGTTCATTCAGGAGGCCTCTATGCTTAAGGAGGCTGAGCCATCACTGCCCTGAGCAGGGCCCCAAGCTACCAGCTAAGGTTGAATTTGACCCAGTTTGGAGCATGGCTTTGATTAGGTCTCTCCAACAGAAGTTCTTCCACAAGTTTATGATGTGCTGCTTCCCCACATGGATTTTTATGGGGTTTGCAGTGCCAGTCTTACCCTGGAAAGGATGCACTCTTCCATGACATAGCCTGTAAAGACCTGTCACCTGAGGTTATCCTCCAAAGGACCCTTGTTCTTTCCAGGAGCAGTGGTTGCTTCCTCTAGGGCAGCTTAGTGGTATTTGTACTTCTGTGGGGCCAGCAGAGGCCCTGAGTCAGCCAGATGCTCATTGGTGTGAGCTATCTGGGCTCTCCCGGAGGAGAGAAAGTTTGGTATGAAAATTAGGTACATGCAATGAGAATGTGAATCTCTGCAAGGCAGAGATTATGGCAATACAACTATAGGAGTCAAACATTCAAAAAGAAAAATACTTTCTTCCAGGAAATATCTCAAAACACTGTTAAATCTTTCATGACATTTTACTGAACACTATTTTTCTAATTTCCTTCTAGTCTTAATCTCTTTATTATGCATTCTTTATCTGAAATGATATTTCTCTCTTGCCTCTGGAAATTCCTACCTGCACCTGGAGCTGCTCATCCCATAGGACTCTGCTGGCACTCTGACAGGTCTGGGACATTTTAGCAAAGGAGTGACTTGCAACATGATGTTGCCTAAAAATCTTGTAACCATGATTAGTATTTATGAGATTATTGTCCCTCCGTAAATTAAAATATATTCTATATGTATTTGACATTTGAAATATAAGTGACCTTCTGTTTATCTATGTCACTTACTAAAGGGGAACATTAAAGACCATTTCCTATAAATAGCAAATTATGGGGAAAAAAACTATCCCTTTTCAAAATAAATGAACTCAAGCAGTACCTGTGTGTCAATTTTTTTACCACTTTTTAACTGATGGATGCATTTCAGGAGATGCAGGAAAACATTAAATGCCAGATACACTGTCAGGTGTCTTTCTAGATGCTAGAATGATGTGTCTGAAGCCCTTCCTGTGACAGGAAGGGAAGGACAAAGTCTGAACATAAAATGTGTGTGTCTTCCTTATCAGTAGGACAGTCCATCCATGGGGAAATGTCAGTCAGAGCTTGGCAGCCCAGGCTCCAGGTGCTTGGGAAGACAGACAGGGCTCTCATCCTTGAGCACAGGTAGGTGTGATGCACACAGCACAAGCCATCAGTCTTCCTTGATCATTCTTGCAATACTTGCACAGGATCCCTGCCATAAAAATGACACCACCAAATAGTTTGGCAGCTTCCCTTGTACATCAGCTGGGCAGACAGCAGTTCCCCTGGCACTTAACAGTTCTCTCCTAGATATTAGTCATGCTGGTACCTGATCTGCCGTTCATCCCTTGCTTCCCTGCAATCGTATTTTCTGGTCCGTTTTTCTGAAGAGTGCCTGGGACCTTGCCTCTTTGGGCAGTATACCTCAGCTCTGCCTCATCTCTGGGACACTGCTGCGAGCTACCAGAGGAGCAGTCTGCCCCCATGAGACAAGCCTGTGCCCACAAATGTTAAAGGCAGCTCTCACAGTTTGTACGCAGACAGCCCTGCATCCACACCACATTCTGAGACCCACCAGTGAACCTGCAGAGAAATGACCAACCATTCACCCAGGGGACAAAGACACAGCAGCTCCCACAAGGTGTTCTCCGAACTTCAGTTACTAACTCCTTGGGTGCTGAATTTAGTGATTTTTCATCCCTCCTTTATCTTCCCCAGTAACTAACTTCTTAAGACCTCACCTGTCAAGGTCCTGTTGCAAACTGCTCTGTAAGCATCCTCCACCTGGCCTGAATGAAGGGTTCTCATATGGCTTGTGCAGCCTTAAAGACAACGTCTTGCTATCGCCACTGAAACCTCCTTCCCTGTTACCTCCTATTCCCAAGATCAAAATAAAACAAAAGCAGTTTGTTAAGGTGAGCTATAATGGCTTGACTGGAAACATCCCCGTCTCCCACTCCTTTAGCGTTACCGCTGCTCAGCCTTGTCTTGGCACTAATGGCTGGGTTGCCAAATTGACCAGTCTTCCACTACCTGTAAATTAGCTCAAAGTCTCATCTGAAATAGATATGGGGGAACCCTTCATTACACCAAAAAGCACCATGCAAAATCTTTGATTAATTTTGTGAGTTTTCTGCACTCCTCTGTGTTGCCATGCTAGGTACTGCAGCTGGAGACTTACAGCAGGGAGACTGCCCTGGCCTTTGGGAAAGCTTCCCACAGGAAAACCATCACCTGTTTTGTTATACCACCTTGGTCCTGTCTCAGGATACTGGACTTATGCCAGAACCAGATGATCTGCCCAGCCCAAAAACATGCCGCCTGGCTAGGAAGGTTCCTGGCACTCCTTGATCAGCAAAAAGAAAGACAGAATGGGAGAACGAGCATGAATATGGCCAGCTCTTACCACCTCACTTGCTCTTTTTCACTCTCAGAGGCATACATAGACCTCCTTGCTCTTTCCAACAACACACAAACATACACATATGTGTGCACACACTCAGTCCTCTTCAGTTCCCAGAGTGGGGAGTCATTGCTTTATACCTTCCATAACTTTCAAATGTCCCATAACTTGTCAGTGGGACAAATGTCCCATTGTCTTCCTTCCAGAAAACCTTCCCACATCCCACAGACAGGCTTTGAGAGCACATTTTGGGTATGTTCTTAATTTCTGAATTCAACCAGGTAACCTTTTCATGCCATGCTTGATATATGACCTTTCATAACCATTTTGTCTCATCCATTAAAACAAGTTTCTTACAGAATTGATTGCCATGACCTTCTCTTTTCTCAGTGCCCAAATATGATGGGCATTCAAGTGTTACACAGGACCTTTTCCCATATTATTAACCTACATATTCCTCAGAGCCGCCAAAATAGAGTAGGAAGAGAAATGGACAAAAAACCTTATTTTGTAACACCTAATCTGTTCAACTAAGTCTTAAGTCATGTGAGCTGAACAGAAGCCAACTGAAGGCTGGGCTACTGGACCATCAAAGGATGGGCAAAACTGCCCCATGAAAAAGGAGGTGGTGGAAGAGCAGAAAGTTTTGGGGTAGAGGGGGGAGGGAGAGGAACTGCAGTATTGGAGGATGGAGACCAGCCCAAAGGATATGACAGAACTGGAGCAGAGGTGCTTGTTTGAACTTCTCAATGCTCTTTTTCAGAAGACCCCAGAAGAAGAAACTAATCTATTTTCATCCTTGTCTATCCCTTCAGATACAGTTGAATAGACTGTAAAAAATGATCCTGTATGGAGCTCAGAAAATTTAGGCCTAATCTGATCTTTTTTCCTTTTACACTCCCACATTCTCAGTGCCTCTGTTGCTAACAATGTTACTATTGGAAAGATGTAGATCAACGCAAGGGAAATTTACCATCCATGTAGGATTCTTGTCAGGGATCTCACTAGGTCCCTCTGTGAAAACTGGAAAAAAATGGATTTTAGGGTTATATTTCCTCAGATACATGTTGTGCAGCTTCTGATGTAACTCTCAAGCTCATGATGTTAATATATCAACAATATTATAAATGTCAGTGCAAGTGCTCAAAATAAGACAAAAAGCCGCATCCCTCATTTGGCAGACCTTTGCTGTGCTGAACTTCTCACTTAGGAAATTGAGCTTCCTTTCGATATTTTGCTTTCAGCCAAGTATTTGTGCCTAAGATAAGAGAAAGATTCTGAGTTTGTTTCTACAATTTTATAACATTGCTCAGAAATAAAAAAACATCTACAAATATAATATGTTTTAAGGGTTGGAAGATTTTTTATATTTATTAAGGCAACAAATATCAAATGGAAAGACATTTAAGGCTTTCTCTGGAGTGGTTTTCTCTGGAACATACACCCCAGTTCACAAACTGTGCCTTGAACTTTTGTGGACCATCAGTGAAAGCCAAACTTTCTGGAGTAAACAGCAGGAATCCATTTACCATCAATAAATGTTATAAGCGTCTTGTGCACCTATACCAGCTTCCACTGAAATAACACAGCTGGGCAGCTTGGGAGAAAAAAAATCTGTGAGTATTCATTGCTGTATTTGCCTCTACACAAGCAGGAAAATTTGGGAATAGTATTTTCAAACCTGTTGATTCATTTTGACCACACCATTACCTGGTATGGTCTTTATTAAAGTTTGCACATTTGGAAAATTCAATTGCTTCTCTCAGTATAACCTCATGTTTACACCTGCAACCCACTCTTGAAATCTGTTGGACAAAAATCCTCTTGTAATGATAATACATTTAATGGGAATATTTCCCTTTTTCTTCATCAACACTCATATTAAACTAATTATTGCAATGACTATAAAAGAATAAATACATTGCCAGAATAAAGGACATCTAAATTTTGTTTATACAAAAGAACATACTTAAAATGTCTTAAAATATCTGCATTAACATAGTTCTAAATATTAATATTTATATATTTATATTTCAGAAATTTATTTGGGGCTAAGTCAGGTGATATTATCACAGAGGTGAAGTATTCAATTTTTATTGTTCCTGAATTACTGCAGGATGAAGACTATGTGGAACTATTGCTAAAAAGCAGTATTTTCCTCATCTGCCTTTTTTTTTTGGTCACTTTAGATATTACTCCAACCTAACAGAGAGCTGCCTGGAGGACTGGAGCAAGCTGAGTTCAAGTCTGTACCACAGACATGGTTCAGGGCTATACAGTTTGCAAGACTGAGTTGCCAGTACACATCTGTGCCTGAATTTCCCTGATAAGGACCCTATGGAGAGAGGCCCAGGTGGATTGCTAAACTGGGCATGTAGCCACCAAAACAAAACTAAAAGAAATCAAGTACCGAGTTCAAGAGCGGTATTTCTCTAACATGGAAGAGTTACGTCAGTGTGGGATGTCTGTACAAAACAGAAGTCTAGAGCTTGAACTATCCATTGCTGAAATTTCCTGCCCTTTCTGAAGTCATTCAATGAAGATTAATCTGGAGCAGCAATTCGATTTTTCACAGGTGAAATTAGTAATTTAGAATAAGTATTCCTACCAGGATCATTTAAGAAAAGAGGGGTGAACTTCTATCAAATCTCCACCATGTTATTAACCCATGCTCCTACTTAGCAGCTTTGTAGGGTTCAACAGAATAACCTTGGGCACACACACGCATATTAACTTAGAGTACATCTCCAACAGGGCAGAAAATAATACACTATGTTCCACTTGTGTACTAGCTAGGTCCTGTTCTCTCACTCTGGACTACTGAGCAATACCAGAATATTCCACGTTAATAAACAAACACGCTGCTACCAAAATAGTATTTTTTGTTTCAACCCAAACAGGGGCACTGCAGATCAATCATGAATGCTTTCTTTATCTCCCTGTATTGTTGATCACTGTTCATAAGGGTATTTTATCTTGAGTAATTTCTCTGAAAGTCTCCAGAGCCTTGCTAATTTTCTTTAGCTCAGTTAATGCCAGCTTCTTTTGATAACAGTTATTTTTTGTGCTAAGATACCTTCCTGAAAAGCATTCCTTTAAACTCAGAAGTTCTGCTTCAAGATGGATATGATAGTGAAATCACAGATGAAATTATTATAATAGTACATTACAATTAGCAACAGATACTTTTTGCAAATATTTCACAAATAAACAATTTAATGTGAAAAATAATCTATCCTCATCCTCAATAACTGTACAGAAATTCAGGATGTTAGGTCTGCAGGTTACAGGATTCACAGGTTTTCAAATAATCCTTGTTATTAAAAAGCCAAGAAAAAAGTTGTGTTTGACCTTATGTTAACACAGGCAGTAGGCCATGTTACAATGGAGTATTCTGCGACAGTGCAGCACAGTGCATTATATAATTATCTGATGTGTTTTATTTTATTACAACTGTGTGTCTCAGGAAGAACTGTTGAGATTAATCCAAAAAAAACTCACTGATGGCAACAAGCATTATTATATATAATACAAAGCACAAAACACTCCCCCTACCTTACAAAACAGGAGCCCACTCACAAATGGAAGTTATTCTGATTGCAAGTAAATACATAAATATGATCACACAACAGAAAAAGTACCAAAAATGCTTAATACATGCATGTCTATGTTTGGTTTCTTGTTGAAAAGCAGACTTTATGGGACTGAAATTCATCTCCCATTTCACTGATTATTCTCTTGCAGCTTTACAAACAAAACAGAATTGAGCCTAAATCAGGCAATCTGTTCTTCTTAAGTGTGAAAGCTATGTCTATTTGTTTCCGGGGTGCTCCCCCTGCTTTTTTTTTTTCATTAATGGCTTTGAACTGCCTGAAGCTGACTGACAGGTACTCCTGAACACACCATTTTATCTCAGTGTTCCCTTCTGATTCAAATATATGCAAAGTAAACTATCCTGATACATGTGTGAGAGGCAATGGAGAATAGAGAGACAGGCACCAGGTTTTAGTGCCACTGTCCTTTAGAGTGCTGCCGGAAATCATCTGCAACTGGACCACACTCTGCCATCATCATTATGCTATGAGTATTTCAATTATAATTAAACTATCATCTAGAAATCAAAACATAATTTAGAGAGTAATTTCCAAACCATTTCAAGTCTCCCATTAAACACTACTTTCTCCCTTTTCTTCACCTACAGCTCAATACCTTCAGCTTCATTTCAATCAGAGCCTGAGTGGTATGTTTCATTCCTCTGAAACCTTCTCTCCATTTTGATGAATTCATTCTGAAATGCCATTTCTCTGCATCTCTGTCCTTCTTGTTAGCAATTCTTTGTTACAACTGGGTGTCTCAGCCTGCACACCAGGCTACAGGTTACCACTTTAGCTCTTCAGCATTAGATATGACTGTAACTGTTGCGTATGATAACAGTTAAAAAAACCCACAGAAACATTAGATTTTTTTCTTCATCTCTGAAGAGTAAGTAAACATATAGTATTAGGTTTGCATGGCAAAGTTTTGGTAGCAGGGGGCTACAGTGGTGAATTCTGTGAGAAGATGCCAGAAGCTGCCCCCTTGTTGGATGGAGCCAGTTCCAATCAGCTCTAAGACAAACCTGCCACTGGCCAAGGCCTAGCCCATCAGCGACAGTGGTAGTGCCTCTAGGATAACAGATTTAAGGGGAAAAAACACCTGAGCAACAGCAACTGCAGCCAGGAGAGAGGAGCGAGAATATGTGAGAGGAACAACCCTGCAGACCCCCAGGTCAGTGAAGAAGGAGGGGGAGGAGGTGCTCCAGGCGCCGGAGCAGAGATTCCCCTGCAGCCCGTGGGGAAGACCATGGTGAGGCAGGCTGTCCCCCTGCAGCCCAGGGAGGTCCGCGGTGGAGCAGATATCCACCTGCAGCCTGTGGAGGACCCCACGCCGGAGCAGGTGAATGCCTGAAAGAGGCTGTGATCCCACTGGAAGCCCACACCGGAACAGGCTTTCTGGCAGGACTTGTGACCCCATGGGGGACCCACGCTGGAGCAGTCTGTGCCTGAAGGACTGCAGCCCGTGGAAGGGAACCACGCTGGAGCAGTTTGTGGAGAACTGCAGCCTGTGGGAAGGACCTAGGCTGGAGAAGTTTGTCAAGGACTGTCTCCCGTGGGAGGGACATCACGCTGGAGCAGAGGAAGAGTGAGGAGTCCTCCCCCCCGAGGAGGGAGGAGCGGCAGAGACAACGTGCGATGAACTGACCACAACCCCCATTCCCCGTCCCCCTGCACTGCTGGCAGGGAGGAGGTAGAGAAAATTAGGAGTAAAGTTGAGCCTGGGAAGGAGGAAGGGGTGGGGGGTAAGGTGTTTTTAAGATTTTGGTTTATTTTTTACTATTATACTCTCATTTGATTGGTAATAAATTAGTTTGTTTTGCCCGTGACGGTAACTGCTGAGTGATCTCCCTGTCCTTATCTCGACTCACAAGCCTTTCATTCTCTTTTTCTCCTCCTGTCCAGTTGAGGAGGCAGAGTGATAGAGCAGCTTGGTGGGCACCTGGGATTCAGCCAAGGTCAACACACCATACATATATTTATTATAAATATGGTTTGTTTTCATTGGGTGCACCTGTATTGCCTACTCTAAGTTATTATTATTACCTTAAGTTATTATATTACCTTACCAAAGGCAAGGACAATGGTCAGCTTCCTAAGGCCACAGAACCAGCCATCGAGGAGTGTTAAATGTGTGTATTTCAGGAAGAACTGTTGATATTGATTAAAAAAAAAAAAAAAAGCTCACTGATGGCAACACGCTTTATTATATATAGTATAAAGCTCCTGAGATCTACTGGGATACCCAGGAATTTTGAGAGCAGCAGTGGCTCCCCTGGGTATAGCACACAAACCTGGTTAAATCCAGGTTTTCTGCAGAATTCTTACCAGGTCAAAGTTAGAACTCCTGCAGCCTCAGGAAGAACTGAAATGCCATCTATCTGCTGTCCTACACCACTCACTTTGTAGGAAAACAACAACAACTTGCACTTGCAGGAGAGCATTGAGTCTTTGCTGTGTTCATTGTCTCACAAAGCTGTGTGCGGTGAGGCACCCGACTACCACAGCTGTATTCAGAGGGTGTTGGCTGAAAAACTCCAGAAAAATACTCTTCCTCATGCTGTGTCAGAGAATAAAAACAGCTGTTATCCAGCCTTAAGCAACATGCAGGTAAACAGGCAGACTTGGCCTGATGCATACAAGTAAATTTTAACGAATATGTTTTCCCTTGATTATAGCCATTTCAGACAAAAATATGCACTAAATTCTTTTTACTTTCTTCATATTCTCCAATTTCAAACATACAAATAAACAATCTTCTGAGACTCTCACGTTACTTTTCACCATCCATTAATGCAAAGAGCAGCTCTTTTCTAGCCTCCTGTCTAAGCCTGGGTCGGAGATGCATTTACCTGTGTTCCAGTCCTACTATAATGAAAGATCCATGCTTTTGTCTTATCCTTGCTGAACGCAGATCACACCTCTTAACATGTCATTATAGAGCTTCAGACAATACTGCTGTTTATTCCACATAAATATATAAATTTCTAGCAAAGCTTTAAATGATGGCTTGTTGACAGTCATTTAAAAGCACGAAGATTGGGTATTGATAGTCTGCCTAATACTTCATCTCTGGCCCAAAGAGAAGAGGCTGTTTATTGAAGTATTTGCTTGGTGTGGACACTCATGTCATCATTCGTTGAGAGGATTTGCTAGATGATGTAGCACGCTCTCCAGCATCACACGTCATGGGAGTCTGAAGTGAGACTGAAACTTGTGCATTTCTGTCTCTGCAGCCATGGGTGATCTCAACTGAGTACTAAGGGTCATATTTTATCAATTAAATGACTGCTTATATTTTCCCTTGGGTTCAAGAAGCAAATATTTCAGACCACCTGCTGCCATGAACGTGGTCAGCAGCAATGAATTACTCAAGCTGAAAAGAAAGCAAAACTGATTTGCATGAGTATAGCTAATATGTTCAGAATGTTTTCGTCTGGTAGAAAACTGTATCTTCAACTCTGTGGGTGAGTTTAATCAGCATTAAAATGCTAGGAAAAGAAAACCTGAAGCTCACAGTATTTCAGTCATCAGATTTTTGCAGGCTCTGCTACTGATTTAACAATAGGTATTTAGTGCACACCCAATAAATTTAAAAGCAAATCAAAAACCTCATAGAACATAAAGTATAACCTCAGTTTTCTCTGCCTTGACAGATATTAACTGCTAAATTAGTAGATTTGAAATGTAAGGTTTGGTTTGAAACACAAATTGACTGAAAGTATCAGTCAGCAATTAGACTCATATCTAAAACCAAACGATTTCCTAAGGAGTAAGCTAGTAGTTACTCTATTTCAAAACTTAAATATGTCTGCAATCCATTTTAACAGAAAAGTGTTGGGAAATACTTAGTTTAAGGACTATTTCAACAGGTCTTTATTTTTCTCATTAAATTGAATGGCCTAAAAATCTCTAAAAATTAGAGAAATTAAAATGATAACATGAAGGTAAAAAACAAGAAGCAATTAAAAATGCATTGTTATGGAGTCAGCGAGGTATGCTAATTCCTAAAATAGACATTTTTCAAATTCAGAAACATGCCTAAAGAAATACAATGCAAATGTTTTTTGTTTCTGTTGTGCAGAGAATGAATACAATCACAAAATACCTTTAAAAAAAAAATTCGGACCAAATGAAAAATGCTGGGGAGCACATACTGTCGTGATCTGGGTTACAAACATGGGCAGTTACTGCAATCCAATATTTAACACACACTGGAAACAGAATGACTAGATAAAGAAGCTATCAGGTAATTTTACAGAGCTTTTTTGCCTCCTTTGAAAGGACAAAACTGGCATTCTGAAAGTTTGTTCTATATATTATGGTTGTCAGGTAGAAGTAAAAGGAAGATGACCATAAAAACAGATGAGTGGGAGAAGTGGGGTTGCAGCTTCTTACTGAATTTTCAAGAATATATTTCAGATAGAGAGTATGGAAGATGGCTAAAAATTCAAATCCCGATCCACATTTTCTGGGTTGTTTATATCCGGTGTTTTATCAATTCTATTACAGGGACAGGAGCTACCCAGATAATTTGCATCTGCATAGACGTGCTTCAGCAAGGTTACTTAGTAAGTTTGGTTTGGTCTTTTCCTGCTTCAAATTTGCCACTGTTCCAGGCCAGTTTCTTCATATTCCTCTCTGTGTCAGTCACAGAAATAATTCACATTCTGCCTCATTTCTATTTTCTTCACATACCCCTGCCTAATGCAGTTATGTGATCCCTAACGAGGTGGAAATGTTCATGCCAACTGAAAGATGAAACAAGACATTAGACTATGTATGAATAATGTGTGAAGAATCAGGTACAGAAAAATAATGATGTTGGAGTGTAAAAGTAATGATGCATTCTCACATAGGTTACTATTCACTGTTCTGGCCAGCTAACAACAAAAACGGAGAGGGTCCAGGGAAACTTGATGGTCCCTGTTTTCAAAAGGACGTAAGTGATGTATGGGCTGAAATTCCATTTAGAAATGTGAGTACAACATAAAAGGTATTTCAGTGTCCTTAGATGCAGAAGCTTAATTGCACCCACATGTGCACCTGATTGGTTTCAATCACTTTCAAGACCTTAAATCTCTTTTGAAGCATGACTTGGGCTCCTAAATTACTTTGTTTCAACAGTGCCATGTAAGAACAGCTACTGGTTTCAAGAGGATTTTGTATTTTAAGACATATAAGAGAATAAGAACAGGATTTTGAGTGTACTTCAGAGAAAGGAAATGGAATAAGGAATGCAAGGCAAAGTCATGACTTTTCAGGGATAAGGACGCTGAGAATTATTAACTTACCAGTGTCTTATAATGCAGAAACGGATAGAAATACAGCAAAAGACACACACAAACAAAGTTTCACAACCTCCTCCGAAAGGGTCTATGCTCACTCATGGTACTTTGTATTCCAGGTGGTAAAGCAAGGTTTGTTCAAGTACAGAGGCAGTCAGTGAATTACCACATTAATTAGCACAAAACTGTGGGGAGGTCTATGCCTAGGACTGCAGAAGTCACTCTCTTGCTGTTGAGAAAACTGAAATGTGATGAACCACAGACTTCCAGAGATGATAGCGATGACACATAATAAATTAAAAAACCCAATCCAACCCACGGTGAAATGCTAGATGTCTGGCTGCTGAAACTTATTCCTCATAAAAATTCTTAGAAAAGGCTTAAATCAGGTAAAGTAATCTTTGGTTAACATTAAAATTCATTACTGTCAATACCTTATTATAATGATAGGTCACAAAATTGCATAAAAATCAATGAAAAAGCTATGCCATGGTGACAGTTATTAGCATCAAAAAGGACAAAGCCAGTATGCCAACTGCAGATTGAAAGATAAGTTCCTGGGATGCTGCACTTTTGTCCAGGTATATAAAACAAACTTCAGATAATGTAACAAAAATCTCTCTTCTTACCCCAAGGCTTGACTTTTTTTTTCTTTTTTAATAGTTCTTCAGTGGCAGCTAGCCTCTTGTCAGTAAGTCAGTCATTACTGTATTGAAGAGAGATATTGACTGCATGAATAATTTAGTCAAAATCCATTACTTTTTATCACTCCACAGCTTTGCAAGGGAGCAAAGAAATCACATCAAGACTCATGATAATTCTTGCCCTTTGGATAAAAATCAGGACTCAGACTGTGAGTTTGTAAAAATTAATGTGCTTATTTACAAGTGAAATTAGAGTTAATATGCAATTCCTGGAAAACTAGTTTACACAACACCAAAATTTGAATTGGACAGAAATAGATGTACCCAAAGAGTTGAAGGTAAACAGCCCTGGGTAATGCTGGTAACTGCTAAAACCTTTCACAGTTTTCTGGTCTTGTCTTTCTACAGCAAATCTGTATCACTCTATGAAACTTTTGGGTATTCTCTTTTTTTAAGTCATAATCAACAGGAACAACTATAACCTGCAGATCTGAATTTTCAGATCATCTGCAAGTTCAATCAACTTGAACTGCACCTACCAGCTTTCTCTGGACATATTCAATAGTTCTAAAAATCAGACCGAAGAACAGAGGCAAACACAAACAGCAGATGCTTTTAATGTGCAACTGTTTCTTTCAGCAATATCATCACAGTCTCCCTATATTTTGAGACCTTGGGGGAATCATTTTTTTTATTTCCAAGAAGGACAGGTTTGTCTTATGAATCTCCAGTTCTATGGCATATAGTATTCTTTTTTTTTTTTTTAAATTAGATAAACCTGTTTCATAATACTTTTTCTTTTCTTTTTTCTTTTTTAAAGTATTTACACATGTGTGTTTTTATGGTAGAGTTTATATAGGACCTATTTCTGAGTTCTTCAAAAGGATATTTTTCCATAAAATTGTGGTGCACTTCTCTTGCAGAAATGCCAAGCACTGGGTCATTCAAAGACTGATTTTTTTCCCTCAATTTTTCTTTTTCTTTCAGAAGCCATAAAAAGTTTAGATTTTTTTTACTTCTTGTTAATTTGATTATTTGCTCCTCCATAGTGCTTCAATTCCATTAGCTTTAAATTTGCTTTGCAGTAACACTTCCATTAGGGTTTAAATAAGTTACTTGTCTGGATGGTTTCAGTTTTAGTTCTGAGAACCTGAAACCAAAAACTCTGCTTTATCTGGCTGTACTGGTTTTGGCTGGGATAGAGTTTATTTTCTTCATAATGGTTTGTATGCTGCTGTATTTTGGATTTGTGACCAAAACATTGTTGATAACACACCCATGTTTTAGCTCTTGCTGAGCAGTGCTTACACAGAGCCAAGGCCTCTTCTGATTCTCGCCCCACCCCACCAGCAAGGAGGCTGGGGTTGCACAAGAAGTTGGGAGGGGACACAGCTGGGACAGCTGACCCCAACTGACCAAAGGGGTATCCCAGACCATATGACATCATGCTCAGCACTAAAGATGGAGGGGAAAAAGAAGTGTTTGTTTTCCCAAGTAAGCATTATGGGTGATGGAGCCCTGCTTTCCTGGAAATGGCTAAACACCTGCCACCACTGGGCAGTTGTAGTGAATTAATTCCTTATTTTGCTTTGCTTGCATGCACAGCTTTTGCTCTAAATATTAGACTGCCTTTATCTCAACCCATGAGTTTTTCTCACTTTTACCTTTCCAATGGGGCTGAGCTGCCCATTGGGGTTAACCCACAGCACTGGCTTAGCACTTGCTGCTTCCCACGGAGTTGAAGCTGGATTATTTTTTTTGCAAAACCTGGTATGCTGTAGAGGTGTCCTCTTATGTATGGTTGAACAAAATGCACTGACTGGTTTTCCTGTATGGTGCTGTCCAGCACTCCAAAACAGATTTATTGAGAATTTTGTACAACCCTGGTTAGTTTTTGTTTGGGGATTTTAGATTGTGTTCATCCATTGCAGACCTGTGATTTTGTCTGTAAAAGTAAGTTATGATCAAGAGTTCAACTGAATCATAGTAATAACAGCCCTGATCTTTTTTAATGTATGGAAAACTCTGCCTCTTGCTCCCATTTGCCTGCCATGCTTTCAGAAAACGTCACCACCATGGCCAGTTTTATTTCCAAGTAACCCTGATAGATAGTGGAGTAATTCACATGTTAATGAAGAAAATATTCTTCAAACTAGCATACCCAAGGCACTAAAAGTCATCCACAGGGTTTTCCCTCTCCCTTCCAACTTAGATTAGGTTAAGACAGACATAGATGGGTAGGTCTTGTTCTTCCTACCTGGTGGAGCACTGTCTTCCTCCATTTCCAAATCTCTTTTGTCACCACAACAATGAAAGTGTGTACTTAAATCACCTTCCTCAATGACAGAAATATGCATTGCTAGTTAAAAACAATTCATTTAATGAGAGCAGAACTAATGAAGCCTTGCTTCCTATGAATCATAACTCACACCCCTATGATGCCAGTAGTGCCAGTATGTCTGTACATCCTGTGCTCTCCTGCTATATTTTGTTCACCAGGAAGGTCTCAAAACCAGCCCATATTCTCAGTACCTTGAGTTCACAAAACTGTTCTGCTCCTGCTTTCTGACATTACCTGGATGTGGGCATGGTATCCTTCTGTTCCTTCTTCTCTAGAGCTGTCCTTTGCAGGATTTCTTCAGACTCCAGACTCTCGCCCCTTGTCATTTGGCATGTCTTGAAGCAACTGAAGAGAACATGAGACAGTCCAAGCCGCAACACCATAATTTCACAGATGACTTAGCTGGTGGATCAGGAGCAGCTGGCTGATTTTGGACATGGGTAAAAGAAATGTACTTCTGGCAGAAAAAGGGAGGAAAGGGCAAAGCCCACCCAATTTCTTCTCATTTTGTATCCATCAGTGAAGTTGAATGTAAAATCTGCAACAGAGATTATAACTGAAGGGAGAATTAATATGAAAACAGGTAAACAAATAAACACTATAGGAAAGAGTGGGAGAGAGAAAGAAAGAAAACTTGTATCTTCTTATGCTGGGGAAACTCATCCAGCCAGAGTACTCTAGAGACATCATATGTCTCCCCAAACCTTAAATGACCAAATAAGCTTACAGGTTCCACTGTGGACAGCATGTGCCCTCATGTTGTAAGTCAGTCTATTCAGCTTGGAAATACTAAGGATTGTCTTGGAGATATATAGATAAAGATTTAGGTATAGGTGTGTATAGTAGATTGTGTGTACAGCAAAGCATTGTTCTCCTTAATCTCTGAGCTGGGTGACGGATGAGTGCATGGAAACCACTAAAGTGCGGTACCCTCTGTGGGCTAACAAATGCTGCCAGCAATCAGACATAGCTTAAGATTGTTCAGTGGTATAGACACAGTACCAAAATATTGTATTGTTTCTTTACTGCTGTAAAACCACAGGCCAGGTGGCAACTGATCAGTTTTGATTTTTAAGCTGAATAACTCTAACTCCTATAGAAATGAGTTGGTTTGCATTGAAAAAAAAACTCTGGCAGAATAAAACTCCAGCTACTTAATAGAGTTAACCACTAATATCCAACTATTCAATGGCATTTTGTTCTTTTTCTGTACTCTTAGTCTGGAAACCTGGGTTTAAACTCTCTGCCATGAAAGGAGATGCTGCATCGTGGTATTTCCATGGTAACTACCATCAGCCCAGCAGCAAGACAAGGTTTGTATTTGGACGCAAATGCACAGGCCTTGACTTGGTCTGCCATCAGTGAAGTTTCGCAGACTAAACAAAGTGATTGATTACACAAGCTGCCTAGGCAAAAAAAACCCCCAAACCCCAAAACCCCCAAACAAAAAAAAAAAAAAAAAAAAAAAAAAAAAAAACCCAAAACAACCTAGAAAGAAGTATTCTTTTTCTAGTGTTAAATATTTGGGAGAAAGACACTGAGATTTGATGGAAGCTTAGAAACAGGGACAACATGTTCTTTGGATCTTTATGAGAAGCAGCCTCAGTCCTGGTGGCTTTCAAGGGGAGGATTAAAAATCATTCTTTAGGCAATAGATTATGGTAATATTTCTCTTTCATCTTCTCTCTCTGTATCATTCACTTATTGCTCTATGTTACAATGACATCTTGGCAGATGAGTTCACATACATTTATTAAATTCTCTATTTCTTTACTTTATTAAAAATTATTTGCAATGTAAAGCAGAAAATTGTTCATCTGCCTTCTCAAATAGAGTCCATGTGCAAATTTCCTATTCATCTCTTCTTTACTCAGTATTGAATCAGCAGTGTTGTTTCAGCATTAGAGGATTTTCTTTCTTTCTGTGTTTGTTAAGGCAACTGGCTGTACTCCATATTGCCTTTGAAATGTATATTATTTTTATAAGTCTTTCTTTCCTGTTACAGGAACTGCGTAGTACTTTATAGACAAAAGACAAATGGCTAAGTTCATCCACAGAAATAATATGAATTGCAAACCATTCTGTCCTATGTTGCTAAAGGCTTATATCCAGAGAAGACAGGAACAGTGGATATTGTTTTATCTCTACTTGCCCTCAAAAACTCAGTAGGAACAGTTTCCATTTTCCCAGAGGTTTATAGGAATTTATTTAGTTGTTACTAGAAACATACAGAGACAAATATGTAACTGTATACCCAGGGCTCTTAAAAGGTTCTTACAAAGTTTTTCCTAGGCTTTCTTAGTGTTCACAATTTTAAGCACAGGGAATTAACTTAAATCCCATAAAACCTATGTTAAGTGTTAGAAATATTTTAAATGACTGCAATCTGGCTGGACTTAGAGCTGTTTACTTTACATGATCAAAAATATGGGGGACACAAGGTGAAAGGAAAATACATCAAAAACTGCTTAGCTGATTGGGAGGGTGGTATTGGAAGGGGACTCATGACTTATAGACAGAAACATCTGTAGTGCCTGGTGATACATCATCTGAACGGTTAAATGAAGAGTTTGGTTTCTCTCTCATTGTGGTTCCTTCGAATACCTCCACCTGCTCTGCCAGTCAACAGAGATTACTGCAGAAGGGAGAATGCATTACATTTGTCTGGTTTCTACCAGAGTAAATCCAGGTGTAAGGGTCTTCCTAGCAGAAAGTCTGTGGGAAAGAGAGGAGGACACAGTGCAAGGTTACACACCAACAGCTCATTCCTAGGCAGGTTCTGGATACATTTGACTTACTCTTGAATGTACGAAATGGCTTACACTTACTTTTCTGTCCAGAATTTCTTGATGGTAGAGTAACTGGAAACATGGCAGTCCTACCCTTTCTTTACATGTTTTTGAAACAGCAATGAATGGCTCATAGGTAAAATATAATCTACCTTTTATTTCTCTATCAAATCAACAAGCTTCAAGAACCTAGCCACTTTAATAAAACATTGCTATATTTACAATCTATGGTTTCTTTGGTTTTATTGGGTTCTTTTCTTTTTTTTTTTTTTTTTTAAGTTACTATCATTAAGAACCCAGCCCGTACAGAGGCTCAAAGATCAGCTATTTCAGAAGAACTTGCAGGTCTTTCTAGGGGTTACCCAAAGCCACTGTCTAAACAAATTATGTCCTTTGGGGTTGGCACTGTCAGCAGTTATCCACACAGCACAGGGCTGAAATGCTGACTACTGTTGTAAATCCTTTCCCTATCTTACAACTATTGGTGGGAGCTACTACTCTCCACTTATTTAAAAGTTGACATTTCTTACGGAAAAAGCTGCAGCCAAACAGAAGAGACAGAGACTTATTAACTATTTAGAGCTGTGGCTCCTACAAACTCTCTTCTTTCCCAATCATTCTCAAAACAGATAAGCTTTTTCTCACTAATCATTTCCTTTTGGATTTTGGTACTTGTTAATAAGGGCTGAGATTTTCAAACAGACTTTTAAAATGCCAATTCCTCTTTAATTTCAATAGGATCTGGGTATTCAAATCCCCCAATGCTCTTTAAAAAGACTGCCATGGATGTGAGAATACTAGAAATGCTGCAAAAATATTCCTTATATGTTTTTCTGCTACAGAAATTACAGTTGTAGTTGCTTTAAATAAATCACCACCCACAAGCTTTTAATTGTTTTGTTGTTGTTGTTTCTGTAATTCATTGTTGTTCAAAAATATCTACCCACCACAGCATTGCTTATAGAGGCCAAGCTGACGATTTCAGGCTCCAAGCACATCGTCTGTATCACTTGTTAAACTCCTGCCTGCACCTTTCACAAGGTACAAGACCAGTTTCCTCTTTATAATGAGAACAAATGGACAACTCAGGCTCAGAATTGCTTTGTTCTCTCTTCTTTTTCTTTTTTTTTTTTTATGCCTCCCAAATGTGGAAAAAAAATCTTTTCTTTAAAAAAATAAATAGAAGTCTTCTGTTTAAAACAATAAATGGAAGCAAGAAAAGAGCTCCGGATCCCTGGTGACATGAAGTAATTTGCAATTTAGATGCAAGTTTTTCAAAAGGATTACATATTTTATTTTACTATAATAGATCAGAGACCTATTTTAAGATGTGGTCCATTTACATTTGATTAAAAATACAGCACTCATCTATAAAATAAAATGCAACCCAACCTATGCCTGGCTCACATACACATTATGAGAATTTTTCTCTTTCCCCCATCTTTTGCAGCTTCTGAAATGCCTGTTTGAACCTGTAGCATTTCAGTGTGCCCTGAGGATCAAAAATAAATCTGGGAGGAGGATAGGCCAAAGCAAGGGCTACGGCACATCCCAAAGGCACAGCTGCAGCTTCCAACCAAGTGACTCCCAATTTCCAGCTGTTCCCACCTTGCACAGGAGGAAAGTCTCTTGAAGCAAGTCCCAGGGGTTTATAGCAAGTTCCTGTTTGAAACAGCTCTGATCCTTCCTGCCAAAACATACAGAAATAGAGACTACTACATACAGCACTTAGAATAGGAAAAAAAGAAATCAGTGACATAGGATTACAAACTGAAGATCCAATTTCTAACATAGCCTAGATAAAACAAACTTGTTCTTTACTCCCTCCTCCTTGTTTTTTTTGCAGCAAAGATGCAGGTAGTTATGCCTTCCCTCAGCTGGAGCAGTCCACATCACTACTACATTACCAAAGGTGTTATCTAGTTCATAGTATTAAGGCAAAAGAAACTGTTATTCACTGGTACTTCTAGCAGAAATAATAGCTAAACCCTATGGCAGCTGAATTTCTGATTCTCTCTCCAATGCTTCCTTAAGTAGTTACAGCAGATGAAGTACACTAGAAGATCACTCTGGAGTTCTGTATGTGGGGGGTTGTCCAAACATTTTTCTTTTTTTTTTCCGTAAATAACTTATTCACTGAAAACCAGACTCTTGAGAACTAGAAACATTTCAAATACGCTAAACAGATGAGACCTTTTTTGTCAAACATTTTTTCATTATAAAATGAAGTTTGTTTAGAAAAATGTTAACCCTTAGTTTTAATGATATTTCAATGTTATTATTATATTTATTACCCCACATTCATTGAGGTTGGATGGGAGCCCAGAATCCTATCATGTCACTGACCAAAATGGGAAACCCCATAGCAGTCATTCAGACAGGTTTAAGTGCAGTGCTCATTAGTGTTATTCCATAAAATAAGTTATTTGCTGCAGAATGCTGAAAAACCTAAAAACCACATCCCAGAGTTACCAAGCTGAGTCTGTGAGATGGAGTGTCTCCTTCATTGAAACAGAACAACGGAGACATCCAATGGACCCTCATGTTTATTACAGCTGATTATTTCTTCTTATCATTGC
Organism: Aquila chrysaetos chrysaetos; assembly: GCF_900496995.4. Taxonomy (NCBI): domain Eukaryota; kingdom Metazoa; phylum Chordata; class Aves; order Accipitriformes; family Accipitridae; genus Aquila; species Aquila chrysaetos. The sequence goes on from NC_044030.1 coordinate 65,108,196, forward strand.
TTATGCTCATTCCACATGATATTTAACTGTACCTCCTAATCACACCCATGTGCTGTCTTCGGGCATCACCCACCTTACCTGTAGGCACTGCTCTCCACATCAGAAAGCACCGGGATTCCTGACACACTGTCATCAGGTTTTCTGCATTTCAGTGCATCCTGGAGTTTTCACACTTCATTGCATACTATAAGGTCCATCCATATTAGAAAAAAGGTCTTTCTTTCCAATTTGCTATGTGGTGTTCCTTTGGATGCGACTGGATTTTAGGATTCAGTTACACCATGGCTTATTATTTCCTCTCCTAAATGCCATCTGCTACTGTCTCTTTCCAAACTGCTACAATTCTTTTTACAGATTACTTTTTTAAATCTACTAATACGCTTTCCACAGAAATACTTACACAGATCAAATGTTTCCTTTGTATACTGAAACTTGACACATTTATTTTCTATATCTGTATCCTTAATTGCAATCAAAAGTGAAGGCAAAGGCACAGGGTCTGGGATGGCTGCTACAGTGAACCTCACCCCACATGGGGAGCACTCTCCATGCTGTTACCCACACCTAACTCCCATTAATCTCAGTGCCAATTCTGCACGAGGATTATGGATGTGATGGAGCCACAAGATGAGCAATCTTATTGCATTAGTATTTTCCTTTCTACCTGATAATTAGAGCTGCTTCTATAAATATTTCCCAGGCACTTAATGGTATTCTGAATGTAAGTATTGCACAAATGCAGACACATAGAGCTAAAGAATATTGCTTTTTCATTTGTAAATTCCTCAGAAGAAGCACAAAAGAAGAGCAAAAAAGTATCTTTAGGTCCTTGCTCAAATAACACTCTCAATAATTTCATTAAATCTAAAACCAGATGAAAATTTGGCTGTGGGATTGTTGCTGTATGTAGGCACAAACTGTTACCAGACAATTTACTCTGAAATGGTTCTCTACCTGACATGAGAACCTCCCTGATTGAAGTACAGATAAAGATTGCAGAATTTGACCTCTTGTAAAATCTTTGCCTTGTATTAGGTTCTTCATGTGTTTTGTTTTGGATGAATGTACTGATGACTAAAGATTAGTCACTTCAGGATTGCAGATGATACACTCAAATGAGACCCAAATACAGCAGAAGGTAACAGCTGGTGTGCAAAGCAGAGGAACGGCTCCACTTACGTCTAACGCTCAAGATACTTGGACATTTCAACACACAGGATCTGTGCTCTTGTGATGCCATGGTTTCACTTGTTAGATTGCACTGATGTTAACCTCAGAGAAAATAAACCTTGGTAAGAAAAAAAAAAAATTTCTTGTGTTGTTGATGACCCCAAAGAATTGTTCCATTACTGTATGATTGCAATATAAGAAGGCTTTCACTCAGTTTCTACTCAATCTAACCTAGGGCAAAAATTCATAGCAACTCAAGGGGAAACGTTCACCTTTGTGGAGCTGGGTAGAGAACAGATCTCTAGATGTGGTTTTTAAAGCTTGTTTTTCCTTTGCTCTTTCACTCTGAGTAGGTCCCAGCAGGCAAATTATTCTCATAACTTAACTTTTTTGAAGAGCCAAACGGTGATTCAAAGAACTTCTAAAAATATACAAGCAGAGTATGCAAAACCACAAAGGGCACAAATATGTAAAAAATATAGAAATCCAGAAGAGGAAATGCCTTTCCAGTAGGTTGTATCTCCGAGTGAACTGCCATGCTTTCCTACTCCTGATCAATGTATCTGTCACAGGTCACACAGGCTGCTGGCCACAGACTTAAAAAAAAAAAAAAAAGTCACATCTAGTATTCTTCTGCAAATGGAACAAAGTGTTTTTTAAGCATTATTTAGTCTTTGTAACAGTATTGACATAATGACTGCAAAAAGGGTCATCCATATTGCCATGTAAACCCCACTGCCAGTAGAACTGGGGAGGCCTTATAGCTAAACTGGAGCATATTGCAAGGACCATCCACTGCGACAGAGAGCAGATGTGAGTGGTTTTACATGGCAGTGGTCTGCTCAGCTTGGACCAAGAAGCTAGCTAGTTTCAGGACACACTTCCATGATAAACAGGGAAGCCCATTCACTTGCCCCACACTCAGGAAACTTTGTGCAACCAACAGCTTTTCAGTTTAGCAATTTCACTTGGCTCACAAGAAACTTTCTGAATGTTTCTCCCCTTGTGTTGCATGGCATGAAGTTTAGAAGGTACTGGTTTATAGTAATTATTTTTATCACATGCCAAGTTGAATTCACTCAGTAAGCTAACAGGCATCTATAGATATTTGCAGTTTCTCCTAGAATTCTATAAACATTTTTACCATAAATTGTTTGAAATGGGAGCATCATTTCAACCTTACAGACACTACAATCTACTACAGGCTTCTAATGCAAAGACCATATAAATCCTAAACAAGCAGAGCAGGAAAAGACACCCAACAAGACTGCTTTGCTATTCATAGCACTTGTACAGAGTCAAGGCTGACCAATAAAGTCAGCAAATCCCAAGACAATTACACCTGATTCTAGCAACAAGAGAACAGCAGTGTCTTAGATCAGTAAGAGTGAGCAATTTTTTATTTTTCTTTCATGGTGAGGAGTGTGACTCACAACACTTGTCATAGGTACAAGTTCTATTTCAAATATTACCACATTATGATCTTCCTAAATGACAAACAGCTTCAGCAAGCCAACACATCTCTGCTGAACACCACAGTTTGCTGCAAGTCTCTGCTATTTTTATGGCACTAAAGGGCACAAATAATGACAAGAGAAGGTCCTCGGGCATGAGGAGCAAACCAGTTTTGTGGCAATGTAACTACATTGGTTCACAGCAGAACTTTTTAAAAAATGAAAATAAACAGTTAGAAAGCTAAAGTCACTCTACACATTAGAATAAAGTGCACTCAAAGTAACCTGTATTTCTCTTTCTGTATAAAAATAGATGTAATGAAAAAGTTTCATTATTCTTAGAAGCTCTTCTTGCACAACGTAAGGTGGTATTACTTTAACCATAGTAAAATCATATAATGGCACATAATTACAGTAGACATGGCTTCATCCACTTTTTTCTAAAGAAAGGAAGAGCTCATAAAACCTACAGATTTAATGAAATATCCCTGTTTGTCCACCACAAATACAGGAATGAAAAGCAAGAACCATGCAGGTAGTATGTGCCACTAGCTTTCCATCACTGTGCAAATACCCCACTCCCAAGAACATTATTTTATTTCTCCCTCCTTTCTGCTGCCATTATCTCCTCTTCTTCTTCTGTCCTTTTAGATTTTGTCATTGCTTCATTTTTTTGGTCACAAGAAATGTGTAATTTTCAAGTGAGGACAGAATTTCCTCCCAGTACTTGTCCCTTCATTCAGGGGAGCACCCACTGGTGTAATAGCCCTAGGATTAACATACGGATCAGCGATCTGTTCTCCCCAGTTTGGCGAGACGGGAGCAGTCCGAAAATCCATCTCTTGGTCACACCTGCTGCCCACCCGGAGCTGCTCTCCTTGCTCTTTGCCCTCTGCCTTGCTTTTACAGACCTTTTACCTTTTTATCTCACTTTGCCTATTCTGGTTTTAAATTCTCCCTTTCTCTTTAACCTGCAACTGATTTTTTCAGCTTGCTTTATTCTTGTCCTTGCTCTATGGCCTCTGGAAACTACAGGACAGAAAAAAAAAAAAAAAAAAAAAAAAAAAAAAAAAAAAAGCAAAGCAAGAGCCTGAATACACAGCAGAAATGAATACAGCTGCCTCTAGGAGCCACAGGCATGAACTGAGGCAGAAACAGAAGTGCAAGGAAAAAAAGAGGAGGGAAGGAATTTGGCTACAGTACAAACTCTTCCCCAGAAGGTGTTTTTTGGTAATCATAATTAATTTTGTCTGCCTCTAGCTTATTAGTGGTGTTTAGGCTTAACATAGTCATCATTCTCCAATCCTAGAAGAAAGATAAATTGTGAAAGGCTGTTTTTGCCTTGGAGTGGCTACAAAACAAAAAGCTTTTTCGTATTAAAAATATTTATCACATAACACCAGCAACAATTGAAGCATATTTGCATAAATATTAAATCTATTTATCTTAAATGATCCTCTGTGTATGCAAGTATTTTTAATTTTAAGTACAAATGGAATTTTTCTGTGACATATTGAGTGTGCGACTTCTCCATTTATTCAGTTTAATACTAAGTAACCTTTTAGCATGCTCACCCCTACAATATGAATAATGATATGGAAAAAAAGTTACACTGTTTCTGCTTCATGCTTCATTCGCAGCAAATCAGCCTGACCTCTCTGTCTCCTCTTGCCTTTCTATTGTGGGTTCTTTTAAACAAGAGTGAATGAGGCATATACCAGACAGAGAAACCAGTTCTTCACTTCTAAGAGCTGTGTGCAGATAGGTACTGGAAAATGCCTTTTTTCCTGTTGGGAAAAAAAAAAAAAAAAAAAAAAAAAAAAAAAGACAGAGAATGAACCAGACTTATAAAGGTTATTTGTTTTCTTACATTAAATTATTTGCATCTTACATAATGGGACATCAGAGTGAAAGAGTTATTTCGCCGCCCCCCCGAAAGCTCTTAGTTGTACAACAGTGTCACAAAACCCACCACTCTGAAGAGCTGAAGGAAGATTGGCAGGGTGGGCTTTCGGTTACTTAGCTGACCCTAACTCCACTGGACTCAAATAGATCTGCCTACCTAGCTGTCAGTATTAAACACCCAAGACCCTCCACAATGACCCCTACCAACTGGATAAACAAAATTGGAATCAACAAAGTATGATATAATTAGCTGATTTAAAACAATGGTAACCGAGTTCATAAACAACAGCATCCAATAAACTTACATCAGCAAGGAAGGGGATCTAGAAAACATGTAATGATTTTTAAAGACTATTCCTACCCAGCAAAATGTCTTGCTATGTAACCATACCATCAGTAAAATCCTTTCAGGTTCTTATTTTGCAAACAGATTTACAGGCATGACTTTTCATTTGGGAACACCACAAAACTGGTATTCCTCACTTGCACTAGAGTTAAAGTCAGGGGCTTTAGCGGGGGGGGGGGGGGGGGGGGGTTGCTTTTTATTAAAGAATTGAGGTCAGGAAGAAATCTTCCAGCTGAAAGCCACAACTGAGAAAGAAATGGGGGACAAGAAAGAAAAAACAAGTTTGCTGAGCCATTTCCATCAAAAGGGAAAATTAACACACTTTCAAAATGGTCAGACTACTTTCCTGTCCAGGATGTAGGTAGGATGATAAAAGCTAGTACAGCTGTTATCAACTTGGACAGGGGCTTGAGCATGCCATGGACTAGTTTATTTGAACTTTGCTCCAGCACATGTTTAAGCAACAGATGGAAAATAAGATAAATATCATGGTGAACCCTGATTAATCTGGAATAATTTACAGTAGTTTCAATAATTTTAATTCTTTACTGGTTTAGAGAGCCAGTGTTGCTAGCAGAGAAAAGCTGAGGGGAAAAACGCTGTAACAAAGGAATTTTGCTCCAAACTCTACTTTCCTGCAAATACTTACACTTCAGTATCTTTTAGTTAAACTCAAATATCAATATATCATTTATATGGATTTCCATTTAATTTAAATGGAAATTATTAATGTGCAAGAGAAAAGTATTAATCTATAATGTTGGAAATGTTGTACTGTCATCCTGCTCTTAATGGAGAAAGGCTTGGGTTTAGAACATAAGCTTTATAAAAGCCAACATAATGTCTTCACTTGGGGGGTGGGGGGAGCTGGGGGGGGGGGGGCTATTTGCTGCCTGAAATAACATTTATTTATTATTGGACCATATACCTGGACATGGAAATTTCAGACATGCTTTAAAAGAAACAATGTCTTTTCCACTTCACTACAGTACAAGAAACTAGAATGGAACATCAATATGAGCCAGTGGCAAGCTTTGCAACTTTGTTTGGAATCTGGACAAATACTGACAAATAAACTGTTCCCTAAGCTATCCGGACGGTTTCAGTCCCAACCATTTAGAGGTCCCACAGCCTAGGAGCAGGAGAGGAACAATTTCAGAAAGACCTACAGTCACAGACTGCTCCAATTCACTACTGAGATCAAACCCTATGAAGATTTTCATGTGAAAACAACAGAATTTGGACTTACTGTCAAATAAATCACTGCAGTGATCATGAAGTGCTTATAAAAATCTTTCTCCGTAATGAAATTACACACTATTTTTGTTCAAGATGCTAAGCATACCATGCAGAACTAACTTTAAGTATCATGGTATTGTGTCCATGGGACATGTGGTGTGAATTAGAAATGCATTTTGTTTGAACTTTATAGTTTTCCGCATTCACTGAAAAGAAGATTGCACTCTGGCAAAGGAGTTTTGAAATTCCTTATAAATAATTCCTTTTACAATATAAAAAATGACAGATTCACTATGACTGGAAAGTTAAAGCTGTTTGACTAAATTACTTTGTTACATAAAAAATTCATGTCCTATTTTTTAATTAGTTTTGTATTTTATTATTTGACTGAGAAGGATATGTTTAAGTATTAAAAAAAAAAAAGCGGAATACTTTATTCACCAGTTGCTTTGCACAACAAAATAAGAATTCAGAGTGAGAGTGTGATAATTAGGTGTAATGTCTGTGTGCCCATGTGAATCACTAAAGTATTTTTCTCAATTCTATTTATGTTAACGGGTTTGGATTCTATAATTTTCTATTTATGTGTCAAAGGACTTAACTATGGCATTTTGTACAAAGCAATAAAAAGAAACTATTCAGCTGAAGGAGGTTAAAAGTATCAAAACCTGCAATGTGAGAACTGTCTAAATATGAGTGAATCTTACAGAAAAGGGAGTGCTGGCCTTGACATGTCACCTCTGGATTTCTTCAAAGATCAGCCCTGGGAGAGAGCGCTGCTGGTGAGCTGTTTCACAGACACATGCAAATGGCATTCATTGAAGATGCACAACTGCAACTAATTGAACTTGGTATACAATGAAATTTTACAGTACAAATTACAAATTCAAGTCTCTTTGGCAAGATTCAGAGCAGTTATGTTAGTGTCCTAATGTTTAACATTCAGTGTACTTTTTAGAGACCCCTGCACAGTCATATGCAGAATTTGCTTTAACAGCAGGTAGATATTCTCCTGAACACAGGAAGCTATAAAGCGACATTTTGGATGTCATATAGAGAAATGCACACTTTCCAAAATCAAAAGAAGGATGGCAGGCTATCCTACATACAGGGGAACTGAAAGCCTTTCTTTTGAAAAACTAAAGGTTTGATGGTAACTCTGCCCATTATTCCTCAGCCATTTCTATTGCTACTCTCTATATTTCTGTTTTCACATCCTAGAAATACACAAAACCCCCACATGGGAACCAATCCATACATAGCCGTGCTATTCAGGCTGTCAAAGAATAGAGGGTTTTGCAATGATTCAGAGGGTATAGTGGACACCTTGCACAAAAAGAACATCCAAGTGACTGGCTGAAAAAGGGCCAGCAGAGAACAAACTCAGCGATGCTTTTAGATCATTTGGTTTCCTCCATGGTCTAAACTTCGTGACGCCTCGTGAGAGATGACACTGTTCAGACTTACAGACCTGACTTCACAGAGTGGCTGCAGCAGTGCCACTCCAATGCTTGGAGACATCCCTCCCTCTGAGGGTGGACTGTCCTGTGTCTGCACAGGGATGTACCTCTAGGTCCAGTCCTGCATCTCTTAGTTTGGATACTTGAGTAGAGAGATGGAGGCCTGTTCAGAGAACGTGGCCACCCACCAGCATTGCATGCCAGAGGAACACAACTGTCACGCAAGAAAAATTAAGAGAAGCTCCTACACAATGACTTTCATTTGCATTTCTATGTGATGACAGACGATCACCACCACATACTTTGCACCTCCTTATTTATGAGAAGTCATTACCTCTTTTTAGGAATCTTTAGTAGGGCTCCATCAAGTACCAAACCCAACAGCTTCAGAGGATGTACTTGCCTGGAAAAACAGAATGAAGGACTCTTACAAAAGAGTCCTTAATACCATTTATTTAGACCTGTCTGCTGGATATGAAAAAACCTAATATACCCTTCAGCTTTATCAGACTAGCAGTCATTTCTGCTCAACACATTTCAGAGCTTTCCAATGGTACAATGCTAAAATACCTTACAAAGGGATGTTTAAATTGTTCTCACCTGCGGAAAATCGAGACCATGGTTGCCTCTGTACCTGGCTGTCAGGATCCTCCCAGCACCAGCTTCTGGGCCTACAGGCACCTATACACACGTTATTACACTTCCTTACTGGTCCACTGTTCTTAGTGATGATGGTTTCTGTGGAGTGGATGAGAAGGGTATGTCACCAAAGGAAGAGTGGCCAAAAAGCATTATCCTTTCAGGATGGCATATTCCTGTGTGACCATCTAACCACTCCCCAGTTATAACCTAAATTTCATCTTAATCTGGTAACAAATGTAGACTAGCATCCTCCCCTCACCCGGTCTTTCCTAGCAGCACTATTATATTTCATCTCTTGTCATAAACTAACCCCCCCTCTTTTTTTTTTTTTTTTTTTTTTTTTTTTTTTAGTTTTTATTTAATGAAAAGGACCAGATCCTTCAGCTCTTTCCTGAGACCCCTTGTGCTGATAGATCAAATGGAGTAATGACCTCCTGCCAGTGGGTGTCAAAAGGCAGAGCAGGCAGTACCAAAATCTGTTCCAACCTGCCATCCTGGAGCCTCCACACCATGATCAGGGCAGACTCTGCAGGATATTAGTGACACCTCTGAGAAATGTCTCTGTTCTGGTAGCTGCTGAGTGGCCATCTGGAGCTCCAGTTACACCATCACTGTAGCAAAGCCACTTACCACAGCAGCAGCACACGGAGCTGATGCAGCTTTTGTTGCTTAGGCTTGCAACCCTCGTTTGTGTGAAGGACTCAGACACCCACCTAAGTATGGCTGTGTGAGCACTGTTTAAAGCACACATTGCATAAATATTAGTGCTGACTAATCTCTCAAATATGAGAAAGGCAGGGTAATTTACTAGTAAACATACTTTCCTGAGTAGTCCTCATATATTCCCATCTTCCTCAGAGTTTTTCACCTTATGACCATGTCAGGCTTCTTTGGCTGAGGTGGTGCCAGGCATCCTCTTCTCTTCTGATTGAAGACTGAGAGATAAAGAGAGCTTGTGCTGGGTCCTGCAGAACAAAACAAAATCAACCCAAATGAAGTGACAGAGTCAGGGTGAACTCACAGCACCAAAGGACATGTGGAAACCACATCCTATTTCAAGGTACAGAGCAAGTAGTTTAGGAAATGGATTACATGCAGAAGGGGCACAGACTGCAACAGCAAAGGTCCAATACACCTTGGTGACTGGCATTTCATATGAGACATTTAATGACTTAACTGGTACATTTTATTCTATGGCTTAACATCCCTGCACTTTCTATCTGAAGAGAGGATGAGGGCGAGCACAAGGAAATCCCGTTGGTTCTGAACCCTTTAACTGCATCAACAGGGGTAGGCTTCACCAAATGCATGGAGACAAATGGATGGGATTTTTAAAAACAGGCCCTTCTTATTCAAAAAGAGAGTGGATTTTAAAAGAGTTGATTCAAACAATTAACAAAAATGAAGACAGTTTGCTCCTGGAGAGAAAATTTTATGTTCACTGGAGTGCAACAAAATGGAAGGCAGCAATAAATGGTGTTAAAATAACAGAAAGACCATTCCTTTTCACAAAATGCGGTAGGGGGAGGGTTATCTTTCCAAAACTGTGCTAAAACTAAGGAATAGGAATTAAAGCTTCCAACTCCCTGTCACACCAAAGATTTAGGTGTGGTGGCAAAAACAAGTACTCATGAATGTTTATTACATAACCAGTGAGATCAAAGGCAGCGTTACAACTATTTCAGAGTCAGATGGCTTGACTGAGCAGGGAAGAAACTATCAACAAAAGATGTACTGGCACATAACAGCTGAGGGCTGATTCACAAATAAAAGCTATTGATTGAAAAACAATTATTTTCATTTTTTGCTTCATCCTGAAGCAAAGAAAGCCCAAGACCAGACAAGTATACAGCAATACAGACAATAACAACTCAGTATGAAGCAGTAATAAAGCACCATCACTTTGCTTGAGTGGATAAAAACTGTAAATCAATAAAAACTGTAAATCATATGGGCACCTACAGTAATTTGTTGTATGGCTGAATGCAGGTGAACAAAACACTGCGTGAGGCCTTATTCAGAGGCAAATATGCTTCTTTAGAAGCAATGTTGCACAAGTGGATATACAATAGATACACAACATATTTTTATTATTTATATTACTAATAATTGTTATACTAAGTTTTTCTCCCTGACAATCAGAAAGCAACACATACACGTAATGCATTTCAGGACACAAGACTGGGAAAGGTTTGCAGACTAGTGCAGCAGCATCACAAAAACTCCTATAAACTCTGTGTAAACTGGCACATGGTCAGTGATGTCAGTCTCCTGGAAACTGTATTGAATGCTTTATCAAAATTATTCCTGTTGTCCATCTTCTTCTCTAAGGAGGAATGTCACACTCTGAGGTTCTTTGTGCCAAGTTGCTTCCATCTGGTGCTATTGCAACACACAGAGCAGAGGGTACAGTGCCTACAAAGGCACGTTATGTTGCACATTCTGGGTTCAACAAAACCAGTTGCAATTAAGACAATAGCTGGAGAATCAAACCCACTGTGTCCTCCCTTTGGCCATATCTTTTTGCTGGAGCCTCAAACTCTTTCCCCATGGATAATCCTGGGATCGCAACTGCAGTGAAAGATGGTCAGAGCTGGAGGAGGACTTTAACAGGATTCTGTTTCTTATGCATTGTATTTCTTAATTTCTAGACACATGCATGCTCTTGGATGTGAGTCTAAAGCAATGATGAAGACCGTGAGCTGAAATGAAACTTACTGAGTATGATAAACAGATTATTAATGCTAGGGAGAGAATGGGAAACAGTAATGCATGGCAATCTATAGTCTCTCAAAATAAAGAGCTTTAATTAAGCATAAAAGCCAAAGACTACAGCCTGCCTGATTTGCTAAAATCTTAGTAAGAAAAAAACCAAATTATTAATATGCAATTTAATCAAAGGAATAATAGCTTATTAAAAAAAAAATTCACCAGTAGGGAAAATAGCAGGCCACAATGGAACAGCCAAAACTGACAGCAGGACAGGGAAAAGCTTAGGAAATTTTAAACATGCCATAAAGTTAGATTCTGCTTTTCATAAATCATGTGCATCAGCAGAGAGACACCTCAGAGCAGTACATCTGGTTATTAAGCAACTGGTGAGAATACATTCATTGTTAATCTCAAATCAGGAATTTTGTGCATTAATAAGTTACGGCATAACATAAAAGCATGATAGAAACACTTCAAGGCTATAAATGTGGCAACAGCAGCTCTTCAGAGCAGGCAAGTGATGTCTGTATAGACACTGAAAAAAAGATGATGCTTCAAACAGGATATGATTTTCTCCATCTCACTTCCCTTCAAGGGGCTAAAATACATATGTATATCATGCATGTAACATATATAATAAGTTTAGCTTAGAAAGTAGGAGAGTTAATGCTTTCTTGAGAAATTGTTTTCTCCCTCTGCCATTCAATGAGCCTGGAATTAAATCCTCTAGGGACTTATCCTGAAGCTTTCAAATAACTAGTAGTTAGCCTATGAGTAGTGTTACTGATTTTGAAGTACAACTGGTTCTACATGTAGCAGGGACCTGTAATGAGTCTGTGTAGACTGCCTACGGGGTCTTATGCTGCATATAGCCTAATTTACATAAGAAGAATGAAATGGTGAAACTATTTGTAAGTTACTCCAGTAGCAGAACATAACAGAAATGAATGTGTGACTTAGAAGTACTCACACAGATCAGGACCAGGACCTTGAAGTCACTGTTTTATAAATGAGAAAGGCATTTAAAGCAAACTTGAAAACTTGTGTGTCTCTGCTTCTCAAAAATACCTCTATTTTCATAGAACCCCACTGCCCCAGAGTCAGAATGGCATTTTGCCAATATGATACATACACTGAATAAAATTACCTCCATGAAACAGCAGCCAAGAAAGGCATGCAGACTGCTGGACAAGTATCAGAAAATTATGCACATGCCTCCACTCTATGGTGGAGAATCACAGGGAGGTCAGAAAGCAAACAGCAGGATGATAAAACAACAGCACAACAGCTACAGGTATTCACCAGCTTGGGCACAGGTGGCTGGCAGCACCCTGTCCATAGGGGTCTGGCGGGCACAGCAGGCACCGTGACACCCGCCACAGTTAGCCTGGCAGACGGACATCGTGGCACACCTGCAGATGGACTTGGGAAAATGATGGAGCATAACCCACAGACCCTGCAGCATCAGCGAGTCCACGCAGATGTGTGCAACACTGCTATAGCACACAACTCACAGATCCCAGAGAAACCTTTCCCTCAATAAAATAGGAAAATGAAATAAAACACGTCTATGCTTCAGTATATCAGGTTCAAGTACCCTCTGTTTCCATATAGATCTTCAGGAAAAGCTTCTGAATATTTATCTTCCATGGCAAATGGAGACTAGAGAAATCCTTGTCATTTGTCTGAAAAAAACATGCTTCTGTTAGGTGTATCAGCCAGCCATCGTTCAAAATATGGCAGCCAGTGTGATTTCCCTCGCTGTTAGTTAGTCTGGGCTGCTCGCTCCTTGTGTGAAGAAACTCTTGGCAAGTTTTAGAAATGCTCTGCAGTGAATGAACAAGGTAATCACTTCCATCAGCCTCTTGCAACAGAGTTACAGGAGAGAAAAAGGAAAATAGGTAGCAAATACTTTTGAAATGTATTACATATTCTGGTTGAGCATCCAACTGTGCCCAAATGGCCATAATCCATAAAAGTTTCTCAATAAGCAGAAAATGAAGGTTCATCCCAACCCAGCAGAAAAGAAAAAGGAAGCAAACTGAAGATTTTTACTGTGGGTTTTGCTTGCTTGTTAGCTGTTTCAAGCAATTTGTCCTTGGCTGCATGACCTCAAAAGGTGTTCACAACTGTAGGAGCATATTTTTGTGTTCAGTCCGCAAGATTTCTTTATGCAGGGTTTGGTTTTTTTAACCTCATGGTGTTTTCCAGCCATAGAATTGTGTATCTTTTAGGGAGAAGAACTACTCATTTGTTCTAGGTTGGGGTTAAAGTCCTGTTGCCGCAGGATGATATCTCCTGCATTGATGCACTACTGTTTTCATAGTGGGTCTGCTCCCTCCCTGATATAAAGTGAAGAAAAAAATCTATCCAGTACTCAGATCAAAATAGTGGAGAAATACCTTTTTTAATGCTTTCCCTCTGAAGACTTACAGCCTACTATGAAAAGAGAACAACTTTCTTAGGGAGCCATCTATGAAGAAATCCATACCATTACTCTGTACAAATGTTCATGCACTCAATGTCTCTTGACATTGAAGTTACTTGGGAATCCTTCTACTGCCACGTATGAAGATGGTTGAGAACCTCAAGAGCTCTTCAGCGCAAAGTCCCGTGTACATTCTTCAGTGCAGTACACAAAAAAGATGTGATACATGCTTACTAGGGACACAGATTCTCATTAGCGCTTCTCTACATCATGGCATCCCAACAAGTTGCAGGACCAGCACTAGCCCTCCCATGCAGCAGGTGAAGGTATTTTGTTATAAGACAGACCGTAGCAAAATAGCCCACTAGCATCGTTTGTCCAAAACATGCAAGAAATGCTTTTATACAGACATCTAATATGTACTTAAGAGACTTGGAAAATACCTCGATACAAATGGCAAAGCATATAACAAAGCACACAGTAAGTCAGATTCATGTGACGCTACCTTCAACAATCACCTAAGTGTTAAGACAGCTTTTGCTGTGACCAAATAAGTCAATGGTAGAAAGGCAAGTCGAAATCCAGTTATCTATTTTAACTTTTACAACGTATTTCCTCCTGAAGATTAGATTTTCCCATCAGCTACTTCAATATAGAAGACAAGATAGAATGTATATTCCCCTCTGTTCCATAAACAGGACTATAAGTTTGAGTAATGTGTAATTTCACTAATGAGGCAAAACAAAGAGCATAAAGAGATCCATGGGATCCAGTAGATTAACAGGCTTCCAAGTACTGAAAGAGACCACTTTGTTTCTTTAGAGACGCATCTGGCAAGTAATGGGAGCTGGAAGTGGATAATAAAGTGACAGGATCATAAAATATGACAAACAATAATTCCTCTCCTCATCTCTTTACTCACAATACTCAGAGCTTCAGCACAAAGCCTGTCTTCATTGCAAGGAAAGTGCCCTGTGCAGCATACAGGGAATGGACATAGTGAAGGCACTTCAGCCAGCAGGCACTGGTACTGGCAAACTTCAGCAGCTGTGGTGGAAGGGCAGTTTATCTAGGCTGGAGTAAAAGGCTCCCTCCAAGCCACCATGGACACCATGTCTACTCACCAGGACATCAAAAGAGGATTTGCATCCTCTTGTTTGAATACACAGCAGTGAGCTGTGTCCTTTCCCTGCTTCACCTGCTGTCTGACATAATCAAAGTCTGTATTCTCAGAGTCATGCCGGCAGTACTGCTGTACTCAGTTGAGATTGTGTTAAACCATCACCATCACAACTCCACTTCTCTAGAGCTGCCATAAAATAGCATTAAATGTTCTTTCAAAAAGTGCAGAGTAGGTGTGATATTTATACTGTTCCCTTGGTGTTTGTACTAGGGCAATACTAGTGTGCATACGGTGTTATGGAGAAAAAAAGTCTGCAGGTACGGTGTTTTACTTCAGTTTTGCATTTATAAATAACTCTCATTGTATCTGAGCACTTTTGTAACGCAACACTTATTGTATGCTTTGCACAGGGTTCTATAATATTGCAAAATCATGTAAGTGTTTAATGCCTGTTGAATTAAGAATCCCATCCCAGAACTGGTATGTTGTATACACAAATGTCCTCTCACTAGTCACTACAAAGGATTTTATTCTTGTTTGGTTGCTTTCTTGATTGCTTGCCTTGGTTTTTAAATACAGCCTAAGAGAATTAAAGGACTCTCATATAATAAATTCCAAACCTTGAGTATTCAGCAGAGAAATGGGTATTTTAAAACTTTTATATCCTGGATTAACTAGGGGGAAATCTTACTTCTTTCAAGAACTGGATTACTTCTCAAATATTTATGCATTGCCACGGTGTAGCTGGTTAACAGCAACCTGTTGCAAAGCTTAATTCCTAACTTAGCAAGACAAATCCACACCTTCCTGAACTCAAAAGAGAAATGTTAATTTACACTGCTTTAATTACATTTCCTTTCAAAGGTTAACTTTGGATTCTTAATACAAACAGTGCATTTTTAGGAAAGAAAGCACCCTATGGATCTGATGACTTTCATGTGAAAACAAGACTTTCAATGCTTCAGGAGCTTATGAAGTGTCGGTCCTATGTGGCTGTTTTTCATATCATAAATATGTTTTTGTATAAGCTAAACTAAAGATAATATTGAGCTCTTATTGGGCTTCTCAATAACTAGGCTGTACATGCCATCTGCCATAACATTATTATAGAAGGCTATTCTATAAACCTAGCCAACCAATTTACATTTCATTCCCTCGTACCTTTTCAGACTTTCCTCCAAGCAATTCCCTGTTTTAGAAACCCCATCTGACATCTTCTATCCTCTCTTCTTTTAAATCCCTCTTCAAAATGCTCTTACTTCATTAGACCTGAAAATGCCAGTCTGCCCTCTTAAAATATGGTATGACAATTGATATTTTTGTTAAACCCATAAATTATATATCACTTACCTATGCTGCAACCTGAAGTTTATTGTGGTCATTTTTCTCACATCCTAGTAGATTTCTAAATATTTTTAATTCTCTCATTTTTTCAGCTGGCTTTTATCACAGGAAGCAGTTCTGTAAAGTTTAATTATCTGAAAAATTGCTTGCTGGAACCAAACATGGGCTTACACAAGACCTGAATTAAATTGTGCCTTCGTCTGAAAGAATTAATAGAATAAATGGGATTTTCAGAGATAAATATTTGCAATATTATGATGTTTAGTCTATTAAAAAAAAAAAACCCACAAAATTTGAAATTTGCTGCTTGTTTCAAATCTGAAGCAGCCCTGCGTGTAAAACAGTTTAGCCAATTTTTCCAACAGCACCATCAATCTACAAAAGATATTCCCTCTCCCAGCAGCCCTACTTTTCTCATACCCTTACCACAGCACTGCTTCAAAACTGCTAGCTTATGTATGAAAATACAAAACTTTTAAAATAAATTAGAAAAACATAAGATTAAAAGATTAATTCCTTAGAAAGCTTTATCACACGGCATACATATTTTCTGTTCCTTAGTCAAGCCGGCACCTGACTACCTCTGCTGCTCACTGCATACTGGATAATATGCCTGTGCAAAGGCTACTGCAGTTCCTGACCTTTTAAGTATTTTGTGCTATCTTAATAGATTTATCTGCATTTAATAACCAATATCCATGTACAATCTGCTCCTGTACAGGCGTGCTGCATTTCTGCAGAATGTAAAACATCCACAGCAGTCACTCCAAAGAACTGGGGAGAAGAAACATGGCTATGACCTACTTATCTCTGGGCACTACCTAAGCAAAGCTACTACATAAGCTAGCTCAGAGGAAGGCACTGACTCAACAACTTATGAATACAGCAGTAGATATGCTCATTTTATACATTCAAGGATCCACACAAACCTTGCGTAGTGCCATGAGCCTTATTTGGTTCTTATCTAATACACTGGAACATATGGTTTAGTTGGAGACTATTTTCTGGGAGGCTAAACCAAGTAGGATCCAACATGGTTTATATTGAGGTAACTCTTTGCCAGAGAATGATGTCTTTAATGCATACACTTTTCATAATATTGCAGGTGTAATGCAAGAAACAGGGGGACCCCAGATGTTATTTCCAGCCTTCCTTGCTGTAAAGGACATGTTTAGGGAGGATTTATACATACATACCTTCATGAGATGTTAAAGATTTTCATACAGTAGAGATGATTTCTAATAGAGCAATAACACAGAGGTGTTCAGAGTTGTAACAATTTTCCCCTCATCTCCAGCTAAAGTTCAAAAGCATTTTCCCATCCATAAATTTTAATTACTTTCCTTATAACTCAATGCAGACAAGGCAGAGAAACTATTTTAAAATGAAACATACCTTTGTTTTGTAAAGTTGTGATTAGAGGGGATAAAAACATTTAGCCAAGGTCCCTCCAGAGCAATGTACCCCTCAACCTGTCTATCTGCAAACCTCCACTGTACTGCAGGGGTACCCAGGCACTTCTTTTGGAGTGTGCTTCACAACCAGCATGCCAAAATGTGTCAGAAATTCAGTTACAATGCCCTTTGAAGTCCTTCATTTATCACATATCCTTATGTTCCCAAAGATATAGCCATTTACAAGAGAGAGAATATTAAATTTTAATCTGTTCTGTCTCATAGCACTGTTAATTTATCACACAATCCACAGTAACTGCCAAGTTCAGTTCCTTCGGGGACTCAGCCCTTGCTCAGGTTCCCATTAATCCAGTGCCCAGAATTCACAGCTGCATCTTGAACTGCTGTTGACTTTGTTCTCCCTAGGAAAATTGCAGGTTTTAAATTTCGTTTGTTTGAACTGAAGATCAGGCAAAGCCAGAAAAACTGCACTGTTACAGGTGTAAAAACTGAGGTGTACATGGAGATTGACTTACTGAGCTTCATGGTATGGAAATGATAATTATTCTTCACACTACTGAGTCAGAATCCAGTATATGCTGTGTAACGGAGATACAGTTACATCAAACTACTGTACAATGTAAGGGAAGCTATGTAGTTTATTAGTACTTTTCCATTGGCTATATTTATACTATCACATGTATGCTGCAATGTTATAAACTAAAACATATTAACACACTGCAAAATTCTATATATGATTCAAAGGTAACACCATTCACAATCTTCCTGTTTCACACAACAGTTATTTCTGCACAGATACACCAGATTGTTCCGATCCAATGTCGGGGAAGGTCTCGATAGATCCCAAGAGCGAGATTAAGACACAAACAAGGCCAAATGCCGTATACCCAAAAGAATTTTTAGTATCAAAAGTATCAAAAGTGGAAAAATATTGGTGATAGGATAGAATGGAAGAAAAGGCAGAAATCAAGCAAGCAGTTGGGATAGAATTGCAAAGATAGTCACCACCATGGATCCAGTGGCATCCCGTTGGTCCTCAATCTTCAATTCTTCGGTGATGGGACCCCCACAGCTTGTCTCTATGTTTTTTTATAGGGCATATTTTGATGATGTCACGTGCTGCAGGTTCCATCTATCACACCAGAAACCAGTATCTTATCAGCTCTAGCCCCGTTTCCTCCCCTGGATGGCTCAATGGCCTTGTAATCATCCTTATGGACAGAGGAGTGTCCCGCTTAAACCGGCCATCTCAGAGACAAAGGGCTCAAGATGAACAGTTCACAGTTCCTTGAGATGACAATCCAGTCCCTCACACGTAACAATCTTTGAGACAAACAGCTCGAGATAACAATTCAGTCTCTTACGCAGATCACATATGCTACACACACCTGCACCATCCAGGTCATCACATAAAGTCCATCCACCTCATTGACTTCTGCAGCATGAGATTAAGCCTAGACAAACAATTCAACTTTTACCAAGAAACAGGACAAGTCTCCAAGACTATTATACCAAACGTCTCAGTCTGTTAGCTCTGAGGGCTTTCTGACTGGGTTAATACAAAATAAACTCCTCTTATTCCTTGCTAGGTTATTTTAGGTCAAATTTTGTATTACTTCCTCAGGGATCATTAATGCCAAAGCGATACATCAATCACCAGACATGCTGCAAAGTTATAAGGTGAGATGTTTTGCCTGGCTTTTCTCACAAGATTTGTACAGTAGTATAATGAAAATGAATGATGAGCTGTCATTAATTATCAGAGATCCTACACATCTATGTAGGAAAGGTCTTGAAAGAGGAAGATGAAGAAAAAGTACTTGTAAAACTGAGAAAGAAGTACAGTAGGAAAAGCATAAATGGAACACAGATGAAAACATTACAGAATTAGCGAAATCAGAATGAATAAATAATCTGCCTGCCATAAGGAAAAAAGATGTAATTAATAGTCTCCCTAAGGAAGAGCTAAAAAAGTGTAAGATATCCAAAATGGGGAGAAAACCAGGCACACTAGCTGCAGAAAGAGAGAATAGGAAGAGTTTATTGGAAAATTCACATAACATTGACTAAAAGACCTTGTAGGCCTTTTAGAATATGAAAAGAAAATCTTCCCATCCTAGGCCAATACAGGTGGGGACCAAAGGAAGCAGATGTGCCTTTTCTGTCCTTCGCACAAAGCATGAGAAATTGTGTAAGATGCTGATGAGCATTTTACATTGCTATTTCTCCTTCTGTAGTTTTACATGTTGAGCATTTGAAACTGGGCAGCGATTATTTTCTTCTCTGATTTTATAATGGAAAATGTGTTAACTGCAAAAAAATGAAAACATTCCTAGAGCTCTTATCTCCCAAACTGCAATACAGAATAGGAAAAAATAACTACTCTTCCTGTAGCATCAATGCCGCTGACAGCTGAAGGGCATGATTTTACCAAAATTTGGTCTTCTGCCTGTAGTTATACAGGAGAATCAAGAGTACGTACACATGAATGTCTAGTAATAATCTTCGCTGCCTTTTTCTTACAGGCAAGTAAGAAAACTGCAGAGTTCACAAAGGCGCATGTGCATGCCTGAGGCTTTGAAAGGCCAGTGCTGGTTCTTGCTACAAAACAAAACTGATTCTGCTGTTCTCACTGGAGCAGCAGGTTCCACAAAGCAATCCCTCTCATTTTAATTGGACTATTTGTAAGTTAAAATATAATTCACCTCCCAGGATCTGACATTTCAAATACATACAGAAGAACGCTGTGCTGCATAATCGCTTAATATATGTAACATTCATTGATACTAAAATGCTTTTAAGATGGCCTGATTGATTTATTAAATGGCTGGGTTTCTTGAACTGAAGGTGGTATTAGTATTTTGTTTGCATTAATCCAAAGGGAAGATTTAGAAGCATCCCCTAAGAGTGCAAAATTCCAGATTGAGGCAACCCACTGTAGTACTTCTCTATAGGTGGACCCCTCTGACAACAAATAAATTTGCCTGCACTTACCCTGAGGCTTTATGACCTGTGTTGTTTGACCTGTGACAATGGCTTACAGTCCACTTTTTATTCTTTTTTTATATCAAGTTGAAACTTGATCCGTTAATTGAATCTGTGCCACCTGGGATATGTTCACCACCTTTGCAGTCAGCCTCAGCGTGGGTGAATTGCAGCAAACCCTTCTGAGACCTTTTGGGAGAAAGAAAGACAAGTTTCATAGCAAGCTGGAGGTCAGATGAGACACTTCTGGAAACTGCATCTTTGACTCAATGAAGCTTTGCACAAATGTGACAAATGGGGTTGTATATCTTCTAAAGAAGCTTTTGGCCTTGCCAGGGCTGGCCTGGCCCTCATTCTTGAGCTAGGACAATCCTGGTAAGAGGAAACAGAAGGAGTAATAAAGCTACAGAGCACTAGGCAAAGCAGAAAATGGATGAAATTCAGTGGAGAAAAATGCCAAGTTTGCACATAGGGAAAGGATGGGCCCTGAGCTGGTCATTAGCGCTCAGTGGTGAGACCTTGCAGTTGTGAAAGACTCTTGCACAAAACCAGCAGCTCCAAATTAAACAGCAGCCAAAAAACCAAGACATGCATTGGGAGTTTTTACGATAAGAGTAGAGAACAAAACATAAAATGTAATTGCATCACTGTACAAATCCTTTAATTGAATGCAATACCTGGATTATTTTGAGCAGTCCTGATACCCCAGCTTCAAAGGAGATGCATCAGAACTGGAAAATGTTCAAATGCAGGCAACAAATATATTGAAAACTATGGAGTAGCTTTCATGAGAGCAATGGTTGAGCAGACTAAATTTAGACAGCCTGGAAAAAGGAGTATGTTTGAGCGAAATGATAGAGGCTTACAAGACCATGATTATCATAGAAGGAGAGCATAGGGAATGGCTGTTTCCTCTGCTAATACAAGTAAACAGAGGCCATCAAATGAAGGTGGCTGGAACCAGGCTCAAAACCAGCAAAAGGAGGCTGCTTACAAAACTGGTCGTACATAGACTTGTGGGGCACATTGCCAGAGGATGCTGTGGATGCAGGAACTTTAGGTGACTTCACGAGTGCCTGAAAAAGCTGCTTTGAATTTTTTCAAAGCACCTGTGTAGCCACAATCGAAACAGGGCCCTGTTGCAACCAAATATCCTAGCAGCAGCTGAATCCTATCCAGTAACAAGAACAATGTTAAAAAAAACCCCGTATTTTACCTTGCTTTCATTCAGCCTGCTGCAGTCTCTAAGCTCTAAGTCTGCCAAAGATTTAAGTCCTTTTCAACCATCTGAAAGTTTTTAGCAATGTTCTGTAGCAGATGGGCAGTGGTATGAACCAGCCATGTTCCTCTTCAGGTCTGGTTGTACTGCTCTGGTCCCACTCACCACTCCATGTGCTCTCAGGACTGCAGATATCCAGGCGTGCTCCAAAAAATCAGTTTCTCTGCAGAGCAGAGCCCCATGGCTATGTTGCATTTCACAATAACGTGGGAAAAGGCAAGTTTTTAGCCCTTCAAGTACAGGTCACCAACAATTTTGGTTACACCTAACAGATACTAGTGAGAAGTGAAGCACAGTAAGACACTGAGGAATCAGGACATGGGGAATACATTTCAGAGAAATCTTACTTGCAATTCCTGCTAACCTCAACATCACGGACACATACAAGAGCTAAATACTTATGATTTATGCTGTAGATTTACTACTAAAGGCTTTTTAAACTCTATCCTTCCTTTGTTAAGTGGATTCATAATCTGAACTATAAAATTTAAAAGTTTAATATAAAAAGGATTTTGAAAGTTTTCATGCAGCGTTAGCTAAACAGTGTTGTATTCCCTTATGTCAGAGCACTACAAGCCTAAAGCAGCCCATAGCAACCAATCCCTCAATTACAAAGAGCTTTATCAAAGCTATGCATGTCACAAGGTACCTGAGTACACAGAGATTATGGGGTGATAGCAGCTCAGCCCCCATAATAATGAAAAAACGTGCCTCTTCAAAGGGAACTCAGGCAATGACCCCTCCAGCAGTAGTGGCAGGATAGCTGAACGGGCCAATTCAAGACAAAAAAAGAGATGCAGCACAACCCCCAGAGTGAGCAGGCATGATCCTCCTTATCCTTTCCTAGTCATTCCTGTACATTCAGCTGACAGTGTCCAGTGACAAGCCCTGCTCCCTGCACAAACCAGCCTTAGGCATCTCCCCAGTGAGCCCATTTTAAATGTCTACTCTCCCACTTTCACTGCTCAGTGCAATGCTTCTCCCAATAGTTCAGGGTGCTAAAAATAGTTATCAGAGATTAAAAACCTGCCAAAAAGTTCAGCTTTACTTTTTTGAAAGCTCTCTGAAAACGAGGAGCAAGCCCATTTTGAGGTAATGAAGAATGCACAAAACAAGGGGAGACTTTGGGAAGTGGGAAAGAAACAGGCTGGCGACACACTGGATATGCACAAAGGTGCCAAGATGTGCCAGAGGGACATAAGCCACTAACCCATGGGTTAAGAATAAGTTGAGGCTAGCACATGTCATGTGGGAGATGTAAGGAAGGGACAGAAGGGGTGATTCACCCCTCAGCAGAGCTCAGGCACGGTGTGTTCTTGGTTATTTGCCAGGTACCTTTCCAGAGACAGCTGCTATGACAAAGTGTCATCCACAGTGTTATCTACAGTACCTTCCTTCCCAAGTCTACTGAACCTATCATTCAAATTATCTCCTGTATAATGTGAGGAAGAGAACAGCCCAAATTAAACAAGCAAGCAGTTCTCCCTTACCCATTTTGAATAAATGACAGCTCTGCCTAGCAATATCAGAACCCAAATCTATATTAAATTTTCACCAATATCTTTTGGAGCAGCAGTTTCATTTACTCAGCAAGAAGGAGAGGAAATCAAAGGAGCAAATTAATTATACAGGGTATAAGGTTTGCTTTCTTGCAGTCAGAGGCAGTCAAAGCACCACAGCCAAATAGTTGTTGGGCAGTGCAGAAAAATCATGGGATGTGCAAGCTAGTTTGCAGATGAAGAATACAGCAGGACAGCATGGGATACGATAACAATCCAACAATCCAGCTCCTGTAGATGAAGAC
The DNA here is from genome assembly GCF_900496995.4 of Aquila chrysaetos chrysaetos. NCBI lineage: Eukaryota > Metazoa > Chordata > Aves > Accipitriformes > Accipitridae > Aquila > Aquila chrysaetos. Next base: position 65,131,502 of record NC_044030.1, read on the forward strand.
AACAGTGCTAACTGACCAGTACAAGCAGTCTGAGGTCAAACAGATGGAAATGCTTTATCACTTTGTTTTCAATATTATACTACTCATTCAGAGACAAGGTCCATATTCCCTTAACAAACAGGACTTGTTAGGGGGATTCTAACTATATTTAGAATTTGGAGACCAGAAAAATGAAAATTCTCATCTAAGATGAAAAATATAGTTTTATTTTGTTCATAGTGATGAATGACAAGTCTCACAGCTTGAAAAATTAACACCATGTAAAGTGAAAAAATTGTTAAATGCCTTTATAACTATTTGTAATACATCAAGAATCTGATTTTGCAAGCTCTCGTACCAGATCCAATATTGCCATCCCTCATGTTTCACCTGCTTCAGCCCTTGAGCAGATCTACTACAACAGCACAGCCAGACAGCACAGGGCAGATTTTCACAAACCATTTAAAATCAAGTGTTAGGAAAGTCTGGCCCTTTAAACTGCTCCTACTTCAGTTTAATTTCACTGACAATGTTAGCATATTAAATTTTAAAAACCAATTTTGAATGAAACAAAAAACAAATGTTCAACATTTCTGATGAAACAGAATTGTTTGTATTGATTTGAAAAGGATTTGTTTGGAAGTTTCAAAATGTTGTGTCAAAATTATAAATCTAAATTGCACAGTTTGAAATTAAATGCAAAATGGATTTAAAGAATTTCCATTTTTAATTTTTTCCATCATTTCTTAGCCCACCATATTATGACATAATTGTTAAAAACTTACTTTTTCTGTGAATGTTTGCTATCATAATTTTAACTTTAAGGTTCATTTCTATAAAACTCTGGGATACTACAGCAAACAAAGGAGAAACGTTGATCCAGAAGAGAACATATTTCATTACTAGGTAGCAGCAGCTCTTGGTAACTTTTACAAGAGTAAAATCAGAGCATGTAATCATTGCATGCCAGCAGCAGTGACAGCATGAAAGAAGGCTTTTATAGGCTTAAGCTACTTCCAACAAAAAAAAAAAACCACTTTTCACATTTTAGAAAATGAAGAAAGCTTCAATACTTCTTCTTATATTTCAATATATTTTTGCTTGGAGGTCTTTTGTGAATTTCCCAGAAATTTCACAGAAAAGCTACAACTTGAACAAAATAACATACTCACCCAAAATCAAAAGCCCTTTATAAACAACCTAAAATCATTGAAGAATGCCTGTATTTCTTCAGTATTTTTTTCTCTCTTTCTTTGTAAAGCATACAAAGCAAAGACATTTGAGAGAAAAGCCCGCGTTATTTCTTTCCATAAAATATTAATCCTAAGGTGTCCAGGAGAAAGGACAATAGACAAAGCTTGCTTAATTGTAAAATTACATATGAGAATCATTGCTAGCTTAGAGAATGCATGTACAGTTTTAAACAACATCCGTCCTAACTGGAAAGTAAGGAAGCAGATACATTTGTACATATGCAAGTGGTTCTCAAAGTTAATGAGATGTCACAGACAGTATTGAAAGAGATGCTATTCCAAATATACTGGCTTATCTATATCACTTAAATTTATTACTTTTGTCAACTGGAATCTATTTCTCCAACTTAGAAAGCTGAAAATAGGGTTTTATTTGCAGACTACCTCCAGAAGAGCTTAAGACAGTGGAGATAATAACCATGACCTATATAAGAAACAGTAGTGCTTTCCCTCAAGTGACAGGATTTACCAGAATGGTCTGTAAGACAGCACATGAAACCAGGCACCTTGTATTAATTCAAGCAGTCTTTCCATTTCACCCCTTCACTAAAACTGCAAGACTCTGCTTCCTCTATCACAGCGTAGCTCTATTCAGCCTGATACCACAAATCCACATTTTGCCCTTACTGTTTTCATTATAAGGGAGAATCATGCTTACTTAGCTACATGACTTGCTGATGTACCTTTAGGTTAAGTTTAAAATTCTATTTTTGGTGCCACGTGTGGCAACCTCATTGGTGACAAGACTGGATTCTTGTATGCATTTTTGCCAGATCACTGTACACAGTCATCTGATCTTCTCCCTGGTTTTATTCGGGTTTTTTTAATTATTATGATAGGTGGACTATTTTTTTCTAGTTGATCATGTGAGAGAAGACACGATCTTCTGAGAAATATTTATCTGGATGGCTCCAGTCTGCCTTTAAGCCAAGCTGAAACAACAGCAGGCATGGGTAAACTTATTTTCAGTGTCATAATAATATTATGTAAACTGGCCAAACTTCTGTGCCTGAAGAGAGCATGAAATACCTCATTATGGCTGACTTCTAATCAGACAGCATAAGACTTGCACTAGAGAGAAAAGGAAAAACCCTCAGAGAAGCTCAATTTTTCTCCTATGTTTTCTCTTTCAATGTTAAGGTTTAGGTAATCATCAGATAAATTTTTAGACTGTCAGTTCAACTACACTTACCTATAAACTTCCCTTTCAATTTTATATGTGAAAAATTGTGCTTTTCCTTATATCAGAAAATTTTTGCTAAAAATAAGTGGTTAAATAACTGGCTCAGTTGTAGCTTTTCACCCATGTCTTTAATCACATCTTGCCACTACATTTATACAGTAAATTGATGTATTTTATATGCAAAGCAGTAAAACAATCCTGTCTGTTCCAAATGAAGACAAAAATAGATTTCCCAAAATGTTTTTTCATGAATCAAAGTGAAAATTTTCTTGTTGATGACTTCATTCTGATTATTTTCAATCCTTTAGCAGAAGAAAAAAGTCTGAAAAGACTTCAAATTAGACTAATGGTACTGGAATTCAATTGAAAAATAATATAGTACATAAAACTGTGTTAAGGGAAGGATCCTGCTACACAACACTAATTCACTTGGCTGCTTCTTGGCACCATCTTTCACAGAGGATGAGGAGGGATTTCACATCAGCAGCAAGTGAGACGTGTTGGCTGAAAAGGACAAGTTTAGCAGGACAAAGGTAGAGTGAGGAGAAACCATGCCTGCCTTACCATAAAACCCGCAGGCACGCCACACACTGTCCTTCCTGGTACCTCACAGCACTTGCATCGGGGACTCACACCACCAACCTGCTCCATCAGAAGTCCCTTCCCCAACACCTCACACCCACCACACATGGACCTGCTGCCTTGCACTCTTTTTCCTTCAAAACAAGTATTTCAAAAGTCCTGTCAAAGGACCTTTGAGTATGGGTTGCTGAGAAACATGCATATCTTGAATTCAAATCCTTTTGGGAGAGAGATTACATCTTTATCCCAGTTTCTGAGAGCAAAGCCACCTAAACAGAACCTAAGGGGGTGGCAGCTGAGCTCTCAGTGGTGGGTGCCTGATGTGGACAGTCTTGCCTGTCACTTGGGAATTCAAACCACAAGGCCAAGGGAAGGTCTTCTCCTCCTCCCTGCAAGTCACAGCTCCTTCCCAGCAGTGACCTGATGCATCATGAAACCTCTGATCCACAGCCCGCAAAGCTCATTTGGAGAAGCAGCCATCCAAGGGGTTTGCACAGCAGACCTCTTACCTACGGAGCCCACCACTCATAAGCAACCTTGCTGCAATACATACAGTGGACAGGCAGCTGAAAGGAGAATTGGATTGCTCTCAGTAGCTGGGTACCCTGAAACTTCAGAAATCCCCTAGTCATACTTTTCCTTGGTTACAACAGAAGGGTTTTTTTTCAATTTCCTTGAAATGTCACTAAATGGCCTAACAGTCACCAACACAGACATTCAGAAGGGATACAGAGAGTGAAAGCAAGGACAGGTAGCCTGGGAGGAATACAGAGAAATTGTCCGAGCAGCCAGGGATCCGGTTAGGAAAGCTAAAGCCCTGACAAAATTAAATCTGGCCAGGGAGACCAAGGGCAACAAAAAAAGCTTCTATAGGTACGTCAGTGATTTAAGGAAGACTAGGGAAAATGTAGGCCCTCTCTGGGAGGGAAAGGAAGACCTGGTTTCCTGGGATATAGAATAGAATAGAATAGAATCATTAAGTTTCAAAAAGACCTCTAAGATCATCAAGTCTCCATATGGAGAAGGCTGAGGTACTCAATTACTTTATTGCCTCAGTCTTCACTGGCAAGTGCTCCAGCCACTCTGCCCAAGTCACAGAAGCAAAAGGTAGGGACTGGGAGAACGGAGAACCAACCACTGTAGGAGACAATCTGGTTCAAGACCATCTAAGGAACCTGAAGGTGCACAAATCCATGGGACCTGATGAGATACATTCACGGATCCTGAGAGAACTGGCAGATAAAGTGGCTAAGCCAGTTTCCATCATATTTGAGAAGTCATGGCAGTCCGGTGAAGTTCCCACTGACTGGAAATGGGGAAACATAACCCCCCTTTTTAAAAAGAGAAAAAAGGAAGACTTGGGGAACTACAGGCCAGTCAGTCTCACCTCTGTGCCCAGCAAGATCACACAGCAGATCCTCCTGGAAGCTATGCTAGGGCACATGGAAAATAAGGAGCTGATTGGTAACAGCCAACACAGCTTCACTAAGGGCAAATTGTGCCTGATAAATTTGGTGGCCTTCTATGATGGAGTCACAGCATTGGTGGATAAGGGAAGAGCAATGGACATCATCTACGTGGACTTGTGCAAAGCGCTTGACACAGTCCTGTATGACATCCTTGTCTCTAAATTGAAGAGACATGGATCTGATGGACAGACCACTTGTTGGATAAGGAATTGGCTGGATGGTTGCACTCAAAGAGTTGCAGTCTCGATGTCCAAGTGGAGACCAGTGATGAGTGGCATTCCTCAGGGGTCAGTACTGGGACTGGTGCTGTTTAATGTCATTGTCAGTGATGTAGACAGTGGGATTGAGTGCACCCTCAGCAAGTTTGCCAGCAACACCAAGCCGTGTGGTGCAGTCAACATGCTGGAGGGATGGGATGCCATCCAGAGGAACCTTGACGGGCTTAAGAGGTGGGCCTGCGTGAACCACATGAAGTTCAATAAGGCCAAGTGTAAGGTCCTGCACATGGGCCAGGGCAATCCCAAGCACAAATACAGGCTAGGCAGAGAATGGATTGAGAGCAGCCCTGCAGAGAAGGACTTGAGAGTATTGGTTGATGAGAAGCTCAACATGACCCGGCAATGTGCGCTCACAGCCCAGAAAGCCAATTGCATCCTGGGCTGCATCAAAAGAAGCATGGCCAGCAGGTTGAGGGAAGTGATTCTGCTCCTCTACTCTGCTCTCATGAGACCCCACCTGGAGTACTGTGTTCAGCTGTGGGGCCCCCAGTGTAAGAAAGACATGGACCTGTTCCAGCAAGTCCAGAGGAGGGCCATGAAGATGATCAGAGGGCTGGAGAATCTCTCCTATGAAAACAGGCCAAGATAGTTGAGGTTGTTCAGCCTGGAGAAGAGAGGGCTCTGGGGAGACCTTACAGCAGCCTTCCAGTACCTAAAGGAGGCCTACGAGAAAGCCAGAGGAGTTTTTAAAAGGACATGTAGTGATAGGACAAGGGGTAATGGCTTTAAACTGAAAGAGGGTAGATTTAGATCAGATGCAAGGAGGAAATCCTTTACTATGAGTAGGGTGAGGCACTGGAATATTTTGCCCAAAGAGGTCGTGGATGCCACATCCCTGGAAGTGTTCAAGGCCAGGTTGGATGGGGCTTTGAGCAACCTGGTCTAGTGGAAGGTGTCCCTGCCCATGGCAGGGGGGTTGGACCTAGATGATCTTTAGGGTCCCTTCCAACCCAAACCATTCTATGATTCTATATTAATAAACAGCAAGAAAATATGTTTGCCATTACCAGTATTCTCTCCAGGTTTCTTGCCTATTTTTCTCTACTGCAACAGCATACCCTATGGTTCCCTCCGGAGTGGGAGTTATCAGCCAGCCTCATCAGCCATCTCCAAAGTCTTACCATTTCAATTTCCTCTCGTGTTTCTTGATGTACCCTTGCACAGCCTTTTAGAGCAACTCAATGTCTGCAGCCTGTGTCAGCAGCTGCTGTGTGCAGTGGTGTTCATAAATCTCAGAGCCAGCAAATCAGATGAAAAAGGAACACCAGCATCCAAGGGAAATTGTTAATTACAAAGCTGAATCACTTGCCCTATTCCTCTTAAAATCAGAGTGGTGGGCAGTACAACGTTGTTCAGCACCTGTCAGTCAACACTGCCAGTTGAAGACCCCACTGGACAGTCAGCATAAATGTCCAAAGGCAGCTGACTAGTCAGACACATTATGGTACAGCACCAGCAACATCTGAACAAACTGTTGTAAAAACAAGAGTTACTACACATGATACTCCACTCAGTAGAGCATACCTGCTTCTTTCTATTGCCTTTAGAAACATTAGCTGAACGAGAACAACAACGAGCTTGAGGTAAGTGAGGAATAGGAATTAAGTTAATACTGCACTGAACTTATTTTGGGGAAGAAAATGATGTGCTTCTCATAGATACCATCATTTTGTAACGGCATTTTAGTAAAGTAGTGCTTCAAAGATCTGCTTGCAGTCGATTTAGTTGACTTGTATTGTAAGAACAAGATCTTAATTAATTTATCATTTCATTCATTAGTTCATTCTGTAATTATTCCCTTGTAAATTAGCACTAGGCAATGGATGTGTACAGCATTATTAATGTGTACAGGGCTGCAGATTAGAGTTACCATTATTAAACAGTCACAGAACAAATAAGGAACACAACAAAGCTTAATTTCAGCATAATTTCCTTTCCTTGTTTCTTATTCATTGTTTCAAATTTGCTTATTCTCCACTGGCATTTTTTCTTTTCATTAGAAAATGAAAATATACAATTATTCTAATTAAGTAATCTGATTTTTTTTTAAATTTAAAAACTACAATAATTAACTATGAAAACAACAAATCCAGCTGGAATTACATTTTATGACCATGCAAGATGTTCAGCATGTTCTGATTTGTTTCCAGTCTCAGTGGTCTTTTTGAGTGCTATCCCACAGCCACAGAAATAAAGTCGACTCTGAACACAAAGAGGAATACACTATTGATGAAACCTATACTATTTTAACTCTGTGTAATTGGGCATCTGGCATACATTGATACAGTTTAAGGGTCACCATTTTAAAATTCAATTTAGAACCTCCACACTATATTCCTCATTAGCAAGCCAACCCTACATTTGTACTGGTTTTCAATTTTTAAAATAATTAAGCGTCTTTTTTAGATTCTTTTCTTAACCATTAGGGGAAGTAACCACCTTTCATTTATTTAATAGTCACCCATTGTTAAAAAAATAATAATGGTTCACTAATTTCATAGCACTGCACTTATAATTAGGAATCTATAATCTCCAAGAAAATAAATCTTGTTGCTTACCTGAGCATTAAAGACTGTCTGCTTCAGAAATGTTATTAAATTTTATGTCTCTGCACCAACAGTACTCCTCAAAGAGGATGACTGAAATATTTTCCATGCATAGTCAATGAATGACATTGTATTGGCTATAGGTTCTTCAATGTTTGCAAAAATGAAATTTATCTGGATCTGAATTTACAAAATTATGCTGTTTTGTATGTGGCTAATTGTTTTTTCTTGAGTCTGACAACTCCTTCCTTACAGCGTTATGCTCTATGTTAATTCTGATAAGCATACAGTATACATGAACAAGTTAAAGCAATTAAATATCTTGAACTATATGGTACAAAATCCTCGAGTGCAGAAACACTTATCATCCTTAATTCTGGAAAGCGCAGCTCTCATGCCTAGCAGGCAGAGGGCCATGTTCTACACAAATTCTGGTTTTTCTTCTGGAGCACAGAGTATATACATGGCTATTTGACACCTCCTATGTCACTGTACACCTCTGCAGGAATACAGCTCAGTGAGGAGTGCCACACTTGCACTGATACATGCAGGGAGCAGCAAGTCTTTATGAATGCGAATAAGGTTAAGACTAGATTCAGCCACACCTAGGCTCCAAAAGGAGTTTTGAAAGCAAGGGGGTCCACTCTGAACCTTGTGATTGAGCAGGAGGGTTGTCCTTCCTCTGTGTGTCTCTGGTCTCTGTGTGAATTATCCTAACACGATTCTAACTCAATTTTCCTTTGAATGTTTCTTCCATGCAGTAATTCATAAGATGAACCTTGCCATCAAACTTACTGAACCTTGTCAAACCACTGTTAAACTTTGTTAAATTCCATCAAACTTATTGAACTCTGTCAAATTATTATTTTACCTCAGTAAAACATATTGCTGCTTCTCTCTTTTCAGTGAGGTGCATTCCACTCATACATGACAACAGGAAACACGATGTGCCCTGCTTTGAACAGATTATAGTTAAGGCAAAAATGTCAGTAACAGGTGAGAGCTTGGCCCAGCTGAAGTAATTCAGAGTTTTGCTCCATATTTAATTTCGTTGAAAATCATTACAGCTGCGCGCTGGTTTTGGAACCCATCAAACTGCAGAAATAATCACAAATTATTTCTCCAGAGGCACATGTCTGCACTGCCTTGCATTCTGCTGCTCTTCAGACTCACGCCAATGTGCATGATTTCCCTTCCTTTGGCTACATCTTTCTGAGATGCAGCATACTCCTCAGCATCATGTGCCAACTGCAAGTAAATTACAAACATGTACACTGATCCTACAGAAACACACATTTAGCCAGTAAGATTGACAAACACATCTGAAGGCTGGCACTTCCCAAACTGCTTTTGAGGACTGTGGCCTTACCTTCTTTGCCTGGAAATGTATGGAAGATAGAAATGTTTATCAGCTAACTTAAACATTTTTAAAATCATATGATATCTTTATGCATATGTATATGTGATCTGTATAGTCTATCAACCCCATGTGATATAGAGGACATGGGACGATTACTTCATAATTTAAATTGGCTGATTGTGCATGCCTAAAAGCATTTCCATTGCCTCCAGCAAAATTTATTCTGATATTTGTTATCTACAAATATTCCTGATACACAAAAATGCTCACAAATACCACAGGGAGGAGTGAATAAGGTTGGAAGGAATTATGTATGTAAACATTTAAACAAAAATATTCATGGCAACTCAGTTTCATTATTCTGGCTACGAGAGAGCTGACATTTTTTGTTTTGAACTCCACCTTTCCAAGTGTTGATTTTTCTGGTTTGAAATTTCAAATAGTAATCTTCAAAAATGTTGTTTCCAAGTACTAATGCCGTATTTCACCTGAGCGGTGGAATGCTGAGCTTCCCCAAACGCACTCATCAATATATCAGAGTAAAACTGCAATGGAATCCCATGTCAGAGGGTTTATCTGTTTTTCTAAATCATAATTAAGTTTTGATAGTTGATATGTTTGCTTGTGCACCATTCATGTTAAGATGCAGATTTTTTTAATGCATTACTTCATATGCATTACTGTGCATATAACATACAACAAAACCACCAGGGAATAGGGCCTTTTAATAATTTTTCTTAGTTTTCTGGAAGGCTTACCTGAGGTGCTTCTAAAAACAATTCAAGCAACTAATAATATTGTCATGCCACTGCAACCCCTAGTCTGGGGTTCAGCTGCTATGACCCAGGGCCCAGATCACTACAGCACAGCTGTGCATCCCTGGTTTAGCTTTATTGAAAAAAACAGTTGTTGAGCTGCGACAGAGTATAATAAAGCTACAGCCAGACAAGATAGGAAACATAAAGAAACTCCAAAAAAACCCCCCAGAACTTAAGTCAGTAACAGTAACTCAAGGGCTGAAGAGAAAAACACAATATGGATGGTAGGAAGACCTGAAGGAAAAGGAAAACAGAATATGACAGTTAAGCAAGGCTGAGTATCAGCCTGTTTCAGGGTTGATAAAGATTGACATATCCTCATCTGACAGACAACTGTCCAGACAGCAGAGACCTTCTAGGTGACCACAGAGGAAAACATTTGATGTCTTTGGTCCCAGCTGAAGCCAATGTTATCTACTTTTTTTTTTTTTAATACTTGCACATGATGTCTGGCAGAGATGGAAGTCATGATTGTTTCCTCTTACCAGCTAACAATTCTCATAACAATTCTCATAACATTTTCTTTGGTTCAGCTATCACTAAATGCGCTGGGAATGATCAGGCTTTGGATGATGAGCAGCAGGCTGAAGCTGATGGCTGTAGAAGACCAGGTCATTGTATTGTCTCCACATTGAGCGATGGCAGGAACCCCACTCCTCAGCACTATGCAAAACCCTGAAGACCTGATGGAATTCTACCTACATTGTATGAGCAATAGTATCAGTTTCCAAATACTTGGGTTTACGTTGTTTCCATGGTTTCTGTGGTTTTGTCCCTCTCCTCTCGGATGGGGACAGTGCATTTCTATCTCTACCATGGGCTGCTGTGACCCTGCATCCCTGAAGCTGAACATGAGGATGATGCAGGTGTAACATCTGGAATCTGATGAGGCTGCCTGACTTCCCCATGATCCAGCCAGCTGTGGATACCACATGCTTGAGCTCTTGTTGCTCCCCAGCAACATTCTGATGACATCAAAATCTTTTAACTCTCATTTTCACTCCTATTAATTGATGAAATCCAAGGAACATCAGTGAACCCACTTTTGCTATGTGAAACACTGCAGCAGCAGCAGTCTGTCAGGACAATAAAGATAACAAAGCCATGGATAAATCACATTACATTTGAAATATGCAAAAGCAGCTTGCTTCATTTCAACTAACGGTGATTGCAAAAGCCTACCAAAGTTTGCAGTGGAATCTGTCAACAACAAAATCTTTCATCACTAGTTTTCTGAAAAAATTACTCCAGCTCAAATAGCAATTTAGGCAAGGTCTACATATTCTGTCAATATGGGAGATCAACCCACATGAGCACAATCTTTTCTACCTTTATATTTTATGAGAGAAGGGCAAGAAAACACTCTCAGTAAGGAGATTAGGCTATGCATTACCATAGAAATCAATCTAAAACTCTGGGCATCTTCAGCTAATGTTGCAAGAAAGTTTTCCACCAGTTGTAACACTCAAGCTCCTGTTCTCACCCCTTCATCCAAATGGCATGCTAAGTTCTCCCATGCAAGGAAAAGGGCAAATGCAATCCAAATCTATCTGAGATTTCATCACTCCTGTTACTTTTACACAGAGGGTACTGTAAAGTTACCTACTTTCTGTAAGATCAAACCTATTTTAAAACTTTTTAATGGAAGTATGTTACACATAACTATAGTCTACCAGAACATTTTCCCATGTTAGGGTCAGAAGACCAGACTGCACATCCCATACATGCCTGCACATCCGTTCATCACAGAATAGAGGATGATTCCAGGATCCATGCAACACAGACAACACATACTCCTGAAGAAACCTTTTCCCACCATCTCACTCCTTGCTATGCACTGCCAGACCCCCTGACATGACAGACCTGAAACTTTATGTAGTCACTGCAGAGGGATACAGAGTGCAGCTTGCTCCTTTGTCCACCTGTTCTACTGCTGCTGCTGGGTCTGGCAGCACAGATTCTTTCCTGAAATCCTCATATAGGATATGTATATAATCAGGAACAAGAGAAGTCCAGGAAGATTTCAATTTTATGATTTTCTAACCAGGGGGGGGAAAAAAAAAGAAAAAAAAAAAAAAAAGATATAATGTACAAAATGTAAAGAAATTTCCAGAAGACACTACATGCCATGTACAATTCTACATTCCGTTGGGCAGAATTTCCATGAATTAATGACATATTAACAAAGCTTTGGAGGTCCTGAGCCTTTCATTCACACACATGTTAGTTCAATGGATTATCATATCATATCCTGAATGGACACAAAGCTAATGTTTAGGCATCACTCTTTACTAGGCTGTCTCAGACGCTACCAGAAAGATTTATTATTTTGTCAATGAACAGTTGAAAGCTTTTGAAGATTTTTTCACTGGTGATTTCATTTCAAAAGATGGGGATATGCAGCATAACATAACTGTAACTCTAATGTATTCCTTTGTCATTTTTCCCCAATATCAACACAACTCCCAATGCTTATAAAATAAGAACAATAACCTTCTATAAAACATTCAGAAATCTACATAAAATTATTGTAAGTAAAACCAGGAATTGTTTATAGCTGATTGTGTGCTTACATACTCAAGCACTTTCATTCCAAATTTACAATCAAATCATGGCCAAAAAGAGAGAGAGATGGGGGGCGGGGGCACAGAGGGGAGATGGTGGTGCATTTTTACTATAACTGATGCTGTCATAATGGTTTTGGATTCTGGTTTTATTGGCAAAAGGAGCCCCTAGTGCTCTGATTTCACTGATTAGCCATTTTTCCAAGAAAGCATTTTTATTTGAAAATGCTTGATCACTTCATTATCTGACTTTCCTTGGGGTTTATAAATTAAACACAAAAATACACTTAAAATAATGACTGTCACCCTCATTAGGACTAGTAATTCAACTCATTTCCTGATAATCAACACAAAGCAAATAGTGACCATCCTTTGGGACGAAACAAAGTTAAGGAGTCATTAGCATCTGACAAAGAAAGGTTCCACTTATACATCTCTTTTCCCTAATGTGGAAAGCCAAGCATGTAAAGTGCTTTCCATTAATATTACAGCACCAGGAGACCACAGTTCTCAGCCTGGGAGGGCAAACAGTACCAGGGTGCTCAGGGATCTCAGTGGGAGGCAGACTGGATTTCTGGAGAAGGCAATATAAAGAGCAGGAGCGTAAGGAGCCCAGGACTCCTGGGCACCATATCACTGCCTCTCAGGCTCCCTCCATCATTTTCAATCACCCTGGGACCTCTCTTAAGAAGTAAAGGCATAAGTCTAACAGCAACGAGACCCATCAACAAGTATGCCCTGAGCCTTCTCTTCACTGTAGTTATGTTACCAGTCTTTCTCCCAGCCACTGCATTTTACCTTCTTCAGGTCTGCACTCCCAGAGGAATACAGCTCCAGCACCAAAGCTTCTTTCTCAGGAGGATACTTTTCTGCCAACATTAAAAAAAAAAAAAACCACAAAGAACCGCAAATCATTAATAATTCTCATATACATGTATAGGAAGAGATCTGTGAACAAAACAAGACAAATAAATTGAGAAGTGGTGCTCTAAGGTGGCAGCATTTCATTGATCTATCACCCATTGATTTATTTCATTAAATAAATTTTTACTTTTTTTAAAAATAGTGTCTTATGATTTCCGCAATAAAAAGGAGAACAGAGATCATATACTGAACTTAATTCCCAGCAGCTCCCTAAAGTTTGTTCTCAAATCTTTATTCCAATCTTTTAATCCTAGACCACATTTATGTTGAACACAGAAACAAGTTAGTTGTTCTCTCTGGTATACATTAGCTGAGCACTAGCTGGATCAAATCTCAGCATCTCCATTTAACGTGAATTGTTGTAGTAGAGAAACCTAAAGCAGATACTATTGTTGAGAGAAAGGATCTGGATAAATCTCTGATCCGAAATGACTCCTTCCCAACAGTTCACAGTAAGATCAAGAAACTCTTAAAAGACAGTGTAGAAAACAGTACAACTTTTTCTATTAGTAGATACAAACACAACTGCAGACAAATGTGGACTGAAGTACTTTGAGGGATTCCTTCAAAAGGGCATATTAGAAAAGGCAGGAATTGAGAGTCCTGCAATATTCCATTGCTAGACGATACTTCAATCTAAAGCATCACCCCTATATAGGAGCTGAGTCATCTGCACTACAGAATAAGAACATGATAGCTCTTGTAATATATGATAAACAATTATAATATATAATGTTAAATATTATAATAAAATTTAAAATAAAAATCTTAAGAAACTTGAACCAGTAATGAAACATTAAAACATTTTTTTGCTCTACAAAAGGATTGAGAGCCATTAATATCCATTGGCTTTTTAGGAAGACAAGAAAGACCAGCATAGTGATAACCTACAGTCTCCTGATAGCTCTTACCCCCTTTTCCCCTTAAAAATAACAAAGCTAGAACAAACATCACAAGACAGGTTGACACAAAAAAATCTTGAAAAATCCCAAGCATTCTTTTCAGTAAGGCAGGACTGGTGCTGACAGCTGAGGGATTTAACATCAACTATTTCAGGACTGTAATACCTGTATATAGGGATTTAACACAATCTTGACATCAATGTAAGTATGGCAACACACAGTGTTCTAACGATAACTGTCCATGAGCATTTCCAGGAATTTAAAGTTCAATTGTGAGAATTTGAACTGAAATTTGACATAAAATCTAGAAGCAATACTCTGTACAAACTCTGTAACCTAGCTAGCTTGATCTTGCATAATTTCAGAGGTTACATTCTATAGGCATGTTTACATTTAGTAGGTACACAGGACTCCCTGCCCACCTAAACAGTTTCTGATCAGTCAGAATCTGCCCAAATCACAGTGCAGAGTGAAGCATGCGAGATGTACATGAAACATTTGTACATATTTATGTATGGTGATTCTTAATTCTTGAAAACAAAGCCACATTTATTAGATGTTTGCACTGCTGAATCATGATGTGAAAAGTTCTCAGCTCTCCAAGAAAGTATGTGGGCTCGAGTCCTAGTGTGCTAAATACCATGCAAGTATATAATGAGACATACTCTCTAACACAAAGTTCATAATCTAATAGTCTAATCAATGGTGAGATGCAATAAAGTCCTGGAGGAATGGAAGAGAAAAGAAAGATAAAGAAAAGAACAGCTAAGAAGCATTTCTGAATAGACAGTGTAGAGGCTGTACTAAGCGATGTCATTACTATGAAATATCATTAGATTCCACCCAAACTCAGTTTTCCTTATCTCTACATGCAGCTTGGTTTTGTATATCGATTCATATCCATGCTATTCTGAGGACAACATGCATCCTGAAACTCTACAGAGACTTTCTCCACATTTATTCACCAAAGAGTAGGTGTCGACACGTTTTCAATTTCTTTAAGAATTCATATGTACAAGTCCCATAAGTACCATGAACACAGGAACATTTAGACCATATTCAGCATTGAGGAAGGAAATAGCAAGGAAATTATTACTTTTTTCAAGTTTAGAGTTGTTTTTTGGCAAAAAGTTTTGGAACATAATTGTGTTTTTCTTTTCCTGGGGACCTTCACTGAAAGCAACAAGTCGTAATTTATTTTAAAAGCAAACACAAGGAGATACATGGAAAAGCAGAGGTTTGTTTAATACTTCTTTATATTTGTATCACTTAAGGTATGTTAAAAGAGGCTTCTTAACTTCGTTTCAGACAAATGAAAGAGAGGCAAATTGTCTTCTGGAGTGCAAATTTTCCCCATCTCCTGACCATTTCAGCTGTCCACTGACCTCAGCAGCCTTTCAGCTAGCCGTGCCTGCTCATCGCCACCAAGACAGACCTCTTGCTTCCTCACCATACAGTTCATACCCTCTCCTTACCCAAACTCTTCAGGTACCCTAAAGCAAAATGGTGTTAAAGAAATACCATCCCTCACATCAGTGAAAATGGACTCCTTGGGAAGATAAATGCTTATTAATGGTTAGTAGGCTTTTTATAAAAATTTTTCCCCCAGGAATCAATGACTGAATTTATGCACATCCCAAGGTAATGACTAGCTCTAGACAGCTTCCTTCAGGCCTGTAGGTATACTCCACTGAGCAGAATCCCATACCACCACACTGCTTTGTATCTCAGATTTAACAACACATACTGTATATGCAGCTACTGCATAAAATAAAATGTGCACCTTTTCAGCACGCATTTCACAAAGGCCAGGCAAAACACAGCGAAGAGTACAGCATGGCTGCACTGTTCTGTCCGTTCTACAATAAAGCAATGCTTCCTTGGGTTGTTACTGTATTATGTTCTGCAGAAAGTGTGTGATTTAGCTTTCAATTCCAAATTAAAATAAGCAGATTAAATCAAGTATAAATAAAATTGCAAAATTCGAAAGAGAACTACAAAGCATATTTCTTAAAGTTTTCTCACTTATCTCAGACTGGCTGTACCTGTTCCTGGCCCAGCAGTCAGATAAGGTTTAATTTCCTTTTCAAGTGAATTCTGGAGGGATATAATTACACATAATTTGTAATAAATTACAGGAAACTGAACAATAATTTAATACTGCATCATGAATTTTTATTCTTCAACAACTACTTTCAAAGGGAATGGTTTTACAGTCCTTGGAAACCAAAGTTGCTGGCTTAGCTACCATACAACTGGATTTTAAAATTTTCCTCAGGGGGTGAAAACAGCATCCCAGTATACCTCAGCCTGATACAAACAGGTAGTAGCTATGCTGTTTTGCCAGCTGGCTGCTTCAGGAATCAGAAGGCCAATTAGCAAGGCCACAGACAAGCCAGCTTGTGCTGATTCAGCAGTGTCAGAGGGAATGGAGCTTAAGAACCCTCATCTTCCTCAAAGTGTGGATCACATCAGAGTCCCAGCAAGTCATCAGCCACACAGCACTGCTGGGCTGCAAGTGCATGAAAGCCAGAAAGCAAGAAAAATATTAATTCACTTCTTTTCACCCTACAAATTGATGAAAAAAGAATTTTTGGCAAGCTGATGAACATGGAAAAGCAGCTTTAAGAATACTTCAATTTGTAAACAGGGAATACTTCCTTTCCCCTCAGATATGACAAAGATCTGGCAAAAAGTAACTTTGTCTCTGCAAATGAGGTCACAGTTAGCATGGCAGGCATGGTGTTCAGAGGTGTGGGGCACTAAACTCTAGGAGTGCAGGCATTCAGCATCAATAAAATTTTCTGAAAAACTATCAAACAAGGATGTTTATGATACCAGGTTCAAGGGTTTTTTTATGGGGAGAATGCTACTGTAAGAACTTATTTCTAGGCTTTATGGAACTTACTTGAGCAGTTCTGTAGTTGTCAGTTAGCAAATAGCTAATATCTATGCTCCTGGCCTCCGCAGACCACTATGAAGAAACATTAAGGTTTAGTGACATAGATGTAAACAGCCTTGGGCTTCAACTTCTTGACCTTACACAGTGCAGAGGAACTCTCTCTCAAGAGAGAAAACTGACACAATTTGCACTGAAAATAGGCGAGGTTGAGGAGGCTCAGGTCTTTGAGGATTTAATCACACACATTTCCAGGATGAAGAAATACTGAAGTTTTACTTTTTGTGTTTTCCTGTGGTTTATTTCAGTGGTGGCAAATCACTTATCTAACAGTGCTTTTCCCACCAAGAGGTCATGTACCAATTCAAGTTTTAAAAAGTTCGTGTTCTTTTTTTATGCCCCATTATAAGAACAATCTTCTTTAATATAGTCAACTACCATATATATATGACCTTCATTAAGAGTACTAGCCCATGAAGAGATTTCTATTCAGTGCATAGATCATAAGACTATGAAATGTCAATGATCATTTTTCAAGAAAGCTGAACTCTTTTATAATACAGCCAAAAAATGCTCTATATAGAATGGAATAATCTTTTCATTATCTTCTTATGAAGGACACTGACATCTTCTCATTTTTCTCAGTGACATGAATACTGACTCCAAAAAATTCTAAAAAATCTCCTACATATAGTCATCTTTTGACGAAGTACTTCCTTTGAAGCTCCATTCTGTGAGTGCTTTTGGCTTGTGTTTAAACTGGCATAATTATATTATGTGTTATATTTATGTATGTGAATAATTTCACTTAAAGTCAATGAGCCAACTCAAACGTTTTCTGCACTTGGGATCAAACTCCTGATTTAGAAGAATGGAGATAATTTTGCCCTCACTTACAGCTGCACTTGTGAAACTGGGACCAGAAGCAACCCTCAAAAGGTTTAAAATAATTATGCATTGCTTTCTGAAAAGCCTGTACCACACATAAAAACTGTATATTAAGAAATTAATTTTTATTCTCCTGTCTTTCCTTCTCAACTAGAAGTCACTTGTTGTGGACCTCTTTTTCCACAACAAAACACTTAGATGTTCAAATAGTCTGCAAGGAATTTTTCAGTTGTGCTGACATCCCTTCTCTCTCACTGACTCACACCATGGCCCACTGATTTCAATAAGAGACTTTAAATCTTAGAAGCCTCCAAGAATGATGTTTCAGTTAGATATGGAGGGAGGTTTTATACAATTATGGAAAGCCTCAGATATTTTTTTAGTTAATCTTTCTTCCTGACGTTTTTCAGATGGGAGTATTAAATAGTTTAACCTGTGAAGAAACCGCTAAATCCTTTACCCTAGCCTAGAAATTGTTCAAGTTTTGTTTCATTCTTTTCATAATTTCAAGCATTCTTCAAGTACCTTCATTTTTCAGACAGACAGAATCTGAATTTCAGACCAAGCAGATAATAGCCCCAAACTTTTATTACCAAGAACATTTATTTTTCCTCTGCAAATCAAAAAGGAACTGAAAATTATGTCACTCCAATTACTTTTTTCCTTGCAGATCACCCTTGAAATGAAGGAGGATAGAGCATGATACAAGAAAAGCAAGAAAATAAATTGAACCCTGGAATAACTGCATTTTATTCTACCAGTTGTATGTGTTATCTTGAAAAGCAACAAGAGTTCATCACACAGCTGACACATTTCCATGGACTCATCTGTTTCCTGCTACCAGCTTTTGTAGTGCAACAGTAATGAAGTAAAGGCATTGATGTTCATAGATGAACTGGATATGGAGGACCCTTTTTATGCAAAATTATATTCAGTAAGAAGAAACATATTCATTTTTTAAAAGCTTTAATCTTTGCTGTATGTATTATCATTCTTGTTAACATTAGCCACTATAATTTTCAGATACAGAGTCACTGTCATATTTCAGAATTACCTTTAAATGGCAGTATCGTGTACCTCCTTTTATAGAGTATTGTATATCCTGTACTGACATGTAGCAGACATTCTTACTGGACAGGCTGGTCTTGACCATTTTAGTTATATAGGATCAACTGGGCAATAACAGAACTATGTGATATTTAACTGCAGGTGCCAGCTGGTATCTTGGTTCCTTAAGATCCAAACTTGCTCTTTAACTTAGAGATGCTTAGTTTGCAAAGAAGATAGACAATGTAAGTAGTGACTCACAACTGTGAATTACTTGAGGTTTTCCTAACCTCTGGCATATTATTACATTGCCAAATTTGCACCAACTAAGCATAAAAGCTGATGTTTGTACATCCAGTGAAAATATAATTTAAAATGTTCTCCAATAGTGTAACACATAGACATAAAGCAAGCCACGTCAAAAGGTTGTACAGGAAAAAGAAGGGGCACATTTTTCCAGCAATATTCAAAAAAAACCAGCAACAAAAGATCTATTTTTTCATGAGACTACTATGGCAAGGGTTCATTCCTTGAGTGTGTGAACAAACACAAAAAGCCAGTGAGACCAATGCAAGGCTTTGTACCCCCTCACAGAAAACAAAGGAATTATTCCACCATAAAGCCACCTGGGAAAGAAACCTCTCTGGCCTCAAGTTAAGTAGATACCTATTTGGAAGAAGGTTGCATCCTTGTAAGAGTTTCTTCTGAACATCCCTGGAGGGGGAATTTGCCATCCTCAGTCAAACCGTATCTCTCGGGTGTTTCCCTCAGCTGCGCTACTTTCACTACAGGCCAGCACTGTCAAAAGACAGTGTCCAACAACCTGGTGTCACTAGGGCAAGAGAAAGAACAACGATTCAAGTGTTACCATCTACATGCCCTGTCCAAGGCAGTTTATACCTTAAGCTTTTACTTTTCTGTAAATGGGAAACACACATTGCCAAAAGATACTTACACAGATTTTGACTGGTCTTTAGAGATTTGAAAACTTGACAGTTCCAACTATGCCCACTCTATTCTCCTCCTACAAGAGAGGGTAGCAATTTTCGTGGGAAATAATTTTGAAATTCTCCTATACAAAGCAAAATTTTAATGTGTAGATTTTTTAATGTTATTACTGGCCACATCTACAGAGTAGTCATGACCTGGTTTCTTTAGCACTCCATCAAAAAACCCTCACATATGAGGTGTTTAGAAGCCAATCCCTTTTATACAAAAGGAAATGTTTTTAAACAGAGGTTGGTTTGGTTTTCTGCTATGTGTCTGCATTGTTCATAGTATGATGGAACACAGCACTGTGGTTATGATGTGTTTAATACAAATCTATCAATAATAAATATTGATGGACTACTGTGTTGTCCATACCATAACTCATATTTAGCATTTTAAACAACCTCTCCACATCAGGTGGATTTGTTTCACTTACATAGAGAAAAGGTGTAAAGATTTCTTCATGCCATCATGAGGGGCATATGAACAAAAAGAGTCCTACTGAACATATCTTGCCTACATCTGGATGTAACTTAAACCAAGAATATGCTGTGGGCTGTGGTATGCACATTAGAAATGCATGCCAATAAATTTTATTCAAGAGGAAGCGTGAAGAATATGTGACTGAAAAGATGCTTTATATAAGCTATGGGGAAGAAACATGATTCCAAACCTGTGAAATGCTACCTAGCTGCAAGTTCTTATTCATTATCTGCCTCTTATATGCAAAAGAATGATCAGAAATGTTTGGACACTCATCTGAAATTCTGAGCAGCACAGTACATGCCAGTGTGGCAGTACCATTCACTATACGTTGCCTCAAAGGTTGCTTTTTGCCAGGGTATACTTTACACACGGAAAACTATGATCTATATTAGAAGGCTTGGTGCTCAAACTACATTTTTACATTTTATTTGGCACCCTTTGGGATGAACAACTTTCGTCTCTTAAAAACACCAGCTATTTACACAATTTAATTAAAAAGCAGTCTAGATGATAGGCTCTGCAGTAGCTCTGCCATCTGGCTCAGTTCCAGGCAGGTTTAGATACCACCATTCAATTCGATTTTACACTCAAATAAAGCCAACTTTACTTAGCCTGAGACAAAGGCTGGTAGCAACGAAGTTTAGAGGATCATTTTGTGTAACAATGCTACTAATACATCCATTCTGTAAGACTGAGATGGGATTTGAACAATATACAGGCACTAGCTTGTTCCTCTGGAGATGGGCAAATGTCTTTCTGGTACCACTGGAAGGAGAACACTCCCTTACCGTAAAAAGCCTCGGTAATATTGTCGGAGGCCAAGAACCACAGCCAGATGTTGTGACATAAGTTGCAGTGTTATATGTCCATTCTTGCAGAACTCAAGCAGTGATAGAAACCCCAGCTTTTTAGTAACATTTTTAAAAAAGAACTGACAAGGTACATAGATATTTCAATATACAGCAAGAATTTCTGCTTATGTTGGCAGACCTACTTACAATGTTCCTCTGAAAGCAGGGACACAAGAAAGCTGATATTTGCCAAATGCTCCAGTCAGAGGACATCACAGTAAGCTTTATTTCCTATTATCAAACATACATCCCTCATCAAAACATGTTATTTAGTAATTTAAATAAGACACAGAGTCAGAGTCCTAAGCACTGGCTTGCCATTATTGATTAAGCCTCTAGAAAGCTGAACATCTTTGAAAATTTCACCTCTTCTTTATCAATGATAATCCCCTGCTTTAGGCACCCAGCTAAAAATCATCAGCTTATTTCTACAAATAAGGTTTCTTAACTGAAGAGGAAATAACTAAGTTTCTGAACAAAACCAATATTCCCATAGAAAAAAAAGAAAACTGTGTCTTGCTATTTTTTCCAAGTAATTATTTATTTATTTTAATTATTTTTTTTAATAAAGGAAAGTCATCCACAGATGGAATAAAACAGAAAAACATTGCTACTCCAAATCATGAAAAAAGATCCCAAACTCTCTGAAAATGAAATGGCATCACAAAGAATTATTGTGCAAATCATAGTCTGGTACAGTTGACAATGAAAACAATGGTTCAGAAATTTCTCTTTTCTACTAATAAAAAAGACCAGAGGAAGAATCAAAATGATGGCCTGACTGACTAGAAAGAACTGGAAGAAGGAGAACCAAGGTGGGACCTCCTTTGGTGTGAACTTCTGTTTCCTGATTTAGAGCATTTACTATCTGGAAATTGAACAACGGTGAAAGCATTTCAGCTTTAACTGAGTACCATAACATTGACTTAATTCATTAATACTAAATACTGACATTACTTAGTGTTTCCTTCTGCAAGAAGACTTTTCAACTTGAATTGTTTAGCTCAGTTCTTCGGGACTGTAACTTTTCTTACTTTCTCTATTTTTCCCTTTACAGACAGGTCAAATATCTAGAGAAATATCTCTGTGGAAAAGGCATCTATATTTCTGGCAAAACACAAAACCAGAAGCAATAAATCTTTCTCTTTGTTCACAATCTCAACAGCCATCAACCTCTGATTACTATGTTAAACATCTCTGTAGATCTATACTTCCCCTGAACAGCCTCTACTGAGACCAAACTTTTAGAGGCCTTTATAAATAGCATAGCTGTGTAATTTTATTTCATTTCCAATAAAAATCTAACCACCTTCAGCTGACTCCCCGGACATATGGTATAGCTGTCTGTAATAAACACAATTTGCCCCGCTACAGTGACTGGAATGGAGAGCTTGATGCTGGGAATGAATGGGTAAGTGGAAATAAATTATTTAGTAACCAGTATCCAAATTGAAATGGCTGCAATGCATTCCTGTTCTGGGAATGTGAAAAATATTTTTGAACAAGAAGGCCTTGGGGCAACAGTAAATGGAAATCAGGTGTCAAATCTGCATGCTTCTCTCTGATGGTAGCCTTTGAGCCCATTGACTTTGCCTTTGCATTAGCACTAAAGAAAAAACTAAATCATAGTGCTTCAAGCAACCTGTATTTAGCCTTAAGAATAAGCAACCATAACTCTCAGTGTTCATATTTCTCAGTGTTGTAGGCTAGTAGTACTACATCAAAGGCCCAGTAACAGCTAATTCCTCCGTAACCTTATTGTTCCAACAAGACTATAAATTCCTTATAATTCTTTATAAGTCTTACATAAGTCTTATACAAGGAAACTATAGTTCTTTATAATTCTTACACAAGTCTTTAGAACTGACAAAGCTGGGACTAGGAGAGTAAGCTTTCATGGCATAGAAACCAAAACAGAAAAGGAGGGAGCAGCAGGTGAGAACACCTGGGGCTAGTGGTGCCAATAAAGCAAATGCAAAGAATAGTCAGGAAAGGAGTCTTTGAAAAAAAATGCACTTACCTCATATATAAAATGATACATCTGGATTTTTTCCAGTGACACAGCAACTATCCAACTGAAAACCTGCCTGCTTTGTGCTGTTCAGCTTTTAAAAGCTGCACATTTAAAATCTTCCAAAGTCCAAAACATCCCTGTGAAAACTAAGTAAGCAACCTATTGGTGTAAGATGACTTATCCCAGGTCACGGCTTTGCCACCTGTTTTGGTTTTGTTTTTTTAAATAAGCTAATTGACTTTATGAAATCTGTAGTAAGAATTTGAATAAGAATTCTCTACTCCTCAATTTCCCTGTCAATCTTCTTTCCCCTTGTAAAACATCTCATCTCATTTTTTCAGTGGGGAAACTCAGATTCAGGGTTCCTTCTGCTAAAATGTGTTTTTTTTGTGCCTCAGCCAGCTACACTTCCGTAGCTATCCTTCTACCTGCCTGCCACTCAACCATCTGTTGCTGGAAAAGCTAGATGCAAAGTGGGCCCAGAGCACTTGTATCTGGAATCAACTTTTCAGTAGAATCCAGACAGCAATATGAAGTTATGAGGTGGACAAAAAGAAAATTTGAGAATGTTCCTTAAAAGGAAATGTCAGAAGATTTCTTGAAAACCACCAGTAACTTCTGACATCTCATGCCCTTTGCTTATTTCAAACTTAAACTTTATTAAAAAAGACAACATATTTTGAAAATTAGAGACTGTAGGAACTAGTCCCTGTTTACAGCACTGTTCTGCAGCAACAAGAAGGTTGTCTTAAGACTAAAAACATTACTGGACAGAGTAACACAATAAGGATAAATATTTAATATATATTTACTGTCATAATACACTTCTGGTAAAAAGGTCTTAAACAAGGAAGCAATCTCCAAAGTGCAGTTTTTCCTACAAAAATGTATTTTGCAAACTAAAAGAAACTTGTCTTTTGTACATTATAAAAGCTGCTCCAGCTCTGAAAACCACAGCAGCAGAGTAAAAAAAAAAAAAAAAAAATCAAATTGGAGTAGTTTAAAAGTATAAACAAAAAATACAACAAATCTACAAGCAGCCAAGATATAAAGCTGTTTAAAATGTAAAGGTCTGCTGCTCCTCAGCAAAGGTTGAGGAATACATTCAGGAATACATAACTTGGCTACAAGACAAGCTCATTGTTTAAAGATGATTTCTGAAACACCTGGAAACAGCATGGAAGTCTTTTCAGAGAAGCCAATGTTCCTTAAGCTTGCCCCCTCCTATGTTCTTCTAGTTCTCAAAGGTCTAAAAATCTCAGTTTTTGAGAACTTTATATTACCAGTAGTTTCTAATTCTGAAAGGTTAATTGGAAAATACTTGCACTTTCAAATTATTTTCCATTCTGATTTTTAATCATCTTCTGGTGTGCACATGAAGACAGAAAAATACTTTTCTCCTATGACTCACCTTGAAGAAGTGGCCAAGCACATCAAAATTGCTACTTACTGAATTACTTACTGATTTATAGGGTTAATTCTCCTTCAAAGTATTTTACCTGTAACTCCCACACTGAATTTTTCATAATTGATTCTACAGCATTTTATTGGTAGGTTCAGTCAACATAGGTCTGGAATTGAGATTTGTCATGTCATAAATCCACCTGGAGGTACACACTTCTAAAACGCATTAATAAAAAATAACGGTAGTAGAAAGGTACACCCACAACAAAACCAAAATTACTTAGAGAAAAACATTTATTTTCTAACTCTTCAGAGCTCCAGCCTTTGGATGACCACTTAGTAGATCCAAGCCTCTCCCCGTGGCATTTTAGTCTCTGATGAAAGGATAAACATGGAGAAAATGGAGAATTTTTTAGTATCTTTTTGATTATCAAATATATTTTATCTATAACCAGTACAATGCCATCCCGTTTGACTACATCCAAGCAGCATGTTACAGAGCAGCAGAAAAGAAAAACAAACCACTGCTAGAGGTAAAACACCAGTTTCACTTCAGAAAAGTCAGAACACAGTGGGTAGGAAAAACACTATTTTCCAGGTGCCAGAGAGAGTGACAGACTGATTTGCTAAACTTGAGAGCCTGAAGAAAAAAAAATATAAGTAGGTAAAGAGATGAGTTCAGTTCAGGAAAGGATGAGCAGGTTGACAGAAACTTCCACTAGGAAGAAGGCTAGTGAATGTTTATCACAACGTGAAAAAAAAGTCTTATAAAATAGGAAATAAAGTTAATTTTTATAGTTTTATCTTGTCTTTATCTGCAATGTACCCCAAATCAAGTAAATAGTACATTTATAAGCGATTTTTGAACTACTGATCATACAATATTTCAAGTTATGCACCACACATGCTATAGGTGCAAGAAGCAAAATGGATCAGTATATGGGCTTGCCTTGTTCCCATGAACAAGAACCCACAGGACCCTGGACCCAGGTCTGTGTGCCAGCACTCCATTGCTGTCTCCTCTCAGTGACTGGACTGCAGCTTTTCAGCCTTGTGAGGGGACAGAAGTCATGCCTGTCTTCCAAAAGGTGTTCTCAGGAGAACTGGAAGGCATCTGAAGCAAGACGTGTTTGGTCACCAGGATGAGGTACGAGGACGTTTTCAGACACATGGCGAATCTGCTCAAATAGAAATGCACATGTTCATCCAGAGACAGGAGTCGCTGCAGCCATGTCTGCCACTGCAGCTCCTGGCCTTCCTTCTGTACCTGCACCAGCAGCAACAGAACAGCTGTGACATACTGCATACCCTGCACTGCTCCAGCACAAGTTGGCATCTCTTCCTCATCAAGGAAAGGGTGATCCAGTAAAGTACATGAGGTTAAAGCAATAGTAAGTACCGAGCACTGCGACACTGTGGGGAACGCACTGCGATGGATTGCTCTGTCACAAATCCTCTCACTGACCAGACAAATGCCAGCTGGAAGGACAGAAGCAGTTGTATAGTTGGGAATGGATGTTCTTCTTCCTCACAGATCATCAAATCATTTTCCTCTCCTACCTGTGACTCTTTCTTCCTACAGCTCTCAGGAACACATAAAAATGAAACACGTGGAGATTTCTGTGTGGTATCTGCTCTGTCGCAGCTCATTTCCATATGCAGGAGATGGGGCACATTTTAAGTGTGAAATGGTTCTCTGTAACTCACCATGGTTCACCAGTCTTACAAAATACTGCTGGCAGGAACGTCAGGTCCACCTCATCACCCCAAGGTATTAAGTTCAGACTGATGCACTAATAACACCTGCCTGTCTGAGATCTCTCACAGGGCGTTAAAGGAAAGTTCTTATGTTCTGCTCGTTTAGGGGCATCCGACAAGCAGTCTGCAGGCAAAATGAATTTTATGGAATCACTGGTATCAGATCATGCAAACTGGTTTTACTTTAAGGCAAGTGTATGAAATCCATGAGTTTCCACATAAGCCAAGTTCCCCAATAATAGCAAAGTGACCAAGTGGCACCCTTGTGATTTGGTTTTTATTTCAAGGTCTCACCGACATTTATTTTTGGAACCTGTTTTCCTTTCAAGTGCCATTGCCACCATATAAAACTGAAGCACAGAACACACTGTTCATAACTCCCTCATACAGAGTTTTATGTGTATACATAAATTTATCTGATTTGTTTCATTTTGAGCAGGGGTCTGGAGGTGAACGTACAATATATGGATCATTTACTTACCTTGTTTTGCCAGTTCATCTGCCTCCTTGCTTATTATCCTGAGCCATGATCATAACTGGTTGCACAATTACTAGGAGCGTTTCAATTCCTGTAAAAAACAGCTTTTTCCTCAATGCTGACATATGTGAAAAGATGAGGAAAGGACCTGAGTTACATATATATCACTCAGGTACAATTTATACGTAATATAAAACACAAAGAAATTTTAGAAGTCATCTGTGCTGATTCCCTGTTGAGACTCTTCTAACACAACCCACTTCTTAGGCCAGCAGGACTTACGACACACTTAGTTCTGTGCATGCTAGGCCTTTCCTGGATCTAAAACCACAAAAGGGGTATTTATCATTAAATTCATCTTTAGACATTTCTGTCCAGTGTAGGCAGCACTCAGTTTCACAATGCTACAGGTTAGTAGAGTTGCTTGTACCCAAGCTGTACCTAATAACTTGGCCTCGATGTTTTACTTTCAACACATACATGGCCTGAGATGGCATTGCTGGCATGGACAGGTGGCCAACAGGTAGAGGAAGCAAGCACACAAGCAGTGAACGGTTTCTGAAGACAGATTTAACATCACACCTTCCTCTTTACTAATCATTACAAAAGTGTAGGTGAACATCACCTCTACCCACAGCTGACTTATCCTATTCAGTATTCAAACAAAAATTAATGTACATATTGGCAGAGCTGGCTCACTTGACCAAGTCTCATTTCTTACTACAGAAAAGCATTTAGCTGAAGATATGCACAAAAAGACAGATAGTCTTGCAAGCTCTGCCAAGCCAACAGGTCTTACTATTAATAAATCAATGACAGAAGCTATGAAAATTAATTTACCTACTGATAATTTTATCTCTTTTAAAGGTGAAGTCTCGACAACTGCTAATAAATCTACTTATACCAGAGATTGTGTGTTTGATGGAAGGTTCAGAATAGGGAAGACAAGTGCTGCATTTCAAAAACTCAGTATGTAATGAAGGTCCAGTGTGATTAGCAAGAACTTCAGATTAAATATATGAAGCAGTGACATTTTTAATCAGTTTCCACACAGCACAGTTTGGAGTAGAATGCTGCTCAGTATGTATTGGAAGAACTTGCAGTGAAGACACCTGTGCAGAGTAAGTCAAGGCAAGTGGACATACAAAACTCTTTAACGTTTATTCTAAGCACAATCACAACTAACTACAAACACAATCACCTTGATCACCACAGGCAGGTTATTCATGCCAAGGACAGGACTTCAGCTGCTGCACCTCATTAACACTGTTGTGCTGGTTGCCAGTCATGGCTCTGGCAGCAGCTGTATAAAGGAATTAATCTCATGAAACTGAGCATAAAAGCTGAGGAAGAAGACCTATACTGGTTGTATGCAGGGAGATGTCAAGCTCAGTCTTTTCCTAGCCCAACAATTCTTAGCATCACTTTTATTATCTACAGCTAGCAAGGGGTCAATAACATAGAGTATAATATGTAGGTGTTACACACCTAAAAGGTGTATAAGCAAGCAGGATTATAAGAGAAACAGTAAATCTGCAGTCCCTTCAGTGGCTGTAGAAGTTGGAGGATAAAACCTGGCACTTTGAAAATGAGAAGACTGTCAGACCAAATTTTCATTTGGTACCGAAGCAGCTTACCGCCAGAATCCCTGCCAGACTACCTGGGCAGCCTTCAGCCTATGATGAAAGGATTGTTCTCACTTCTCTTTTCTGCACAAATTCTGTCCTGGTCTTTTTTTTTTTTTTCTTTTTTTTCTTTTTTTTTTTTTTAAATAAATTCTAAAGCCCTGAAAAATTGTTCATGCACCATAATAAGAGGTTGCACAACTTCTGTTCTTCCCATTCAGAAGCATTTTTTTTTAGATTTTGGTCTTTGTTATCGTAAGTTAGATAAGCTTCTGCTCTACATGTCCGAACACTGGTATTTCTAAGCATTACTTCTATATCTTTAAGTTTCAAAAAGCTATAAATAGGAAAAAAAGGAGCTCGTAGGTCTGACATAAGCTGAAGAACAGAAGACAGCTGTCTTGACAGGAGTCACAGAAGATGCAATTTGCAAAAGATGAAAAAAAAAGCAGCACAAAATTTAAGAAGTTAACAGCATTAAAATTTTTCCAGTTCATGTATCTATACAGTTTGTTCTATGACTCTCTGAAGAATGGTGTTGGAAATGGGTTTAATGTCTTGCAGCTGAATAACTTCTGGTTGTGTCATATTAGATATTTGGGTTTTTTCTCTCTTCCTCAGATAAGCTTGCTCAATTTACAGACATCACAGCCTTTGGAGAGAAAATCTCAAAGGAAAACCTTTATTTTTTGGTAACACTGGGGATTTAAGTGCACAGCGTGGAATACACTTGTTCATTTGAGATAGACTTGAAAGTAAAGTGTAACAAGCTTAGCAAGCAGCTAATTAAGAACTTTATTTTGCACACTCCACTAACCCTGGCCTGAATGCAAATAATTTTAAATTATCACATGGATACTTTCTGGCCCCAAGGGGCTGACACAGGACTTCAAAACCAGCAGTAGTCAGGGTGCAGCTAACATCATCCTCTCTGGCTACAGGCTTTCACTCCTTCCACCTCTCCCTGCCTCCTCCCTCAAGGCAATGGGTTAATGCCCAGTGCCACCTGCACCTGACCAGCATCTCTTCCCTTTTTTTATTCCTCTCTCCCAACAGAGCAAAGCCCGAGCTGGGCCCAACCTTAAAGCAGGAAAGTAACAGTGTTGGATCAATCCTTGGAGAAAACTCTCCAAACACAACTGAAACATAATGAAGCATTACTAATAAAATCCCAGAATTATGATGGGAATATTAAGAATCAATAGTTTTCATAAATGGCAAGAGAACTTTTAAGTACCCATTTCTTCATCACAGTTGAAGTAATGCTGACAATTGCCAGGACACATTTATCTCCTTAGATATACGTTATGGATTAACTCTTAGGTACATTATCCATTTCCTTAAGTTATAAATTTTTTCCAATAACAGCAAAATTGATTGTATAATTACAAATAAAAAATATATTCTGAACTAAAATATTTCTATCTACTAAGCCACACGTGGAATGATTGCTGCAGGTGACTTACTGCTATGTCCGCCCGTGCCTTAAGGGAAGGTGAACCTCCAGGGTGGAATGCAGTGCATATGCAGGGAATCTGCTCCATAACAATTCCCTAAACAACATAACCTGCAACCTTAGATGTTAGCAGCACCAGGGGAGCTTGGTATGCTGAGTCTAAGAGAAACAACACAGAGGGTGGAGCGGAGTGGAGACACCGTGGCCAGGCTCTGTGATATCACTGCAGGGGTGGGGAACTGGAACTACTGGAACAAGAGTTGAAGGTCCCTGTGTTGAGTCCACTGAACCAAGGAGGTAAAACAATGGGGTTCTGTCAACACTATCGTCTTACTTCTGATTTATATCATAAGTGCCCAGTTCTGCAGTAGTGACACACTAAATCATGTTCTCTGGGTGAACTTTGCTCATTATAATCTCATTGTAATGCCAAAACACACCTCCATCCCAAAAGCTACCTGCCTCCAAGGTGCGACCACCCCTCCCTGAGCATGTGCCCTCAATTTTCTCTAGCACATACCTTTAAAAGTAAGGCGAGGAGATTTTACACCTATCACAGTAAAGGTATGTGTGACTAGAGTCACTCAAGCTCCACCTAAAAATAAGAAAATAGTATAAAAGGGCTTAAGAGAGGGGGAATGCTAGGGAAGACACCATCATAGACATGTTGGGAGCACATTGCTGACTTCTGGGATCAGTCGACAGGCTGAACCTCTCTTCCTCCCCATAGGGATGCCTATTGTGTAAGATTCCAACCCTCAGTTATACCAAGTGCTTCCCCGAGAAACTTAGAACTCTTTATAGAGTTTTTCCATAATTTAGTGTGCTTGTAGTTGACTGTATTATTATTTGCACGTGCTTTGTAGACAGTGTATTTGTCACTGGTAATCCAAAAGAACCTGTACTCCTGTTGCTTTAATAAATGGTACTATTCATTACAATCTAGCCATGACAGTTTGTTGAACGTGACCAAACTCCTTAAGTCTGGCTGTGATAGTTCATTGAACATGACTAAATTGAAAGTACAGTGCGCTATTTCTGCATCAGTAATTGTGATAGTTCAATATATTGAATGTGACGGGACTCATAGTGCTGAAATGGGCATCACCCAGAATCTAAGCCTAGCCACCCCCAGCCCCTCTGATATCTGAGGACAAGCTGGAATGCAAGGGGGTTTATTTTCTGCCAAACTTCATTACGCTTTAATGCAACACCACCATAACATCCACTCAGCCTAATTAACTACTTTAGTTCACTTGCATCAAGTCTGATTTGTATTTGTGTTTTGCTGTGGCAAACGTACAATCAATCCCGCTAATGTAAATGAACGTATGCCAATAAGGACTGCCCAGTGACATACATCAGTCTTTACACCCACAGCACATACTAGGATGGTTTGGGGAAATGGGCTCCTCACCACAGAGGCAAGCTCTCCAGGAGGGCTGCTCAGGGCTGTGCTGCTCCAGGACACACTCTAAATTTAAGAGCACTATTAAAAGCACAGACTAATAACTCAACCTTTTTCATTTTCACATCAAGTTCATTAATGAAGAGAAAGGCATCATGACAAGGAAGTATCAGTGGAGTCAACAATGCTTTTGGAGAGAGTAATATGAGGACAACTGATGGACCCACTGAAACAAAATCTTCATCACAAACCTGTGAACAATTCTTGCCCTTCAAACTGAACTGGCTCCAAGTGACCCTTTTATAAACATACAGTCATTCCTTGCAGCCATAGAGTAGATTTGTATGATGCTTGTGTCTGCAGGACACCTCTGTGTCTTCCTCAAGAGCAGCTCCAAAGCAGCCAGCAGGAATGCAGAAGCCCTGTGGTAAGCACTGGCAGTTCTCTTGGGTAACATTTACTTGACAGATCGTAGCATCACATTTCTGTCGCTGCAGCAGAGCAAGAGCAAGATGCCCAGGGCCTGCTCTGCTACTCTCAGTAAAGATGATCACTGCAGCAATGGTGATGCTACCATCACTCTAAGGGTGCACCCAGAAGAGGGTAAACAGTACTTTTGCTCCCTCAGCTGGATAAAGCTGCACTGCTTCTCCCTCACTGTGCCAGTCAGAGAACATGCTGCAGATGAGAAAGCAATAGAAATTCTGCCTTATTCAATGAATCCATCCTTGACCAACACTAACAAAAAGTATTGCACAGTGAAGGCTGGATATCACTGAGTATTGACATATGCAAGAAAGAATAACCTGGAGCTAAAATAGGAGAAACCATTAATACAAAGGGTATACTAAATTGACTACTGATCACATCCATTTGATTTTTTTAATTCAGTGTTCTGTTTCTGAAGCTTGTAGTAATTCTTCTTCTAGATCTACAGGTCAAGAGAAAAACTCAGCTGAATGACCAGGTTCAAAACTGTTGACCAGAGATATTTCAGGCCACTGGGCAATGAAAATAAACCAAAGAGTCTCACACATCTACTTTACTTTGCCAGGAAAGAGACCATTAGTGACACATGTCATAAAGGGTAATGCCATGATGAAATCAACATTGGCTAAAGGTAAAAAATTTACAGAAAACTGAGAAATTTATATGTGCATACGTGCACACAGGTAACATTGTAAATATATATATATATATATTGTCAGTAAAAGGTGGTCAAGATATAAATTGATTCCAGTTAGCACTTGCAAGAAGTGGCAGGTGGGTAAAGAATACATTCGTCTGTGAGCAATGAAGGGTCAAGAAATGCTAAACCTCTGAACCAAACACCTCATCCAGAGTCTGCTAGCAAAGCAACAGCAGCCAGAAGCTCACAATCATAGAGATTAGAGCTATATTGCCCTATTCATTCATCCCAGCTAATTCCCCTGAAAACTCAATATTCTTGCCAGTGCTTTGTGCAATTCCCTCACACTATTTTAATTGTTGCAGCTTCTTCCTTCACCTTTAGGGTCAGAAACACACTGAGGAGAAATGGCTTGGAAGAGTGAAACCTATTTGTACTTTATCTGCAGAGAACTATCTGCTCTCTCTTATAATCATAACCTCAGTTTGTCACAAAAATGTTAAGGAAAGGACAAGTGATTGTCTCATAGCATTTTCATCTTTTAAAATGATTGCTACAGTTTATATTTCTGAGCTGAATGAAAAAAAAAAAAAATCAAAGCTCCTTTGAGTGAACCTGAATTCTTCTGTGCTGATACCTTCTGTCCTTTAAACTAGTCATTTGGAAAAGAGATGAGGTGTAACTGCTTCAGACACTTCCAATCTTTTTGTATTTTATTCAAGTTTGTGGTTTATATATTTAATCTTGTGTTCACTTATTAATAACTTAATCTGCATATTTATTATAGGAAACATAAGATGGTAAGGTATGTCAGCAGAAAGGTACCTTCAAAATGAAGGGACTTAGTGACATAGAATACCTAACAAATTTGTTATTCAGACAATGCAGATATGTTAAAATTACAGAAAACTAAACTGAATGGAGGCTGTTAAGGCAGGCATCAACAAAATTAAGAAATGCCTGGTGGGAAGTTTCTAGGTTTGATCTGAGTCAACCCTCAAAACCAAAGATGCAATTCTCAAATGAAACCAAAGACACAACTCTGAGCATGATTTTGCATTTCGAAAGGGTCTTCTGAAAAGTCAACATAAGACCTGAAATGCCTAATGAATGCAGATGCTTTATTTCTGAAAGCAATAAAGTTAGAATTGGTACCTGGGCATACAACAAAGAACCACCACTTCTTAAGTTGAAATATAGAATCAATTAACCCACAAACAAACTGCTGAATAGAAACACGTTTCACACTAACTAGTTTCACATTAGCAACAACAAAAATCATTCATCTCTAACAAAAGTTTCTGGTTAGCTCTCTCCAAAAACAATGATATGAAGGAATGACAACTGGTGTTTTCCAGATTTATTTTTGGGGGAAAAAACTTAAGTTTTGTTGCAACTAAATTCTTCAAGCATGACATAAGCTTCAGATGTGTTGATGGTCAGATGTGCATGGAGAAAGCACCATTCTTTGCAACAGACAACTTCCCACTACCAGACTCTATTTGGGAGCAAAACAGGGGATAAGGAGAGCAAGTGACTCCTGGATACAGGAACAGGGGTAGATTCAGCCCCAGAAAAGAAATTGCCTTTGAGAGGTAAGAAAACAAACAGGAAACCTAACTGTGAGCAATGTTTCTCTCTCTATGTATCCAGAACTTTGGCCTCCCAACCATCTTAAAGCATTAGCAAAATTGTGCATGGTAATAACAAGGCAGGAAAGTCCTGTTTAGTCTGTATTTTTGGACAATCACTGCCTCCAGATGTAGTTTCAGCACCAGAGGAAGCTCTTGTGCCAACCCCACAACCCCACCCAAGAGCCAAAATCGCCCTCCTCCACTTCTGGGATGGCTGCTCCGGGAGCTCTCCCTGCCACAAAAGACACCAGCCTTCACTTCTCCCATGGACAGCAACACAGCACCTGGAGGAAGGACAATCAGTCTGGGATGTTAGCTATCTCAGCAGGAGCAGGAAAGTCTCCCAAGCT